>NW_026732006.1:0-457500 GCF_028476545.2 Physella acuta
TAAAACGTTAATATACGAAGATATCATAAAAGTAAGTCCTGGAGGGTAGATAGGGGGGGGTATAGGTTTTTGGTCACTTTATGCGGGCCATTGATGCTAGTAAGAAAAAAAAAACCTAGCCTGAGCATCGACATACTACACATTTCTGCATGCAACTACAGATCCTAAAATTACACATCACGAACTGTGTTGTTAGTGCAGAAATAATCGGGAAACATTTTTAATAAAGATAGTGTCAAGAGTTCAAATTTAAATTTTGAGGGAAGTCATGGACATGTTTACATTTTCCAGTCTGATCTTTAAAAAACAAAAAAAATTATAAGAGGGGACGGACTGGCCTAGCGGTAGAGCGTTAGACTGCTAACCCGAGAGTTCGAATCCGGGCTCACATCAGTAGAACCTCCTTGAATCCACCCAGTTCTGATGGGTACCTACTCATGTCAAGAAACAATAGCGCCTGAGCATAGTGCTGGCCACATTATCCCCCTGTATGACGAGGTCATTGTAAGAGATGAACTCTACTTCATCTGCCCCATGTGTATTGGGGCACAAACGGGAAAATGTGATGATGATCAAGCCCAATGTATCGACCGCAGAGACGTAGCGACCCTTCCCGGCGCCCGGGGACAAACTTTCGATTTGCGACCCCCCCCCCCCCTTGATTTTTCATTTGCACCCCCCCCCCCTCAAACTTTCGATTTGCACCCCCCCTCAAACTTTTGATTTGCACCCCCCCCCCCCCTTTGAACTTTTCATTTGCACCCCCCTCAAACTCTTTCGATTTGCACCCCCCTCAAACTTTCAATTTTGCGCCCCCCCCTAATGTCGGCGCCCGGGGACATGTGTCCCCGCCCGCCCCCCCCCCTCCCCCCTCGCTACGCCTCTGATCGACAGATCACATACAGTAGAAAAACAGGTCCCATCTATTCTAAGAGACATTTCTCATCAATCCGAAAATACAAGTCCAATTAATCTTAAATTACAGATATCATATTTCCTATTCAATCGATCTTAAAAGTCATGACAGTTCGCATCTTTTCTGCACTATCTTACCAGTATATTGCATCTGGGTCGTCTTGACCTCTGGACGTGCTTGTTGTCTTGAATCAGCTGATTGTTAGCGTTTTGAAAGAGAGGGGTGTCTGCCGTCTTGATATTACAAGAATTCGGCTAAATTATGTTCGTGTCGAAATAGAAAGTTTAATGTATGTATATGTATAGAGACGGGTGTTTCTGTGTAGGGTATGGTGGATGTGTGGATAGTCTAGTAGAAGTGTGGATAGTCTGGTGGATGTGTGATGTCTGGTGGATGTGTGCAGGTCTGGTGGATGTGTGATGGCTGGTGGATGTGTGCAGATCGGGTGGATGTGTGGATAGTCTGGTGGATGTGTGAATAGTCTGGTGGATGTGTGATGTCTGGTGGATGTGTGCAGGTCTGGTGGATGTGTGCAGGTCTGGTGGATGTGTGGCTAGTCTGGTGGATGTGTGCAGGTCTGGTGGATGTGTGAATAGTCTGGTGGATGTGTGCAGGTCTGGTGGATGTGTGATGTCTGGTGGATGTGTGGAGGTCTGGTGGATGTGTGGATAGTCTGGTGGATGTGTGATGTTTGGTGGATGTGTGCAGGTCTGGTGGATGTGTGGATAGTCTGGTGGATGTGCACAGGTATGTGGATCTGTGGATAGTCTGGTGGATGTGTGAAGGTCTGGTGGATGTGTGATGTCTGGTGGATGTGTGTAGGTCTTGTGTATGTGTGTAGGTCTGGTGGATGTGTGTAGGTCTGTGGTAGGTCTGGTGGATGTGTGATGTCTGGTGGATATTTGCAGGTCTAGTGGATGTGTGATGTCTGGTGGATGTGCAGGTCTGGTGGATGTGTGCAGAGTCTGTTGGATGTGTGTAGGGTCTGGTGGATGTGTGGATAGTCTAGTGATTGTGTGATGTCTGGTGGATGTGTGAAGGTCTGAAAATGTAACAAATGATAAACCGGGTCTTACGTGTCGTGTTGTATCATTTGTTCCCAGAGTTTCTTTATGACATCACTTCAGGGAGGTGGACACTGCCCCCCCCCCCGCCACCCACAAAAGGCATTCACGTCCACAATTCCCCCGTCCCTGAACGAATTTGAGAAAGAAATATTGTGTGTATATATATATATACATATATATATATATATATATACATATATATATATATATATATATATATATATATATATATATATATATATATATATATATATATATATATATATATATATACACACAATTTAACCTTTGTTCGCCCCCCCCCCCCTGAAAGTTTCAACTGCACCCCGTAACAGCCGCAATAAATAAGTTTCGGCTACATCTGCATTAAATATTCTCTATGACCACAATTGCCACGATGTTCGATTGGTATAGTTAATGATAGGCCCAACAAATTTCAATCCATTTCAAGCCAGCTAAACAAAAACAACGATGAAGATAAAATAATGCCTTTTCAAGCCAGCTACAAAAAAATAAAGACTAGAATCACTAGCGAAACAATTCTACTTTTTAAAAAATTCTGACCGAGTTTTAATGAATTTTAAATTTCTAATTTTATTTTCATTACACAAAAAAAAAATTGAACAGCTGTGAATTTTAAAAGCGACGCGTGCCAGAATTATGTTGACCGCTTTAGATGAGGGGGTGGATCGGGAGCAGAGGTATGGTGGTTGGTGGGGGTAGGGGATGATTGGGGGGGGGGTACTGGGGGTGTATCGAGAGCACAGCATTGGTGATTGGTGGGAGGGAATGGAATGATTGGAATGGGGTGATGGGGGAAGAAGGTGATTAGTAGAAGGAAAGAGGTGACAGATAGATAAAGGGGGTGATTGGTGGGTAAGGAAAATGGAATGGTGATTATTGGATGAAGAGTGATTATTGGATGAATGTTTAAAATGGTCAATGAATGTGATTAATGGATGAAGTGTGTTTTAATTATGCGTTTTGTTAGCTTTGCTTCTGTCGAAACTTGTGTTATTAAAACACTATTGGGATTATTTGCGAGCGTTGATTTTATGGCTACAGATAGAACTATAATGATGATCTTTAAGTCGTCATATAATAGCTAACTAACTTTATTTTCTTGACGTCACACTTCATTTGTTTTGACGAATTACGTGACTAACGTTTTTAATGTGAAATCTAATGAAAGAAAACCTGTTTCATTTTCTTATAAATGCGCATTTACAATACATTTTTAACTATAAAGTTTTTTTTTAAATATTTATTAACGTTTTCATTTTTAGTAACTAGGAATTTTTTATTAATAAAACGGTAGCTCGTTATTTAAGTTTTTTTTTTAAATGAAGCAATATTTATTATTTCCTTCAACGTTAATTCTTAAATAAACCGACACCCTACACAACAAGAGTAGAAATGTTTTAAGTTTGAACTCAATTATCTGCCCCTTATTAAAGTCTGTTGACAGTTTTGAAGTTGAAAAAACATGAGTGAACACAACTCAGCTTAATCGACTGATCTACTCCTTAATGTGTTATCTCTTCTTTTTTGCATAATAAAGCTTAATAAATTTATTCTTAATTACTTATCTAATTATATTTAAAATTAAGTATTCTTGCGTTAACAGCGGAATCAGATTTGTCCAGAAAGTCGAAAAGGAGATCCCTGCATTAGAATTAGGTTAAAATTACCTCACACGATTCTATCACAAAAAGACAAACAGAAATTGTGATCTAAGTACAACATTGTAATTTTTTTTAAAAATATAGTGAAAATAGTAAAATGGCCCACGCTCCATTTTACATAAGCGGTAGAAGGGAGATAATTAGTTTTTATCTGTATGCTATCTTTTATTACTATTCATTTCCCCTAACTTCAACTGATTATTATTCAACATTGTACCTTGCTGCCAGACACCCCAGGAGGGGGGGGGGAGGGGCGTCTTTTAGTGGATCCAAAATCCGACCCTACATAAATATTTTTTTATTGCAAAATGTTTAATTTTGTATGCGCATTGATAGTAGTTTTTTTTTTTTTTTTTTTTTTTTTTTTTTTTTTTTAATGTATTATACTGTAGGGGTGATTATTTACATTTGCGTAGAAAAAGTAACAAAAACCACACGAACTAAGAAAGATGGCTAAATTGCATACATAAATATAAAATGTTATAAATTGATCAATTTTAATTTTTTGAGTGACCTCTGATAAATTGACTCTAATTTAATGTCGGTGGATTGGGGGGGGGGGGAGGGGTGAATGCCATGGGGCAAATTCCAATTTTTGTTACTTTTAAAATATGCTTTTTAAAATGTATGAATGTGACATTACGCTCTCTTAACCCTCCTCCGATTCATCTCGAAATTTCGATCCGCCCCCTCTCTTATGACGCCCTTATAGAAGACTACTTATAATTGAATGTGTGCTTTACTCGATTTCTTCAACTCCTTTTGTTTTAATTTTTTTTTTTTTAAAAGATGAGTGAGGCGCATTCTACAAGCTGTATACGTTCATGTTGCCCTTTAACCTTTAGACGACGGGCCTCTAAACATCGTGATTACATATTTGTTTCCCTTGTCAGCTGTCCCCCAGACGCCATGTTTGTCGCTCACAGGACTGAGAAAACAAAAGACAAATTTTGTTTCACAGGCGTATTCATCCCATGTCTCGCCAGAGGTGTGTTATCCCATTTCATCCCAGAGGCGTATTCATCCCATCTCTCGCCAGAGGTGTGTTATCCCATGTCTCGTCACAGGCGTATTCATCCCATGTCTCGCCAGAGGTGTGTTCCGTGTGTTATCCCATCTTTGGTCGGAGATGCTTTCGTCCAGTCTCTCCCAGAGGCGTGTGCTATTCAACCATTCCCTTTCCCTCGTCAGAGTCATATAAAATTGTATTTGTTTACTTTCTTAACATAAACTGTAAATAAATCAGTAATGCAGCTCAAAATCAACTATATATTTCTTCCTAGCTCTTTGCACCCACTTAGGGCGTATATATATATATATATATATATATATATATATATATATATATATATATATATATATATATATATATATATATATATATATATATATACCTATATATATTAGGGGAGAGTGGTGAGAAGTGGGTCGTCGATTTTACACCTCCACAAAAAAAATAGATTAGTTCTCCTTTATCTGTCTAAAATAATCACAAACATTTCCAATCACTTATATATACAATTTCTTTAAGGTTTGACGTCGTCTTTAAGACTCTGGTTAGTTAATAGTGACGTTTATGACACAAAATTCAAAAGTCGTCATGTTGGTGAGATGTGGCAGGCAAAATGAGAAGTGGAACAGTCATGTAATTTAGTGAAAACAATAAATGGATAGCTTTCAATACATAAAATATAGGCTAAGTACTTGACTGTAAAGATTCAATTAATTAAAACGACAACTTAATGTGAGATACTGAACACGTAGGGTAGAAGTGGGACATCATGTCCCACTCCTCACCAAAGCTAGTTTGGGTCATTTTTTTTTAATTAATTCAATTAAATGATATAATGAATAGGGAAATTACCATAACAATAGGATAGTCATGATAAAAAAATGTTGACCCTGTCCAAAGGATTGTGAAGTTACAAAATTATCAAAATAGTATTTTTAGGCACTCCTCTGTACAGCTTTAAATTACTAACTGCTGGCGTGGGGAAGAAGTTAGTAATAAAGTATGGCCAACAGCATCATGTTTTATGCTGATGCATTGACATTTGGTCCAAAATTACCCTTTTATATATATATATATATATATATATATATATATATATATATATATATATATATATATATATATAGGGCCTATATATATATATATATATATATATATATATATATATATATATATATATATATATATATATATATATATATATATATATATATATATATATATATATATATATATATATATACATACACATAGGTCTTTAGAAGTAAAGCTGTCTGGCGCTGGCGCAGAATCACGTTTCGTTTTTTTTTTTTAATTTAGGGTGCTGTATGATCGTGTCATTCAGAAGAGAAAATGACTCATTGTATCATTGCAAAATAGATCCTCACATGTCGAGCCCTAATCTATATTTAGAAACTTGTGTAGCCTATACTTTTAAAGATTATTAGAACTCTAAACTCAAGTGGCTCAGAAAAGCAATACGGCACACAGATGAATACGTTTTATGTGATTTAAAATCTATAATCGAGTGGTGTTAAACATTATTGTTTTACATTTCATGTAAAATTTCACAGCGGCTCATTTATAAACAAACGACACGATGTTTTGAATCATGTTGACGTCATTTATACTTTAAATAGAAAAGTGTACCACGTGATCAAACAACAATCAAGATGGCCTCGTTCATCTGTGTTCAGCTGAAAAAAACTTATGAAGTAGATTTAGTTAAACCTCTTAGGACTTTCATTCAGAATACTTATAATCAAGCCAGCCCCGATGATTATAATCAAGCTTTGTCTGAGTTTAATAAACTCAGAAATGCTATGATTACAAAGTCGGTAGATAAACACGAATCAGCGTTAGAAGTACTGTATCGGTAAGATTTTTTTCTTTCAGTTTCATTTCTTCATTAAAATCATCCTCCTCTTCTTAGTCTTAGATTCTACTACTGCCACTACTTCTGGAATTTTTTAGATTCTGATTTTACTTCTTATTTCTAGTCTAGAATAGTCTAGATCTAAAATAAGAATAGTTTTAATTTTCAATTTAAGAATAGAAAGACATCATGCAGTTCATTATCATTCAGAGAAATATTATCATTACTGTCATTAGGCCTAATCATTTCATTATGATTATGCATTCATTCATTGTGTTATGATTATGCTAGCGTATAGTCTAGAAAATATTTAATATGGATCTAGATCTAGACTTGAGATCTAGATTCTAAATCTCTATGAAATTCAGGAATTCCTTGTTTTGGCAGTAGAATGTCCATCATCATCATCATTGTCAAATATTTGAAGTAGGCCTACTCAGCAAAATAGCTGTATGCCTGGCCTAAACCTTGAAGCTTTTTTATATATTTAGGCCTAGATCTACATATTTTTGGTTAGAGTCCCTTATTATTGTTAGGTTTACAAAACATTTTCCAAAAAGGATTATTTGTGTGGTTGTGCGTTAAATTAGACATAGTTTAGGGATCACCATTTAATTTTAATGTCAGCATAGTAAGGAGGACTCTGGTTTTCTACGGTATAGGAACCAAACTAGAGACTTCATTAGTTCATAGAGGGTTATTAGATTTTAACTGTTCCTCACTATGCCATGACCAAAGATACTTGAACCTTAGTCCTTAGATTTAAATGTTATTGTAGTTTTTGTTTATCTAATTCTTAGTCTGTACATAATAATGCCTTTGCTTTTAGATATTATGATCAGCTTGCTGCCATAGAGAACAAGCTTCCAATTGCTGAAAATCAGGTAATTGTAGCATTGTCTTATTTTGAAATAATTTATGTAATTATTTTAATGATTGACAATTCAATAAATCCAACTAATATTAAAAAAGCCGGTGAGGTTCTAAAGTTAAAATTTATTTCAGATACGTGTGCAATTCAAGTGGAGGGATGCATTTGATGAAGGTTCTCTCTTCTCTGGGAAAAGGAATTTGGGTAGGTGTTATAAAAATGAAAAGTTTTTTTTTTGTTTTCAAATTTTTCAAAGATACTTTTCATATCCCTATTCTCAGATGATGTACTTTTGTATCAGATGTGTTTATTATAGGTCACTGATATAGTGATAACACTTAACATTTCAGCCATTGCTTCTGGTGCCTACGAGAAGGTTTGCATATTGTTTAACATAGCAGCTTTGCAGTCTCAGATAGCTGCTGCACAGAACCATGACAACAATGATGGGTTGAAGCTCACCGTTAAACTATTCCAGGTCTGTATACACATTGATACTTAGTTTTAACCTGCTACATGCAGTGTATTCAATATTTTTAAAATAAATAGCTGTACATAAAAATTTAAAGAAATTGAATTGGAATTTTACCTTTGTTTTAGCTATATTTTGTATACACTATAAATAAACTTGACTTTTTAAGAACAAATTATGTCTGACACTAATCATGCTTAAAGAAAATGTAGTAGACAAATATTTTATGTAGTTAATTTACATGGATACAGAGCACTAATGACTGAAGAGCTCTAACCTAACTTACTAAGCAACAAAAAGCTTTTTTTTTAAACCACAGGTTTTTGTTTATTGATGTATGTTTTTATTTTACACCTGTGCACAATTAGTCCATTTACTAGTTGGTGAAAAGGTATATTTTCTAACGTCACAACTAATAGCTTTTGATTTGTCTTGAACAGCAAGCATGTGGAATATTTGGTCACCTAAAGGATATAGTTTTATCCCACGTCCAACAAGACCCCACCCCTGACCTGAGCCCAGACACACTCAGTGCTTTAAGTGCTCTAATGTTGGCCCAGGCACAGGAGTCTATTTATAGAAAGGCTACACAGGGTAAGATATAAATAAATACACACCCATATGCCTTACTAACAGATATTTTTGCATAAGACAAACTTGAATTTTAAATATATTTTTTGTTTGTTTTAATCTGCCAAATTGTAATTATTTTTTTTAAATGTATTACATTTAGATAAAATGAAGGAAGCCATGATAGCTAAATTATCTTATCAAACCTCTGAGCTTTATTCTGATGCGATGAAACTTATGCAGTTGGGATCTATAAGAGATCTGTGGCCTAAGGTAAAGAATACTTGTTAATTAACATGACTGGTTCAATAATAAAGTTATTGTATGAATGATCACTAATATTAATGAATACAAAATTTGTTAACACATTAACAATAAATGTTTCCTTTACCCCAGGACTGGCTGCCTACAGTTGTGATGAAACAGGCTGCATTTCACGCCATGGCTGAGTACTACCAAAGTTGTGTGGCTCAACAGTCTAAAAGCTACGGAGAAGAAATAGCTAGATTGCAGGTTAATTCTCAGATGTTTTTGTTAAGAACATTTATACACTTTATTTTTGTTTTTAAATTTTTTTATTTGTTGTTCCAATGATTTTTTTTTTTTGAGAAAAAGTTGTTGGTAAAAACCATCTAATCACTGTTTCGTCTGATTTACACCAGCATGCCCAGGAGTTGCTGAATGCCTCTCAAAGCAGGGGAGGAACAACATTCAGTTTCAAGCAGGAACTGGCCAAAGTCCAGCGAGCCCTTGAGACAGCCACAAAGGACAACAACTTTATCTATCATGACAAAATCCCTGATCTAAAATCTCTTCAGCCAATTGGAAAGGCTGTTGTTGCTAAAGCTGCTCCAGTGAGCCAGCCAATGAGTGCCAAGTTTACTGGTATGATCATATGATTTTTATTTTGTTGTTATTTTATATTACTGTGATAACATTGTACTTACATTGGTTTAAGGTGATGTGAAATTATTTAATGAGGCATATTTTTTCAAAACGTGAAGTTGTGTGAATGAAACTATGAGTTCATAAATGGCATATTGTGTGGTCAGCCATTTGCTAGCCTTCTTTTACTTTCCCCACTCAGGATCCCATTAAAACTGAGTTGGCTCCATTTCCCAATAAATGCTGTTAAAGTAACCCAAAAAGTTGTATCATTTTTTATATTTTTTTCTGTCATAGAACTTGTAAAAACCGTCAATACCCCTAACATATCTAGTAATGGAAAGTTAAATAGTTCCAGTTTTAGAATATAACTTCCAATTCAGTACAATAATTACTATCCTTAATTATTTTTTAAAACTATTTATAGATCTGTTTGAGAAAATTGTTCCATTACCTGTACACGAAGCACTGACTGCATTTGAGAACCGCAAGTCGCAGATTGTTAGTATGGAAGCTGGAAGATTGAGGAACGCCACAGAACTCATGAACAGGTAGGTCTCTTCTCACTTGATTAAATCTGTTTCATTTTATTATATAACTTGTATGTCTTTTTGAGCCTTGCCAATGACTCCAAAAACCTTTATATCTAAATTTTAAAAATGTTGGTTGTTACCATAATACATTTTAAAATCTCTGCATACTTATTCCCTTTCTATGGACCTTAATTTTGAATAATAACAGATGTGTATGTTAAACAACTGGTTGTTTATTTTTTTCCTATCCAGTGTTCTTGCATCCTTGAACCTGCCTGCTGCTCTTGAAGACTTGTCTGGTGAAAGAGTTCCACATTCCCTGCTAGAGAAGGCCCAACAAATCCAGGAACTAGGTGGGCTGACCAAGCTTGACCAGTTGATGAGTGATCTACCTGACTTGCTGACCCGCAACAGAGAGATTCTTCAAGAGGTACTTCTTCCTACTGCTCTTGCATAGTTTTCTGTTGTGACCTCAGACAATTTATATATGTGTATGGGGGAATACTTGTATTAAAATAACATGCCATTTTTTTAAAAAAAATTGATATGTATAGTTTTAAAGATTACTTTTAAAATGTTTACATAAAATAGTTAATTTGTAATTGTGTGTATTGAAAAGCATATGTTAAAAGGCTGCATATTTCTTAGAGCATAAAAGCTCTAGATGATGAAGAGAAGTCCGACCAACAGTTGAGAGAGCAGTTCAAAGAAAGATGGTCAAGAACTCCCTCTGCCTCGCTGACCAAACCCATGAGAGAGGAGGCCATGAAGTATAAATCCATACTTGACACAGCCATCCAAGCAGATCATATTGTCAAAGGGAAGTACGACGCACACAAGAATGCCATCTTTTTGTTGTCAAAACCAAAGGTTTGATGCAGTTTTAATATTCACATTAACGCTTTAGATTTCGTGCCTTCTTTCTATTTACCTAGTACAGGTTAAATTTTTAAAATGAGAAGAAAATTTTAACTATCCTCAAAGAATACATCAAATTGTCTTACCGCCAATTTATAGAATATTGATCTTTTATTTTCTTTCCACTTAGCCAACAAGTTTAAATGAATTCTTTTTCTGCTTGTTATACATCTAGCAATGCATAAATCATTTGTCTCACCAAGTCTTGGTTTCTTTTGTTGTGAGTGAACCTGTATGTTGTTTTATCCCCATTTGTCTCACCAAGTCTTGGTTTCTTTTGTCGTGAGTGAACCTGTATGTTGTTTTATCCCCATTTGTCTCACCAAGTCTTGGTTTCTTTTGTTGTGAGTGAACCTGTGTATTGTTTTATCCCCAGGGTGAACTGGAAGCAGCTTTACCTGCAGCCAGTGCCGCGGCTTCACTTCAGAACAGCCCTGTGGTGAAACATTTGAGAGAGTTGCTAGAACAGGTGAGTGTGGTAGACTAAATTTTTTGTTAAGCTTCTTATCTGTGCATGTGTTTATCTTTGTGTGCTTTCCAGTCTGCCCAACTCTTGTGTGTTTGTAAAGGACTAAGATGAATAGATGTGAAGTACTTGAGCTTTATTTTGTTGCTGGTTTTCTGTGAATTGCAATGATTAAACAGCACTCTCCTGAGATAAGGGATATGCAACAATTATGTGTACACTCTAGCATTCTATAGTGCTATCACTCATCCACTAAACTGGTTGCAAGTTTCCAGTTAAATGAATTCAACTGACTCATCAGTTATTGACTTTTAATTTCTTCTTAAAATAGAACAATAAGAAAGTTTGGCTAGCTCTTGTCTAAGTGATTCTCTTATTTGGTTTCCTTTCTTGATAATCATGTTGTAAAAGTTTTTTTTTATTTAATATTATCATTTTCTTAAAATTGGATTGTGCATCTTTATTGGTATTGTGAATAATATTTTAATCAGGTGAACACAATCAAAGCAGAGAGAGATGTTATAGAATCAGAAATCAAAGACGCCAAGTTCGATATCAGTAAGAAATAACTTGTTTTTAATTTTTATATTATCACTTTAATAACTTTGTCGGTATACTTTCAATATTGATAAGTTTTGTACTTTTTATATCATATCAAGCATAACACTATGAGTGTGATTGACAAGTTATATATTTTTATATGATTTAAGTCATCTCTCTAGTGTATTATTATCAAAAGAAGTACCTGGTGTTCATAAATTTATGTAACAATTTTCTTACATTATTCAGGCAGCAAATTTTTTGCTGCGCTAGCAACTGAGGGGATGATCAACGAAGAATCCATTTCACTGAGTGAGCTGGACAGAACTTACACACCCCTTAGAGAGCAGGTGTCTGATAGTATACACAGACAGGAAATTCTACTGTCACAAATCCAGGTGAGCAGTAATGTGCTTAATGGAGCACTAGCTATATCGTATCAAGTTTATTTTCTTCTACTACACTATCAGAGTGAGAGTAGCAATACCAGCAAAACAAGTAGTTTGGTTATTCACTTTTACATTTTGCACTACATTTAATTTTGACTTTTGTCATAAGTAACTCCACTGTTGAAGTTCTTTCAGTGAATGTCATGTTGGAAGTTACATGAAGATTTTCTCAGGGTCCTCTAACGTGTTCAGATAACTCATTTTACTGCACACAATTTCTCTCATGAATTCTCTTTCCTCCACATTTAGAATTCCAACACTGAGTTTAGCCAAGCCAAAACGTCCAATCAAAGTGCAGCACAAAGAGAAACTCTTCTTAAAGATTTAGCTGCTGGGTTTGACAGTTTTATGGAGTTGAAAGGAAATTTGGAGGAAGGAACCCAGGTATGTTGTCTTTCAATGTATTTTATTAAATTGTGTCTGTCTAGGAGTTAAACTAAGCTATTCACATCTGATTTTTAAATTTCAAATCTCTTTGGTTAATCCCAATGGTACTAAGTGGTCAGACATAAGAGCCTACAACTTCTGCCTGAGACTCTCAGTTTGGATCCTGTATCATGTTTTTAGGATGTTTTTGAGTCCATTCAGCTCTTATTGGTACCTGAAATATTAGGGAAAGTAAAGGCAGCTGGGCGTAGTGCTGACCACTCAACTCCATCAAATACCGCCAAGGTTACAGAAATAGGTGAACTCTACCTTCCTGGACGGCCAGGATAGCTTGACTCTTTTCTTCTATTGTTAAACCAAAAGCTTTCCCTCTGTATGTTGAGCCCACACATTCCACATCTGCTCTGATGAACCACTTCTCACCCCCAGTTCTACAACGACCTAACACCGTTGCTAGTCAGGCTACAGACTAAAATCAATGACTTCTGCTTTGCCCGAAAAACTGAGAAAGATGAGCTGATGAGTGACCTACAGAAGGCTATCGTCAACACTCCCTCCCAGCCCCCACCCATCACTCCAAGGTATCAGGGCGGCCCTGCCCAGCCGACCCAAGGTTGGTCCTTTAGTTTTTTTTAGCTGGAGACTGGCTACATGCTGTTGTAAAACTAGTCCATTTAGCTGTTGTGATTTTTGTGTGTTCTACACTATTGTTCAGTGAATTCTTTTTTTCTGCCATCTTTCATGTATATTTTGGTTAATTTAATTTGGTAACACTACTTGATTCTAAATATGTGATTTTTAACAAATTAAATCTATCACATCTGTATTGTATTTTCCTTGGTTAAAATAAATATACATGGAAAATGGTGTGTGGTCTTAAGTTTTTAGTTAACGTTTTAGTTTTAATTTACTTCCATACTGTCTGCAGTGCTTTGGCCTAAAATTAACTGACTAAAAACCTGGCACAATCTGGCAAGTTAATGTTAATGGCAACATGATGTCCTCACTTTATATTATAAATAACTGATTAAATCAAATAAAATTTTCATGAAAATTATCTTGTTGAGAGATCATAAAGTGGGTGATATTTGCTGAAATATTTTGCGTTTAATAATTTTTGTTTACTTTTTTTTTTGGAGGTTTTATCTGTTTTGTTGTATTTTTATGTTATTTTGTTTTATGCTTGTGAGTAAACCTGACATGCTTAATGTATTGATGGTGTGTAAAACTTTGGTTGCCCACTTGACATTGTGAAACAGACAGTTCTAGTGCAGCTGCACCTGTCCCTGCCCCGAGGAATGCCCCACCTCGTCCACCCCCACCAGCCGTGCCTACAGCAGCTACAAGTGCTCCACTAGCGACCACAACACCATCCACAACGGCCGGTAATAGTGTTTCATCATATCATTTAGTGTACAAATACAAGGTTTTAGTTTTCCTCCTTATATTTTTAGGTGACTGGGTATTGTTAACATTGGGCTGGAGATGCATCATATGTGTAGTGTTGCCTTTTATGTTCAATGTTACATTGCTAGTGATTCTCGGTATTCATTCTGATGTTAAATTATTTTAAAAACTTCTTTAATTCACATCTTCACTCTAGATAGGGAATTATTTTTAGATTCTATTCTTTTTTAATTATGACGATTTTTTTTAAAGTAAGGAGATAAATAATTATTTTACAAAAATGATGTATTTTGAATGGTAGGCTTTTTCTAAAATAATTACAAACATTTTCAGCATTTCAACATTTTTTAATGTAATCTTCACAAATATGCCCAAACTGTTTTATTATTTCACTTGTGCTGAAGATGAAAAGAATAACAACAGATGTACTCAGAGAAAATAAACAATCATTTAAGAAAGTCACTTCAGCTTATATTGTGGCTCATATTTATGTAGATCATAATTATCAAATTTTATTTTCACTAAAAGAGTTTTACAAGAGGGAGTCTTACAAAAACCTACATCACAAATAAATCACTAGTTATGTTTAATAAATTAAAGTAAATGAAATACTAAGTGTTTACATCAGGTATTTTTTTAATAATATGTAGCTTGTAATTTACTTGTATGTGCTAGGTGTATACTTTACATGTTATTTCTTGAAGTTTCAGGAAGCTCCCAAGTAATATTTTGACTGTTATTATTGTGTTAAGTCATAATACTGTACCAGATGAACTACTAAATTCTGTTTTTCCTCCATTTTTCAGGAACTCCGTCTGCCCCTAGTGCTTCACTCCCTTACTCTATGACACCCTCTCAGCCTGGCCATCTACAGAACCCCTATGGTGAGTATTTTATCTGTCTGGAAATGCTGAACCTCAGTCTAAGCTTAGGTTTACAAAGTGAGTAATTATGTGGGAGAATATGATAGAGAAGACAAAAATATTTCACTCTGGACCTTACACTTATTAGTTACTCTGGACCTTACACTTATTAGTTTGTAGTTTTCTATTTCGGTCGTTAAAATTTTAGTAGAATTGCAATTTAAAACCAGGGTATGCAATTGATAGAGTTCTTTAGTTATTTTCTATTTTAAAATTGTCTTTGAGATTATACTGTCAGAATGATTTGAGCTATCAGTATTTAGGGCTCATAGATCTTAGCCACATCACCATAAATGGTATTAAAATTTCTAGACCAGCTTTAATAAAAAGGTATTACATTGTGTTGTACTTTTTTTAAACCCAACTAGGAATGGACAAAATTTCTGAGAATTTTTTTTGTTTTTCTAGGTCAACCAAACTTTGGTGGTTCTGGCTGGCAGGCTCCTTACCCATCCCACCCTGGCCAAGGCTACCCTCTGCCACAGATGCCTGCGGGGTACAACCCATACAACCCCTACATGAGCTACCCGCCCCAGGGTCAGAACCAACCAGGCTACCCACAACCAGGTCACCCGCCCCAGGGTCAGAACCAACCGGGCTACCCCCAACCAGGACCCTATGGCCAACAACCTTATCCGTATCCTCCTCAGCAGCCCCCTCAAGCTGGGTACCCATATCCAGGGTACCCACCTCAACAGTATCACTAGACTGTTAGGGCTACACAAGTTTATCATTAAGTGATATGTTACTATTATAATGAAGTAATCATTAAGTAAAGGCTAATGAATTATCTATATTGTTAGGATTTTTTTTCCCTAGGCTTTGTAATTTAAACATTTGTGTAATTATTATTTTTTTAATTACTACATTACACATTGGTTAAGAAATATGAAGTTGTCTACAGTTGGAAATCTTGGTGATGGACATCACAGTGAGTGATATCGAATGTTTCTTATTTTGTACAAAAATTGTTCAGTGACTTTATCTGTAGTAATACAACTGTATTAAAAAAAATACATGATTTAAAATGTTTAAGTTGAAATCAGCTACTTATAACAAACAAGCCACCTGTAATGTTGTGTTATTTATTTATGCTGTCCTACAGAGATGACCTGCTTAAGTTGTACCAAATTTTTTAAAAGTTTTTTAAAATTCAATTTGATTCATGCAAATAATTTTGCTTTCCTCTCCTCTTGTTATATTGATTAATTTAATGAAACATTGTACGTTTAATATCTTTATAAATTTTTTTAATATGTTAACTAGTAGCATAGCTTGCGTCATATTCTAGCAGATGTTTTTTCAACAGTGTTTAGCTACAGAAATAGAATAAATGTTTAGTTTTTAATCAATTTCTTCCATGTAGTGTATTAATAAGACTTGACTTGCATTCTGTGAAACTATTGTAGGATTTGATGCTTTAAAGTTGTAGTGCTAATCAGTTTTTTGTTTTTACTGGTCATTAGGTTTCTCACTAGACAGATGGGGTGTTTATTTCTTTTATTGGTCCTTTAACATAAGCTTCATAACATTTAGAAGCTTTCAAACTTTAAAAAAAAATTAATAACAAAAATCTAGAATATTCTTTTGAAATAACTTATTTTTTACATATCTAATTTGAAAAAAGAATTCATATTCATTTTGAATGGAATGAAACGTTTATTTCAAACAAGTTTTTTGCTTCGTTAACAATGATTGTTTATTTTTTGTGCAATTTTCCATTATTGCATTATGGTTTGAAATCACCACAATGAGAAGTGTCATGGCCTCATGAATTGGCCACTGATTTTGTGTACAAAAATTGTTACTTTGATGTGTGTGTTGTAATCTGTCCCATTATGATGTAAACATACTTGCTATATTTCACAGGTAAAAAATATTCGCATTGAAAGGAAAAATAAATTATCTTCTCTACATGAAACTTTAGTTTGTGTTGAAAGTTAATTTCATGCTCTTTTTAGTAACAATTATGAATTATAGTAAATCTTTTAAAATAAACTAAATTTAAAGTAACATTTGTAATCAACCGTGTGCAGTAATTTGAATTAACTCCCAAACTGACATAATCTCTCTTCTCTTAATTAATTATTCACCTTTTATTGGAGGTTTTTATAAACCACAGAAGTTTCTTGAATAATTACATCAACCCAGTTTACCAGAAACTGGTGGAAAATATTTGTCAAAAAAATACAAATAAATAATTGGCTGTTAAATGAGAAAGCTATTTTCTACTGCACTTCAATGACATGCTGTGTTTATAATAGTACTAATGCAATCATTTTCAAAGATATGTATAATTTATATAATACAAAACATGTATCAAGTACAAGAATAATAAATAAATATAAACAAATTTTAAAGTACCACAGTACTTATGGTTTTCAACTTAACAACATTTATGAATACAAATTAATATCAGTTTTAAAGAATTTTATTCAAATTTTTTTCCAAATATATTATCACATACAATTAAAAACAGTGTTTCCTTTCCATTCACACCACTACAACATATGGAAAGTGTTGGACTTGAGAACAATGTACAAATAAAAAAATATACAATGTATATTTTATAAATTATTTCTATTAAATATGTCTCTTGTAATTTACAGAATGGTAAATATGATTTTATTCATGGAAAAAATTCAAACTTGCATTCACTGATTACCTGAGATTTTTTAAACATCTGGAAGTTGTGAATGTGTTCAGATTTATCAACTGGCCAGTGCTTGATAACCAGGTTATCATCTATATTTGCCTCTTTGATATACGCCACATCAAAACTCTTCAGGTTGCGAAAGGCCAGACTTGCATGATCTCTGCCCACTTTCTTCAGTTCAAAGTTGAGAAACGTGTTGTAAAAATATTTGACGAAATTGGACCAGTTGACATGTAAGTACGAGTCCACATCCGTAGCAGCAACAGTAAAGGCATATTCACTAAGTTTTGTGTCCTTAGGCAACTGCAAGGGTTCAAGTTTTAAAGGTGTTCCGTTGTTAGAGCCTAGGGAATATTTTTGGATCCACCAGTCTGGGGGCGCTGAAGGTTTGCGTGTAGAGTTGTCAACCAGTACAGACTGCGTGTTGTTTTCACAAAGTGGCTCATCTGTCCCTTCTAAATGCATGACAGTCTTCATTTTTATTGTCTTCGTTCCAACATAATCTAGCTTAACATCCAAGATGAGAGGTCCTTTAACCGTAGATACATTGTAAAGCTTGGGGGAAATTGTTGTTGACGTTGATGCAATAAAGATGAAGTAATTTTTATACATTTCTGCCACGTCAAGGAAAGAGTGACAGTCTGGTGGAATGGGGTTGAAGCAAGCACCACGACCGCATTCCACCATCCTCAACAAACTCCATGGGTTGACACATGCTGTGGAAAAAAAAATGTTTATCAATGTAACATTTCTTCCTACTTTCAACATGAAAAAAAAATGCAATTTGATACTTTGTATCAGCATAGCTAATTATGATAAATAACCCTACGCTTAGAATTTGTGAAACATGGTTTTTGTTTCAGCAATCATGCGTATTTGTTGTAAATTACACACAATTCCCATAGAACAGATGGCCATAATTCCAAAGTATCTTAGCAAACCTGATGGTCTCAGGGCAGGTGAAACAGAGTTCAGCTGTTTGATCTCACATATGAATAGAAAATGTCAGTTGTATGTCAAGCTTCTATACTTTCTCCAACTTATCCCTGGTACTTATCAAAGTTGTATGCTCAATGAACTTGAGACAAGATAATCAACTGTAGACTGATTGCTAATCAAATGCTCACTCACTTGTACTGAAATCAATAGCGAGTCAATATTGAAACTTAATGAGACCATTTATTGAAATCTACTGGTATTTACCCACAAAGTTACCTTGTGCATTATATGCTTCATAACAAAACCCTCCAGGTAGTCTAATTATGTAGTTGTAAGGTGAAATTATCTGTTTACTAAATAAGACCTGTGATGCAATTCTGCAAACAAACAAAAATATTAGAAATATATATATATATATATATATATATATATATATATATATATATATATATATATATATATATATATATATATATATATATATATATATATATATATATATATGATATATATATATAATCTAGATTTTTTTTTTTTTTGCGGTTCATGAGGGCAACCCCACTTACACAAATATTGTATAAGTAATAGATCTAAGCCCTAATTATAATATTAAAAAACACAAAAGAAAAAAATACCCTACCTTGAAAAATTACTGGCCAAGGCTGACCTAGAACTCATTTCTAAAAAAATAAATAAATTATAAAATCATTTTACAATGTGAGGCATAATTAATAATTATTAGGCCTACTGATATTTTCATTAGAATTATGTTATCAGTAATACTAATGTTATAGATCTAGATAATATGCACAAATGGCATCCTTTTAACATTATTTTTCCTTCACCCCTCCCCTTCCCAACCATCGAATCACGCAGTCTCTTACCCCCCCCCCCCCAAAAAAAAAAAACAACAACAGACTTTCACCTCTGAAATGATGTCACACCTAGCCTACGCCTACCAGCCCAGTCAAAATTATATAAATTCTAAGATTATACGTAGGCTTTTAATTAAATCGAAATAAATTCCAATAAAACTACAATGAAATTGAAGCGTCTTAAAAGTTTCTCGAGGTGCTAGTGAAACAATGAGTTGCAATTTTTAAACACTTTTATAGATCTAAATGTAGGCCTAGTATTATAACCTTTGACCCAAATATAAATCGGGCAATAAAAAAAAAAAGTTTTATTTGAAAATGAAACAAAACGAAAGAATATAGGTCTAATATTACTTGCAGTTTTATAATTTTAAAAAGTTGATTTTGCCAACTAACTTGTGATAATATACACATTTTTTTTAAAGAACGGGGCATCTCAGTGGCGTAGGGAGGATCTGTGGTTGACGGCCAGTGTCTAACGGGAATGACATAAAGTGTTAAAGTACAGGTGCTAAGCTAAAGTGAGCTTATATTGTGGCAGTGTTTCTTAAAGACATTTTTCTCCGGTGAGGGAAAAACTTGAGGTACTTGAAATTAAGGTTCGGGCGGGGTGGGGGGAAGGGGGCGCACTTTAATTTGCGTTTGGTGGGGCGTACACTGGTTAAAATATGCAATTATATTTTTCTAAATAAATTATGTACTCTTTAAAAGAGACTGGTGACAAAAGATGTAGGCCTACGCACAAGGTAAGTTATTTTTTTTTAAATGAGGTAATTTAAATTACTCAAAATTCATTGAAATATAGTTTTCGACAGTTTAAATTCCCCTCCCCCCCAAGAGATGGGAGGAAGAAACTCTTATCTCCGCTGTCATTTCTTCAATACTGCAACCCCTTAATGGTTATTTGAAACTCTGGAGCAGTGGCGTAGCGAGGTCGGTTGTCACCCGGTGTGGCACTTAATGGTCTCACCCCCCCCCCCCCAGAGGCGTAGCGACCCTTCCCGGGGACATACTTTCAAATTTTCGATTTGCACTGATACGGAAAAACATAATTTTGCAATCTTGTCCGTATGTCTGTGTGTGTGTGTGTGTGTCTGTCTGTCTGTGTGTAAACACGATTACTTGAGTACCGTTACAGCTAGGTTGATGAAATTTCATATATAAGTATTTTATCAAAATCGTAGATCCGTATCAACTTTTGAGCGATTTCCGATAACCGGAAGTGGTACTTTTCCTACTTTGAATTTTTCAAAAGCCTATAACTTGAGTACTATTTCAGATAGATAAATGAAATTTCACATGTAAGTAAAAGATCTAATTCTCTACCTTCTGTCAAATTTTGAGTAATTTCCGTTGACCGGAAGTACTAATTTACGCTATTTCCGATTTCTCAAAAAACGCATGCAAATTTATAAAGTACTAATAATATTGCGCACTATTATGCACATTTTGTTTTGGCGTTCGCTTGGTGCGCAATTCTTTTTTCTATGAGATTCTATTCTATTTTTAAAAGTTTAAGTAATTAAAAATCATGTCTACATTCCAAGTTATATTAGAACGAGCCGACCCGCGGCGTACCATACGCCGCTATTTAGTTGTTTTATTTTTATACTTTTCAGTAATTTATAATTTGTGAATTCGACAGTACCAATGCTGCCACTGAAAATATTTGCTTTAAAACACTAACCCCCCCCCCCTTTCCCCTAACCACCACCCTACACCCCCCCCCCCCCCCCCCCCCCCGTGAAAGCAGCCTCCTCTTAGTTACCTCCTGTAAGTTTAAAATCGTTTCAAACTAAATTATCTGTCACTAAACTCGGCTCAACTATTTGTAAACATTTAGCGTGACCACAACTCACCAGACCATGTGGGGTGGGGTGGGGGTGGTAGTGATAATGATAGAGAGAAAGAGAGGGGATTGCAAGGATGCGCTTGCAGCTTGTTTTCTAGCGTCTCCCAGAAGAGAATTATATATATAGAAGATATTCGAGAAAGTTTAGGGGAGATCACTCCCGGTTTATTTAAACTTACGTTTGTAAATTAAAACGGATCAAGCAAGGGAAGCAACCTTAAATTAAATGTCTAAAATCTTTAACAATGAGTAAATATTCCAATGTAACCTTTTGTTCATACTGTTTTATTATGTTAAAAATTTGTATTATAATATTGTTTTTAAATCGTGAGAATTAAAGTAAATTACTTGAGAAAACATAGGAAAACAAGTATTATTATATACCTGTAATTAAAATACGAACACATTAGCATTTCCTGAAAGTTGTACTTATTATTAAGAATGCCAACTCTAAATGATTGCTATTAAATTCCTATATACTTATACTCAACGAAACCTATTACTACATGATTACAGCAACCACACTTCGAAAACCCCATTACCAGGGGCGGAACTATTGTGCCGCCAGACCCCGCAATGCGGATGGGGGGGGGGGAGGCTACGCCATTTAGGGGCCCACAGCCGACCATAATCAATTTTTTATAGCTAAATAATTATCATTAAATTGTTTTTTAAAAACCCACGTTTTCTGATTGAACTCAGAAGAGGGAAAGTACCGAACCTTGTTTTTATCAAATTACAATTACTAGGTTATGTCCCTTTTTTGTACAAATCAATAGGAGTCTAAATGATCAATAAAATTTTTCCATGGATCAATTTAGTAATAATAATAATTGAATATTGTATTGTCATCGGAAACAAAGCTTCCCTGAAAATTTCAGCGCTCTAGCTAACTGGGAAGTGCCCGAAATTTCGATCGCAAGATTTGATGGAAAGACAAACAAACAGACGCGAAAGCAAGTTAAAGAAAACGTGGGAAAAAAATTAATTTCCTTGCATTTTTGACTTGATGGTTGTGTTGTAAAAAGAATACTGCAGTTGCGGTTGGGTCATCTTTATTCTATAGACACCATCCCACGCTCTAGGGGGTTCGGCGGAGGGCAAGATACATACCCGACTCATATGATTTACCATCGTTTTTTGTTGGTGCGAACTAGCCGCCTCGGTCGACGACAGTTCAAATACGACAGGGCGACAACACGGCATGGTAATAAAGTGCGTCAGGGCGAGATAACACGTCTCGGGTACGTGGTGTTTCTATATCATGGAACCCTTGACGTCAAGACACACCAGAGGCGGAGCGACGGGGGGGGGGGTTACATATGATCCCGGGCGCCGACCCAAGGGGCGCCAAAATAAGCTCATTTTAGCTGCTATTTTGAATTATAAATTTTAAAAAAATATAGGGGGGGGGAGGCGCCGGGTGGGGTCGCTACGCCTCTGCGACACACCTGCGCTTGGATCGTGTTCTGTATACAGGTGTATATGACGAGCAAAAGAAGAAAGTGGTCGGACATATTTTCAATATGGATTTACATTTATAAAAATAAAATTTATAACAATAAAATTAATGGGAGTCAGCGTCCTAACTGTATGATTTGACTTACAATGCCAAGTTGAGCCATTTTAGCCCAACACCGTCAAAACTAAGAGAGCCTTTCATAAGCTGCATGGAGATGGAAAAAACAAGACCTCAATGCTCGCTGAATTCAGGTGAAGTCGCACATTTCTTGTGTAAAAATTAATCTAACAAAGGTTTTGTTCTTGAACAAAGTGACGTTGATGGACGGTTTATTTTGTTCACCAATAAAAAAATATATATATCCATGTTCTTAATTTGAAACAAAAAATCATTTGTTTTTCTATAAAGGTGGGATCGGTAAATGCGCATTTGAAGCTGGTGGGGGTTCAGTACCTAAAAAAAAATTTTAAGAACCACCGCATTACCACAATGTTGGATACAACAGAATAAAGAATAAAAATAATCGAAGTAAGTTTGTTGTAAGGAAACTCCAGTCACAGAATAACGGGAAAACTTTTCAAGTCAGACTAAAAACAACTATTTGAAGCCCCACAGACAGAAGAAGGGGATGACGATTTTTTTTTCAATAATGCAGTTTAGATCTAGATCTACAAGAAAGATTTATAAAGTTCCAAAATTGACCTTTCAAAGTTTCTTTTAAAAAGTGCAACAATATGACGTCATACTTTCTCGTCACACTGCGGAGAGAGGGGGAGGGGGAGGCATAAGGTATTTAAACTATATGCAGTATTCAGGTCCTATTATATAAATTGTTCAATATGAAGAACATATATAATATATAGTAACAGCAATTATTCATTTTTTTAAAAATTCACTCGTTTAAAAACTCACAAGACTATCATAGTAACAGGAGATAAAATTTAAAAATGCTTTTAAAACACGAAATAATATCTTAAGCTACAAAGGAAATGTAACACCGTATTCAGTCATGAGTTAATGTTTACTTTTTTCACTACAGAGCTGTCTGTGCCAGATACAGATTCTAGATTTAATACAGTTTTTCTAGATTTACGTCTAGATCTAGAATCTAGTCTATTTACAATTTTTATTTTATATTTACAGGCTGAAAACTTAGATTCTTCAATCAATTTTAATCAATTATTCTTCCATTTGAAGCAAATTTAATTTAGATCTAGTAATTTATTGAGTGTAGGACAGTCACAGTCACAGTGTCTGAGTGTTGTGTTGAGTGTCAGTGTAGGTCTTCCTCTTCCTTCTTTCTCTTCATTCACTCTCTTCAATCTTCATTAATTTTTAATTATGTTCATAGATCTCAGATCTTTGTATGTTGTTTTGTTTCTATTGTTAAATAGTTAAATTGTTATTGATCTAGATCTAGGAAAAGAAATAGATAACTAGTAGAATGATACTAGAATGGCTAGAGATCTAGACTCAAAACTCAAGCAAGATCTAGATTAGTCAGACATTAGTACTAGATCTAGTACTAACTAGTAGTACTATTAAATTTAATTAGTTAGTAGTATTTTAGTAGATCTTTCTAGAATCTAATCTAGACTAGATCTAGGTCTGATCTAAATTTTAAAATTAGAGTTCTAGAATCTAGCTAAATACTTATAAATACAAAATTTAACTAATTACTAGGCGACTAGACTCTAGGTAGTCTAGTCTAGACTATAGTTATAGAGTTTTGTCTAGACTCTTGGGGTGTTGGGAAATTGCAAAATGGCGAGGCGGTAAACTGCGAGAAGGCAGCGAAAACGGGCGGTCACCTGACGTTTTGTCTTGCATATTACCACAACCCGTTACTTACGCTGGGTGTTGTTAAATGCGAAGATATCTGCGAAAAATTTACCGCACCCAATTTACAGTGGTATTTGAAGCAGACTTCAAAGACGTTTCGTTTACTTTGTTAAAACCTCAGATTTTTCCGTCGCTAGACATTTTGATGATTTGTCAACTTCCCCCATCTTTTGTGTCGACTTAGAGTACTGCCTTGTTCGAAATACCGCCTACGATAGATCAATTTATTTCTTTTGTGTGGAACACCGAAGCCGCCTGATTTATCGTCTTTGAAGATCACCGTACCCAAATCCGCTGCCGCCGCAAACTTATTTTGTATTGTTGCATAGAAATTTTGTATTTATAGCCACGACCTACGATTTTTTTTTCTAGCAGGTATGTTTTGCATTATCTTCTCGCAGTTTACAGCCTTCCCATTTCGCTTTACGCGCCTCGCAATTTCCCCACACCCAGACTCTTGAGTAGTTTGGATAGAGAATAATATAATACTTAATATAATACTTAACTTACTTACATTACTTAGTATACTTAAATCTAGATTCTAGATTTAGATACTAAAAATAGGTGTGATAGGTCGTTTTGTTGTACTCAAGGGTAGATCTATTATTGTAAACCCAAGTGTACTACTTAGTACTTAGTGTAGTTTCATGGTTGGGCATTATTTATTATAAGAAAGTCAAATTTGTTTCAAGTATTTAGGCCTAGTTAACTACGACTAACCTAACACCCCTCTTAAAGAAGATTCTATTATAAATTATTGTGCCATTGTCCAAAACTGGTAATACTTGTATTTAAACAATCCTCCCATAGACATATTAAATATTTATTTAAAAATTTTGATCTAGATCTATAATATTTATTTAAAATGTACTAGCGTACAAAAAACTGGTCTCACCTTAGCTGTACTAGATACATGACACATGGACAAACCATAAGAACTGGTGTAATTTATTTTTAGGATAAGCCTAGATTCTAGCTTTTATTAGATACATAACTTGAATGAATACCCTCTGTTTTTGCTAAAATTGCAAGATAACTGCTTTAATTAAAATACATTACGTAGACTAACAAGCTCTGTTGTTTTAATAATTTAGAGTAATATTTTTTTTTTCTTTTTTGGACAGTTGTATGACAGTAGATGAAACTTTTGAATTCCAGTTCTTTAATTGTTAAATTTCATATTTTTTTCAGGTGTATGTGTGTTTTTAAAATGTGTTGAATCCATCTGCTTCTGAGTAGCTCTATCTACAATGGCATTACAAAGTTCAGAGGTCACCATGGGTGAAAGCTACCAACCAACTATCAATAACTCTTCACTGAAAAAGTTGTGTTATTTACTTAGAAATGAAGGTAAGCAACTTATAATCTTAGCATGTTTACTTTTTATTCTTATGGTTCTGTGTTCCAATACAAAAGAAACATGTTTATAGTAAATAAAACAATAAATCTGCCTTCTTTGTACAGTGGAATGCATATTATGATAAATAAAGACAGGTACCTTTAAAACATAAACTTGTGACGTTTTGTCACAATTTACAAATTTCTCAAACATTTTAAAATTTCAGGAACTGAATTATTATTTGGAGAATGTCTAATTGTCTTAGCCTGTCATTTACGTTTTTCAAAAAGAAAAAAATAATTCTGTCCCTCCAGGTCACAGAGTGCTAAATGGCAACTCAGCTTTTACCCTGACCACTGACGTCCTGGTTTACCTCAACAAGGACTGCAGACGCCACAGTTTCACTGATGTGGGCGCACCTATACCAGAGTCCACTCAGGGTAGTTCCTCTTTCTTCCCATTGACAAAGAGAATGCAGGCCCACAAGGAAGCAGAAAGAGCTAAAGCAGAGTGGAGTGCACACATACAGTTCATTAAGGATTTTATGTTGAGTACTCCAAGTTTAAAGGTTTGTCATTTTCTTAAAGTTTCTCTTTACAACCTAGCAGTGATTATATTAAACAAAAACCCACATTCTTACTGTTAAAAAATTTCCTTTTACTATATAGATAGGACAGAGAGGTAAAGAAGTAGAGCACGCAAGTGCTAACCTGATATTCTCAGGTGATTTGAGTCCAACTATCTTAATACATAATTTGAGTGAGCAACGTTGAGGTGGCAGGGCATAGTTATGACGACAGTATCCCTATATATTCATAAAGAAATAGATGGAACCTGTCTCACTTTCCCTATCGACTGTCAATTATAACAGATTATTTTATTTCTCCTTAAGTGACAGTGTTATTCTTTTTTTTATATGGTTCATTAATTTACTATTAGAAGCTATTGTCATAGTTAAGGAATATTTCTAAAAAGGATTTGAACCCTGACTGGTAAACCTCTCAAAGCAGCAGTCACTTAAACACTTGTATCCTTGAATTGTTGACTGTATTTAATGTGAACATTTTATTTCCAGATCATCCACAACTCCAGCACCATAACATCTCCAATATCCCTGCATCGTTTTCTGAATTTGCAATGTCTGCATCTGCGGAGGGTGCCCATACACATGGTAGAAGGGCTTCAGCAGCTTCGCTGTACTCTCTCATCTGTCACAGTCTTTAGATCTATCGACAAGCTTAAGGTTGGTTTACCTTCATATTGTATGCTTTAATTACAACATATCTATTAATGTTCTGGACCATTTTAATATACATTTATCATTTTGTTATATTAAAAAAAATTAAGTTTGAAACATCTCTGTCAACTGGCTTTAAATTTCTGTACTTTTATTCTTTAGACTCTCTTTAAATAAAATATCTGCTTAGCTTTTTTTTTTAAATTTAGTTTTTATGAAACTGATTTTTAAAATATAGGTTTTAGGAGTGAGCTAAGATCAACCACCTCTCTATTTTTGCATGAGGTGTACGACTTAATAAACCAAATGTTCTCTCGGGTTCTTTAACTGTACAGCCTTAGTTCTTAATGTAGATTTATTTTTATTTAAAATTATTTTTCAGGATTTGCTGGAGTCCTGTGGGGGAGATATGACCTCACCCATGACCTGGCCAATGTTGAAGTTTCTCTCCCTTAAGTTCAACTCCCTGTCTTGTTTGGATGATTCACTGGTACAGTTTTTGTATTCACTGATGTTTTTGTACTAAGACATGTAATACCAACAGACTTATAAGGGGCGGAGTGGTCTAGCTGTAGAGAGCTGGACTGCTAACCCGTAAGTCTCAAGTTCGAATCCAGGTTCAAGTCAGTAAACCGTCCCTGAGTCCACCCAACTCTGATGGGTACCAAACTCACGTTCGGGAAAGTAAAGGCGGCTGGACATAGTGCTGACCACACTATCTCTTTGTACGCGAGGTCACATAAACAAGTGAACTCTATAGACAATGAGCTTTGAAAAGAGAACTTTACTTTTTTACATAATAAAAACTTTCATTCCATAACATTCACACGGATATTTATACATACATAAGGATATTTCTCAAATTCATGCATTTTGATACATTTATACCTACTTCAAAGGTATGAATGTCCATGTTTTATTTTGTGTTGCTTTGTCTGCAGAGATTACTGCCTTTTGTTGAAGTCCTAGATCTAAGTCACAACTCTTTACACAACTGTGATAAAAATTTAGAGGTAAGTTGTATTTTATTCTTAGCATACACATTATAGCATTATAAAATTTAAAGATATCGTGAATGTTTATCCCCCAATGTACATCATGGGTATCTAAAACTCATTTTAGATGTTAACTTTTTTAAGTTTCTTAATACATATTGAAATTTGTTATAAAGATATTTCCAATTTGTTAGATTTATATTTTAAACAAAAGTCTAGATAAAGCAAGGTATTAATGAAAGAAAATGTTAATAATTTAATTCATAACTAATCAGTCTAGTTGAATATATGATATTATTGCCCAGATTTTATTACAAAAGATGTATTATTAGTTAGTTAACATTAGCTTTTTATATTGAAAGTTTTTGTTTTAAGAATTAGACTCTCATCTTAAGCTTCAGGAAAAGATGTTAAAGTTATGTATTTTTTTTACTTTTATCTTAAGCTTCAGGTAAAGATGTTAAAGTTATGTATTTTTTGTTTCTCAGTACCTGGGTGATGTGGTCAGCGTGACCTTGGCGTACAATTTTCTAGTCTCCATACCGTCTTTCTCCGTCACCACTCGGTCGTCACTGACATCTCTCATACTGAGGGGAAACAATCTCGATAAAGTCGCAGGTAAACAGATGAGTTAACTTTTCTTGTCGAGGGTAATTGGTGGTATTATTGTTTGCGTTAAATTAACTCTTTCTTAACTCCTTATACTTAAAGCTTTGTGGTTATATGTAGTTTAGAAGATATCAGTTAAGTAAAGGCTCAGCAGTTCAATAGTTCATAGTTGTGCTGAAGTTGATGTCATCTAATTCAGTGAGCGCTGGATATAAAGGTATGTGCAGTCAGCACCATGTCCAGCCAGATATTTACTGATTTGACCATGGGAACTAAGCTTGATCTGTTTTGGTTTGCAATCATGTCTTCCTTAACGCCACCCTTATAGTATGGTTTAACTATTATTTTTATCTGCAGGCTTAAATGAACTAATTGGCTTACAAGATTTGGATCTTGGGGAAAATTGCATCAATGACCACAGCTTCCTAGAACCTTTGAGTGCCTTAAATAGACTTAAGCAGGTATAATGCTGTTTAAACTGTTGATGTAAATCTTTCTGCCACTGTAGTAAAGTGTATGATAAATAAGTAGCTTTAATAAATGTTTTGGTTTAAAAATAATTAAGTGATTGAAAATCATTGTAGATTGATACATGCAAAAAGGAATTCCTTTAAATAAATAAATATTTAAATGGTAAATAAAAAAACAAGTTCTTAAATAATTGTAAACGTAGTTGTCATCAACTTGTTTCTTGTAATGTTTTCTGATCCATGATTTTTATACTCCCTCTAGCTCCAGTTGGATGGTAACCCAATATTTTACCACCGCTTGCATCGTCCACTGACAGTCTCCTGCCTGTCTGGGCAGGCTGTCAACATTGAGGTTGTTATCTTTTTGTGCAGTTACTGTCTTTGTTTCCTTTTTGTACAGTTACTGTCTTTTGTTATCTTTTTGTACAGTTACTGTCTTTTGTTATCTTTTTGTACAGTTACTGTCTTTTGTTTCCTTTTTGTACAGTTACTGTCTTTTGTTATCTTTTTGTACAGTTACTGTCTTTTGTTATCTTTTTGTACAGTTACTGTCTTTATAATTATTTACATTAAGATAAAGTAAAGTTTAAGCTCTAAGAATTTTAATGAAATGAATTATTTCCTTAAAAAAACGATTAATTTTAAAATTTGTCCTAGTACTATAAAATTTAGTGTTTATCATTAAGTTCTAAAAATTGTAACTTCACTGGACCTAACTTTAAATGAAAGGAATTATTTACTTTAAAAAGTAATATTATTTTAATGTTTCCTTGTGTTGATTATTGTTGTGAATTAATTCTGTGAATTAGATCTAGATCTAGCTCACATTTTAAAAAAAAATATTTCTATTACAGTTTGAGCTAGACAAGAAAAAATTGAGTATGTCAGAAATCACAGTGAGTATTAAAGTTTTGGTTCATTAATTTTCTAAAAATTAAATTCTTTATAGCTTGTATCTACTGTCAAAAAGATGTGTGTTTTTTAATAAGTTTTAAAATTGTTTTATGTTTTTGTCTTGTTTTAGCACTTAGGTTGCTCTAAATACAGGAAAATAATGTAACAATTGTTTCATGTTTTAGCACTAAGGTTGCTCTAAATACAGGAAAATAATGTTACAATTGTTTCATATTTTAGCACTTAGGTTGCTCTATAAACAGGAAAATAGTGTTACAATTGTTTCATGTTTTAGCACTAAGGTTGCTCTAAATACAGGAAAATAATGTTACAATTGTTTCATGTTTTAGCACTAAGGTTTTTCTAAAAACAGGAAAATAATGTAACAATTGTTTCATGTTTCAGCATTTTGGTCCCTCTAAAAGACCTGCCAGGAATACACAGACTGCACTTTTTCCGCAGTCAGTGACTAGGATACGCACTAGCACGCCAGAGAGAGCAAACAATTTTAAGTTTTCTCCTTCTTCTGGCATAGGTACTGAGACAGAAAGGTATATTTTATAAATCTTTACCAGTAAAGTTTTTATGGCCTTTTAATAATGTCTTACACTGTGGTTATACTTGCGACTTGTACACTATACATGTCTAGGGCAAAAAAACTTGCAACAAGTTAATGTTGTATGAGAACATTTTTCGCATGGAACATGTATACATGTTGCAAGTGTAAACACTGTTTTAGAATACAATAATATTTTAAAATGTTTATATCTCTGTTTAATCATAATTTCTCTACACAAAATATTATATTTTTTGATCAAGAATTGTTCTATGGCAAATTTCTATAAACTTATTAACACAAATTTAATAATATTTTTTTAAGCAACAGTATTCTAGTTACACCTAGTTCTTCCAAGAAAGCAAAACGCAAACGCCTGAAAGCTCGTAAAACAGAGATCAGGGACATGGACACCTCAGGAGACATCTCATCCAGCAGAGACGCAACCCCAGGTAAAAAAATCTTCAGGTTAACACAACGCTAACCTAAACAAGACTAAATTTTCCAGCATAAACTCCTTTGTTCATTCATTCAACTGATATCGACACTTTATTACGCAACCCCAGGTAAAAAATCTTCAGGTTAACACAACACTAACCTAAACAAGACTAAATCTTCCAGCATAAACTCCTTTGTTCATTCATTCAACTGATATTGACACATTATTACTTATCATACTAGGGTAAACTGCTGTGGCTGTAAGTTTTCTTTTGAATTGATCTGTACATTTAACAAAAAGTATAGTAGAAAATTAACTTAGTATAAATGAAATAGTGATATTGATGCAAATTAATTAGTAATTTTTTATTATAATTCTTAGAAATAAACAAAATATTGATCGTAGTTTAGTTTTAAAAAGCGGTCCATCTTGACATAAAGGAATATTACCACAAAAAATATTTATGATAGTTTAGAAAAACAACACTACATATTTTATTACTGGCACAAAAATAAGTATGATAGTTAAGAGAATTGTTAGGTTTAGCCACACATATTGATATGCTTATTGTTTATACTTGGATTAGCATAGGGTAGGGAACTGGGATAAAATATGTTAATTATAGGTATGTCCATACTATATATTGTGAAACTTGAATGGCCCTTAGTATGTTTGATTGTAAATCCTCTTACTAAATATGTGTTTGAGTTGCCCCAGTTGTACAGGTTAGAGTTAACGTATGCATAAGTTAGGCACCTTGCTCCTCGCAGGATTGAACATGTGTTAATATTATTTGATCAAATCGTAAAGACAGATGTAGCCTGTTTTCCTAACTTATCACTCAAGTACTTCACCTGTCTGCTGTCATCAGCACCAGCATCCTATGGACTCTATAACACTTATCTTCCCCAGGAACATCACCGGCTGTGAAAAACTTGGAAGAACAACTTCGTGTGCGGGCGCTTGAGGCAAGCCAGACCAAGAAAGAGATAGATGAGCTAAGGAAACATTATGGACCCAACTGGCTACAGGTTCTTAAATCAAGTTTTAACACAATTAGTAAATAGAGAAAAGTTTCATAGACCAAGTTAAACTGAATATTTTAGTTGAAATTGAAGTGTTGTATAAAAAAACATGAAATGTTTAAGTAAAAAAAATATGATCCAGTTAAAACAGAAGTACTGTATAAAAGGACATAATAATTAGGTTAAAAAAGAAGTATGGTAAAACTAAGATGCTCTAGGGCATCTGTAGGGGAAAAGGTAATCTTCTTCAGTTTGATATATCATTTTTGTTTTCTAACAAATCTTTTAGTTAAACCTTTTTTTTTTAGATATACTAAATGAGGGTTTTCTTAACCATTAAAAGAGATGAACATAAAAAAATTTCTTCTCTTTTGTTACCAAATTTCTTGAAAATGTTAGGTAAAATACTTAAGGTATATACAATATAAAAAATTTGCTTATTTTACTGGCTTTTTCATTTTAATATGAAAACATGCTTATTGAGAGACTAATCTTAAATTCTATTCACTTTTCTTAGGCCATAGAAGACAGGGATATTTTTAAAGTAAAAAAACTGGACCAAGCTGCTGACTCTTCTGGTGATGAGAGAGTCAGCAAACAAAAGAAATCCTCCAGTGACTCCGACAGTGACTCTAAACGGTTTGGCCAGGAAGTTTCCGGTGGGTCTGATGAAGACGATGACTTTAGAGGCAACACGAATGGCCCCACTGACGATGATCTCTACTTAAGAGATACTAAACCCACGGTTTCTGCTGCACCTAACCCAGCAAGCTATAACACCATCCGTAATGAAACAACCAATCCCATCATGGCCGAGATAGCCAGGTTGGCAGCTGGTAAGGCATATCCAGACGCAGCCAATCAGAAGACAGGAAACATTCCCTCTACGTCTGAACTCCTTCCTGGTAAAATTGACATGGGTTCACCTAAGTTTACACAGACATTTGCATATGAAACTGACAACACCCTATCAAATACACTTACCAGCACCATTGCAGGACCAGGAAAGTCATTTAGTTCTGTAGGCCAGCAGGTGGCGCCACCGCAGGTTAATACAGTCTCCGTCCCCCAACCTGTTGACAAAGTAGCATCAATTCTTTCCAAGAAGCTGCTGAATGAGGGCCCCACAGAGAGACCTGTATCTCAGACCACCCTGTCGCCCATCAAATCAGAAGAAAACTCTGAGAAAAACAGCCCTGCCTCATCTCAGACTGACCTACCTAAATATGACGTTATCACTGGTACCTCCACAACAAGTAAGCCACATGAAATACTTTGTTTTACACTATCAAAGTATGGGACAGCATGGTCAAATGGTAGAATGTTTGGCCGATAGCCTGAAGGTCTTGAGTTCAGATCTTGGTTCAGACTTGTGACTGTAGGACGTCCGTGAGTATACCCAGCTGTGTTGGGTACCTGACTCGCGTTGGAGAAAGTAAAGTGTTGACCACACTATCCCTTCACATACTGAGGTCATAACATGAACTCTACTTTATCTGCCCTGTGAATCTTTAGGTCTGAAAGGAGAGATTTTGTTTACATTATTGGTGTATCTTGTTCTACCCTCACTTAATATCTTTGTTTACAAGTTAAATATTGGCTGTTAATTTTTCCAGCTCATTATTTTTATTTAATCCCATCCACATTATGCATTGGTATGTGTTTATTTTGGTCAAAGCTAGTTTATACATTTAATCTGAACATCATAAACATACTGTTATTTCAATACCCCAGAAACTACACATACTTACTCATTGTAAAATCAGAACACAAATGGCTAAATAATTTTCAAAAAATATTATTGACTAAAAAGTTACCTTTTTAAATAAAAGTTTTGAAACAATTATTTCTCAAAACTTTAAATGTAATAAGTACTTAACAAGAAACAAGCCTACACCCACACAAAAAAAATTTTTGTTACACAAAAAATTAATTAATGCAACATAGAAAAAATAATTTTATTTTGTTTTAGAGGAAATTATTTTGTCTACCGTCTCTTGTTTAAAATGTTCACAGAAACTAGTGATGAAGTCACTGAACCAATCTTTGTCACCTTACCCCTCCAAGACAACAAAATGATTATAGTCTCACTCACTGACAAGTACCTGGTAGAAAAGGATATCAAAGGGAAGATTAAAGAGAAGCTTGAGCTTGCCAGTTTGACTAGTATGGAGTCAGCCACTATAAGAAAGAGAAACAGCCAGACAACCTTGGGGGATGCAAGCAAGGGAGACGATCTGTGCAGTGATGAAACAAGGGGAGAGAATGAGGACAGTGAGTGTCTGCAGTTGGATTTGAAGTTTGATTACATGAGGAAAGACAGACAGAAAAGATGCTATCACTTGGAGTTTGGGGATGGAAAGGTTAGTCAGAAGGTTAAAATTATTTTATTCAACTGTACATGTAAAGGGAATGTGTAATTAATTAATTCCATTGAGACTACTGTTATAACTTTTCCACCAAAATTCTGTTTTTTTAACTGTAAATATAAACTCACAAATTTTTCTACTCCTTCAGATTATCCAGGATCTTATTCAGCCATTTTTAGATGCCAGAGAAGCAGAAATTAAAGCCAAATCAATGGTGGTGATGCAAGTAAGTTTAAACACATTTTTTAAAAAATCTGGCTATGTTGGTAGAATAATGTGGTAATATAAAAGAACAATGATCATATTCATATATTTGTTGGAGTGGCTAACTGCATCTTCACACTGATTATAGTTACATTGTTTTACTTAAAGCTTGGAGTAAATATAATTTATTTTTTACAGTGTTTGAAATGCAACCGCACCTTTTTGAAAAGTGAATTGGTGCAGCAGAGAAAAGAGCTGCCAACCTCGGGTAGCAGTAGGGATTTACAGTCTCTCCAGAAACTGATGGGTGAGTTTTATATGTGTGCTTCATGGGTGAGTTTTATATGTGTGCTTCATGGGTGAGTTTTATATGCGTTTCATGGGTGAGTTTTATATGTGTGTTTCATGGGTGAGTTTTATATGTGTGTTTCAAGGGTGAGTTGTTTATTTGTGCTTCATGGGTGAGTTTTATATGTGTGTTTCAAGGATGAGTTGTTTATTTGTACTTCATGGGTGAGTTTTATATGTGTGCTTCATGGGTGAGTTTCTTATGCGTGCCTGATGGGTGAGTTTATTTGTGCATTTACCATTTCAAGTTTTTAAAACCATACGTAATTTCGGAGATGTGCCGTCTTAAACACTGATTGACAATTCCCCATAAAAAGTGAGCCGACAATTCCCCATAAAAAGTGAGCTGACAATTCCCCATAAAAAGTGAGCTGACAATTCCCCATAAAAAGTGAGCTGACAATTCCCCATATAGAGTGAGCTGACAATTCCCCATAAAAGTGAGCTGACAATTCCCCATAAAAAGTGAGCTGACAATTCCCCATAAAAAGTGAGCTGACAATTCCCCATAAAAAGTAGGCTGACAATTCCCCATAAAAAGTGGGCTGACAATTCCCCATAAAAAGTGAGCTGACAATTCCCCATAAAAAGTGAGCTGACAATTCCCCATAAAAAGTGGGCTGACAATTCCCCATAAAAAGTGAGCTGACAAAATTCCCCATAAAAAGTGAGCTGACAATTCCCCATAAAAAGTGAGCTGACAATTCCCCATAAAAAGTGAGCTGGCAATTCCCCATAAAAAGTGAGCTTACGATTCCCCATAAAAAGTGAGCTGACAATTCCCCATAAAAAGTGAGCTAGTGCCTGGAATAAAAATATATTTCACGATGCCAGAGAAACCATCGTACATCTGCCCCAAGTGTGGCAGCACCATCATCATAGAACTAGAACCAGCCACACGTGGCACCAAATCTGTGGAGTCCTCCACCTCGACCCCTGTTGGCTCACACACCTCAGCTGGTGGCTTCATGGATCTGGCCAGGAGTACCACACCCCTGTCTAAAAGAAAATCTGCTGAGTACGTTTTTTTTTTGTTGAGACTTTTAAAAACTAATTTTTAAATGTATTCAATTCTTTTTCGTTGAAAAAATTAATTTTTGATTCTCTTTATAATAAAAATTAATGGCCTGTAATGGCTATTTAATCCATTTAATCGTTTCTGTGTAGCATAGCTGCAGGTTAACTCTGATTCTCCTGTACTATACCATACAAGCTACCCACTGTACCTATTTAAAACTTTTTTTTTAATATTTAGGTTGCAAGGACGTAAAAACTCAACCAGCTCTCTTGATTTTAATATTGGGACCAAGGGAGGCCAACCCTCATCAGTGAAATCATATGGTGCATCTCCAGGAAGGTAAGGTTTATGTTGGTGGTTTGTTGTGTTGTTTTCACTGGTTGTTTGTTTAACCCTAGTCAGTTATATCACATGTTAAAGGTATATGTTTTTGGCTTTTTCTGTTGTTTTCACCAGTAGATTGGTTGTTAGTTTAACTCTAGTCAGTTGGATTTTAAACCAGACAATCACATAAAATTTAGATGGAGTTTGTAAAAATTATCATGCAAGCAAAGCAGTAGTGTAGCCAGTTTATTTTTTTAATGGGAGATGGGGATAAAAATTGTTATATATGTACTACATATGTACACACATAGCTTTTTAAAATGTAAAAGTTTAGTTTTATAAAATTCAAAGCTTCAAACTAAGAGCATTGAAAATAACATGAGCATAATGTCAACTAAGTGAAAGAATATTCATTTTTGCTATCCTAATATTGATGTTAAACTTTCATTTTGTTCGTCCTTCATTGATGTTAGTCCTTCATTGATGATTGACTTACATTGTTGTTTGTCCTTCATTGATGTTTGTCCTTTATTGATGTTTGTCCTTCATTGATGTTTGTCCTTCATTGATGTTTGTCCTTCATTTATGTTTGTCCTTCATTGATGTTTGTCCTTCATTGATGTTTGTCCTTCATTGATGTTTGTCCTTAAAAATGTCCTGTTTGTCCTGACAGCCTGACAAGAGAGGTACAAATGAGGACGGCAGGAGGTAGAGACAGAAGCAATGCATTCAACAGCAAGATGGCTCAAAGCATGATTGTGCATAGTGTAAGGCTTTCGTTTGTTTTCTTTAGTACCAATATGTTTCATGTGTAGGTGTATAGGGAAGGAACCTGTTTATTGACAACATCCCTCTTATAATGTGCCAGCAGTAACTTAGTGTATTGCCTTCTCACTGAGTCCTTACTGTTCAATTTAAGTTATTTTCAAGATCTAGAAGTACCTGGTGCAGAAGTTGTAGATCACCTTGTTTCTCATACAAGAGGAATGACAATAGTATCAGCTTTGACGGATAAAAGTTATCTACCCCTATGGTTGGGCATCTGCACAAGGGAAACAAATTTCTTATCTGCGCTGTTTTCTCTTCATGATTATGCAGATGATTCTCTTTTGTGAATATTTAAATTATCTTTGGCTTTTTGTTTTCCAGTATGGCAAGTTGTTTAAGAACAATGAGCTGATTTGTGTTTATTTTTCGCTTTTTGTGTTTATCTTTTGCTTTTATTTGCAGTCTGGCAAGTTGTCTAAAAACAATGAGCTGATCTGTGTTTATTTTTGGCTTTTTTTTGTTTATTTTTGGCTTTTTGTTTTCCAGTCTGGCAAGTTCTCTGAGAACGATGAGCTGGTCTGTGTTGAGGACTATTTCGCCAAAGACTCAGCATCCCAGCAGCTGGCAGCCATGACCACAAGTCTGAGAGAAGACACGTCCACTCGAGGCACCAAGTCTGTTGTCAGAAGGAGTTTTTCTAAGGAATCACCCAATGACAATATGGCGCCTGGGCAGGCAAGGAGGAGCATGGGAAATATTTCCGACAGTGGGTTTGAGAGCGGGATCTACAGAAATAGCAGTGAGTTTTCACAAAGCTCTTTGTTACAGTCAGCCAAAGCTCTAGCTGAAGGTTCGGGAACTACAAGTATTGCAATGCCCATAGCAAAACCAACATCAACAGCTGTCTTAGCATCAAACTCATTGTCAGAAAAAGCTAAAGATGACGAAGGTGTTGAGAAAAAGTATGAAGATGGATCAAAGTCCAGCGCTAAAGGCCCAGCGTACAAGCACCTGGCAGCCATGGAGCAGCTGGTCAACACGCTGGTGACTGAAGGGAAGGAGCTGGAGGAGCAGGAGCTGCTCAGCTCCAGCTACAGCAGCAGGACCACCATGAAGAGCCTCAGCGTATCCCTGCTGAGAAAGTCCTCGACCAATCAGAGACGAGGCAGCATTAACTCTACAGACGGCGCCTTGAGGTTGTCTGAAAGTAGTTCCAGCATCGCCATCCTGCCCACCCCGGCTGAACAAGAGGATGGGAGCAGGACGGGCACCCCTGACTACAGCTCGTACATCTCCACCCCCGTCAAATTTTCTGTCGGCACGCCAAACGATGAGCACTCTTTCGAGAATCCTGAATCTCCGCGCCCCAGGGTAGTTTCACCTTTGAACTCCGACATCTGCAGCAGCATGATCTCCAGCGTGTACGAGACGTCTGTCAACAATTTACCTGAGGGTGACGCCACACCTGTTGGCAGTGCCAAGGTGGATGACAAAACTGCCACCTCCGCTGATGACGTCAAACTTGTAGGATCAAGCGACAGTGAACATGCCAGCTCAACCGAAGATTTAACCAGTATCTACGACAAACCAACCGCCATACCTACCAACAAGAAGAAAACACCATCAAAGAAGAAAAAGTCTAAGAAAACAGTTTTAGCCTCACCTAAAGTAAACGCTGTACAAGTTCCAGACAGTTCCGCAACTTCATATGCAACACATGAGGGACTAGAAACTTCCGAGGTTACGGTCCCCAGCCCCTCGCCTGCAGCACAGGCAGGGTTTGAAAGCTCAGATGAAAGCGATGAAGAAGAAGATGATGCTGATGTTGTTCCCCAATATGCTTTTCATCACTTGAACCATCACCTGACTCTCTACATGATGATGTCCCTCTTTGGAAATGATGAAGAGTTTGTCTGTAAACTACAGGTAAACATTCTTCTGTCATTGTATTAAATATTGACTAGACATATTCCTTTGAAGTCCCAGAACAGCAAAGTGCTGCAGCTACACCTCTTCACCAGACTGTTTTTGGCAGATCACTTTAGTTGAGCCCACGTAGTCCCTGCAGCCCTTGCTTCTCTTTCTACTGTCCTCCAGGATTATTTAGGTCAGCCTACTTTTCTCTTTCCCTGGGGGTTTGTCAAACACTTGCCTCGATACATTGACCTCTTCCTTCTCAGGGCATGCCCAATCCATCCCCATTTGCAGGCTTTAATGTTCCTGTAAATTGGTTGTTGCTTTGTGATTTTTCATAAGTTGTATCATATATAAACCATTATATAATATTGTTTATTTACCGTTAAAGCATACATATCTTTTTTAATCTGTACAGATGAAAATTGTTAATTTGCTCTTAAACTGTATGGTTTATTTAGTCGCTTTTTAAATTTTAAAAATGTGTTGACGTTTTATTTGTTTGGTGTTGGCAGAGTGAGATAGTACAGTACATCATAAATGATCCGTACGAAGGAATCCTTGTCCTGTCAACTTCCAGATTTTATATTCTGAAAATTCTTTCGGAGGATCACAGGTTGGTGTCCAGGAATAAACCAGATAGATTTTATTTATTACAAATTGTTTTTCCTTTCATTTTTAAAAAAAAATGCTTAGCCAAAGAACTTTTTCTGTTTTACCCCAAATATAAAATACTTTGAATGAGTACTGCAGAAGGAGACAAGAAACACTTCAATTGAACGTAGCAAGTATTTTGGGGAAAAAAACAGTTTCTTACATAACTGATCTCTTGTGACATGTCAACTAATTTTTTTTCTTAGCCTGCCCCCTGAGCAGTGGTTGAACTGCGTTGAAATCCAACCAATCAATGAACTCCGCTACATTGACGTGGGGCTGGGAGGTCAAAGTTTGCGGCTTGAATTTAACACCGACTGCTCCAGTTACACGTTTGTCACACGGAACATGGACAAAACTCTGCAGTTTGTGGAGGTCTTACATAGTGAGTACATGGGTGTATGGGGGGAAAGGAAGTGGGGATGTGTAGGACAATTATCTGCAGTTTGTTGAGGTCCTACATAGTGAGTACATTGTTATGTGGGGATGGTTATAGAATTAGAAGGTTTTAAGAACTGAAGCAATTTAATTGGTGAGTAAATAAACTGAAAGAATCTGGTATTTGAAATACTTAAAAACTGATTTTTGACACAACCGATTATTTTTAAGTGATATATTTTCCTAATTTGAAAGTCATTTACCTACCTAGCTCAGTCAGAAGTTATTGTTAATTCATTAGAATAAAATTATAAATTTTATTGATAAAACACTATTTAAAATTCTCAAAATTAAAAATTCTCTACATTTTCATCACAAAGAGCTTCACTTTTTGTAGTTTGTTTGCTAGAGTACTGCTTTCCTCATTGTGATTATTCTGATTTTCTTGACCAGCTTACCTGGCCAAGTACGCAGTCTCTCAGGGGATTACTTCCCATGTTGTTGTCCATGAGGATGTGGATCAGGCTACATTGAACAACCTTGACCTTGATGTAGTGTCAAAGGGCAAAGGTGATCAGAAAATGCTGCTGTACTGTATGGGTTTCATTGAAAGAGGTGAGTTGACGTGTTTTTCTCTTTTATCTGACACTTTTAAAATGTGATTTTAAAAAAAAATCTTTGCTTCACTCACTTAAGTAGGTGTAAAGTACTTAATTAGGTTTGAAGTATGCTAAGTTTTACAGCAAATTCATATACCTTTATAGAAGAAAAATACAAATCTTCCAAGTGCTTGTCAGGTTCTTCTTTAATGCCTAGGGAAATACACTCAATATAGGACAATACCAAGATGATACATTACACTTAATGATAAAAATATCAATGATACTAAAAATCTTCAATATGAGAGATAAGTAATACAGAATTCACTATGATACAATAATAGAATAGGTAAGCTGCAGCACACGCATCCACACCACATCCTCTTGCTGTTCATCCACTAACCAATTGCCACCTAAAACTTTTTTTTATTCAGGAAAAATTGTCTGTTAAATACAGTTTGTTTTTAATTTTTTTCAATGATAGATGCAGTAAAAATTGTCTGTTAAATACAGTTTATTTTATTTTAACAATGGTGGAAGCAGGAAAAATTGTCAGTTAAATACAGTTTATTTTATTTTAACAATGGTGGAAGCAGGAAAAATTGTCAGTTAAATACAGTTTATTTTATTTTAACAATGGTGGAAGCAGGAAAAATTGTCAGTTAAATACAGTTTTTTTTATTTTTTCAAAGATAGATGCAGGAAAAATTGTCCGTTAAATTCAGTTTGTTTTAATTTTTCAATGGTGGATGAGGATGCAGGAAAAATTGTCTGTTAAATACAATTTGTTTTATTTTTTCAAAGATAGATAGAGGAAAAATTGTCTGTTAGATTCAGTTTATTTTTCTTTGCACCAGGAAACCAGAAGCTTTTCCCTGTAAGTTTTGTCATAACGTCCAGCGACATCTGTCTGGTGCGGACCAATTACCAGTGGCCCCAGCCCCGCCTGCAGGCCCCCATCACCGTGGAGACGGTGGGTAAACAGTTCACAGTTCTGGAGAGACAAAAAATTAACAACGTGGCCTCAGTGGTGAGTATACAATATTGGCGCTCTAGCCTGCGATTAACTCATCTAAGGTTAGGGTTAAAGATCTTCTTTCTATAGAAATACAATCCCTGAATCTTCTACACCCTAATTACTATTTGAATACTCCTAAGTCATCTGTAACAACTTTTGATTAATCAGCATATCACTCATTAACTTTTTTTTATGTTTGATTCCAAATGCAGTCTTATTCATGTTATATGATGACAGTTCACTTTCCTAAAATTTTTACGGAATATTTATAAATTATTTATATAACTAAAAACAATATTCAAACCCACTTCCCCACCATGAGAAATGTTTGCCCATGCCACTGTTTTAGAAATATGGTTTGAATTCAGGAAGTGTGTGAGTCCACGATGAAGAAGATGAAAATTGAACTCTTCAATGAGGTGGAAGGCATCTCAGCCAACTGGAACATCACACTGACCAGCAAACACGCCACAGTGGAGTTTATACACGCCATTAGCGTACCCTGGGCTCAAGAGTTTGGGGTGGAGATGGACTTCACGTACAGCAGACTGGAGTTTTAGGACGTCACGTACAGCAGGCTGGACTTTTAGGACTTCAAATACAATAGACTGGTTTTTAAAGATTTGTTTTGTGCCTTGTTGGGATAACTCTATGTGCTGCTAATAGAGAAGTGATAAAAAATTTAATTAACTCATTCTGCTAAAATGAGTCAAGCTGTTACTTTTTTTTTTAGAATTCTTTCCTAAAATTGTTTTAAAAAATAATTTTGATTACTGTAAAATATCAAAGTTCAACATATCGTACAGAAATTGTAATTCAGATAATACGTTCATTCACTTCCTTTGTTTTCAGCATTATGGTCGTAACCTTACATTCTGTTAATTAACTATTTGAGCCAAGGTAGTTGAAATAGATTGAAATTGTTGCAGTTAAGTGCGGAGAAATGGGGATGTTTGACGTGGGTGGCAGTGTCTTGTATATTTTTCTATGCTCAACCTTGCTGACTCTCCTTGTAATTTTCTTGTTGAAAACTTGTGGTTGATGGGTGTAAAAAAATAAATTATTTGAAGAAGGGTCAAAAGCAATTTGCCAAGGGTAGACTACTGTTATTTATACTGTTTATTTATCTATTGAACGTATGATGTCTTTCATTGTTTTATTTTTTCTCCATCTTTCAGTACATTGTTATACACATTTTATACTTTATTTCTTTTTATTCTTTTAATAATTCAAATTGTTACGCATTTAGCTTTTTATATCTTTTAAGTTATTGAGCTCACATCTGTAAAAATACTATTGGTATTGTATTAAAAATGGCTGAATACATGATTGGCAGGAATGTAGAATGTCACATGGTTCAGCTACAATGGACTGAATCAGTCAGGAATGTAAAGAGGGCTGAACAATGTGATATTCACACATTCCTGTATGACCCACACAATTGTTTACACACACACCTATGTTACCCACACAATTGTTACCCACACATTCTTAGTTTCCACACAACCTGGATGTACAAGTGACTGGGCATTCTATTGATGCTTACACTCTTTCTTTGTGTTGGTGGCCCAATTTTGTTTTTAATTGGCCACACAATATCCTTGGCCAAAACCACTTCTGGCCATGCGATGTATTTCTCACAGACCCTCTTGTAATACCAACGTTACTGTGTACGTGTACACGGCCACCTAGTATTATTCTTGTTGTTCAGCTGGTTTTAATTAAAACTTGCATTGATCAACCCTTCACAGCGTATTTAAATTTAGTATTAAAGGGAGATAATATTAAGGGAGACAATTTTATGAACCGGTAAACTACAGAATCCTAAATTAGAAAATTACTTGCACTCTGCATTAACCTTTTATTTAACAAAAGGAAATAACACACCTAGCCTGATCAAATTTATATATTGAACCAACTTTTCTACCAAAATACTCTTAAGTCATTCCAGTTTCAATGTTCCTTTGTGTGTGTGTGTACCACAGTTATGTGACTGTTAGAATTGGCGAGTTCTGTGTGAAATTTGGCACAGTATAATAAAAAGAAATTAATTTAACTTCCCCAGCGTAAGGTGGGGGTGTGTGATTTTGTCTTGGGATATCATCAACATTGTAATGTTCCAGTATTATTTATTAAAATTTCGTCTAAGTACCCTCACTTTTTTTTTAACTTGTGAGGGAAACGGCATATAATATATTTTTATTTTACACTTTATTGGGTGTCTCTACTGGTCAATACATTTTACTAATATGACATCCTATCGCATGTAATGCTCTAACCACTTGAATGTAATTTAATAACAATATTTGTAAAGGAAACTTTGCCTGTTATATAGCACATATCCTTCAGCTCTGGTGTGTCAATTATCAGTCCTTTGTTGAAGGTACCAGCAGTCAAATTAAGGTGTGTAGCTAATGTGTAGTCTTCTCCCCTTGACCAGCCTGCTTTAACACTAGATCCACATGCAAACATTAGTGCCCTGTCTACCCCCTGATGACCCCTGGATCCTTGACATGACCCCTGGTACCCAGTGTCCAAATTCTGATCCCTGGTGACCCCTGGACCCTTGACATGACCCAGTGTCCACAGCCTGAGCCCTGAGACCCCTGGTTCGTGGACATAACCCCTGGTGCCCCCAGTAGTGTCCACACCCTGATCCCTGATGACCTCTGGATCCTTGACATGACCCCTGACGCACCCAGTAGTGTCCACACCAGAGGCGTAGCGACCCTTCCTGGCGCCCGGGGACAAACTTTTCGCTTTGCACCCCCCCTCTCAAACTTTCGATTTGCAGCCCCACCCCCCCACTCACGATTTCGATTTGCACCCCCCCACCCCCCTCAACCTTTCAATTTATTTTTCCAACCCCATTTTGGCGCCCCCTAAGGTCGGCGCCTGGGGACATATGTGTCCCCGCCCTCCCCCCCCCCCCCCTCGCTACGCTACTGGTCCACACCCTGATACCCCCAGTACCCAAACTCTGATCCCTGATGACCCCTGAATCCTTGACACAACCCCTGATGCCCCCAGTACCCTGTGTCCATACTCCTGTATGCCATTACGGCATTAGTGCCGCACCTATCTCACTCCTCAATAAAGTACCTATGCAATGTTGTGCCTTCTCTTTCCTCCAAGAGATCTTCACTAATTCCAGAATACAGAACCAATGCAACAGCTACAACCACTGCAGCTGTAGTAACCACATCAAATATGCAGGTGTCTTTTCATTTTTCTTACAATTATTCATTGGTTTTTTTGTTTGTTTTTTTATTTAAAATAATTTAAATATTGTTAATGTTATTTGGGTTTTATTGATATTATTGTAAATAACTTGAATTTTTTAAAGTAACTCAACTTGAAAGCCTTTACCATTAAAGATTGTTTTTCCTACTGTCTATTTTAAGGATTTTTTAAGAGTATAGTTTCCTAATTAGGTTAATCAGATATTGTGTGACCTATTTATTTTGTTTTAAAAATGGCAATTTAAAAATATTGTAACTTAATTGAAATTACTATGGAATTGGATATGTTATAATTATTTTAAATTGATAATTAAAATTGTAATACTCCACAGAGTGTCTTGTTAAACTAACTTCCAATAGTAAACAGTTGTTTAAAAATAGAATTTGTAATATTGACTTGAAAGTCATCAACTTAAAATGAGTTTTAAAAAAAATGCTATCGTGTGAACATAGAGAATGGAGACACAAACATAAAGCAACAGATCTACATCAGATGGAGAAGTAACTTTATTCTTATCTCAAATGGTAACACGTCTTCTTTTCATATCTCAAATGGTAACACGTCTTCTTTTCATATCTCAAATGGTAACACGTCTTCTTTTCATATCTCAAATGGTAACACGTCTTCTTTTCATATCTCAAATGGTAACACGTCTTCTTTTCAACAGATAACAGAAAGTAGTCGTTCTTGGGTTGTCTTCTATCTGCCTTTTATCCGTTGGAGAAAATATTATTTTTCCAGTCCACCCATCAATAAATCAGTTTATCTACTTAACCCCCACTTATCTTACAGATCAATATTCTCTTATCCCTATATCCCCCACTTATCCCATATATACAAATCCACTCATCCCCCATCTGATAAAGCTACATATCCACTCATCCTTTTTCTGATAAAGCTACAAATCCACTCATCCCCCATCTGATAAAGCTACTTATCCACTCATCCCCCTATCCCCATCTATCCGATGGATCGCCATATCCATTCTGCGCCTTCCACTTTAGAAACGCCTCCAGAGCGTCCTTGCACTGCTCCGTGTTACAGAAGCTAGAAATCAGATCTCTACGCCATCTTGTTCTAGCCCCCCGGTCACGTGATGCATCAAATCTTATCTCTTTGATCAATCGGCTCCAAATATCCACTCCTTGTCGTACTATATATTGCCCTTTGGACTTATCAGAAATTCCTTCTTGAAGATAAGGGAATATTTTATGGTGGTTTGCCTGTTGCGAGTTATCTTTCTGAAAATCAATGCGCGTGTTTACTACGCGGCGATGAGTGAGTGATGCGTCACAGTTGAGTAGAAAGAACACCAAAGTGTAAGCAGTAAGGGCGAGAACTCTATGAGCTTGTAACGGCGCTCTGAGGAAATGTGAAAATAAAATATTATCATTGTCTTAAAATAGGTTGCTTCAGAATTTCCTTCAAGCTAAAGTTTAACAACAGTTAACAATACTTCAATAATTTCACATCTTTTACCAATGAACTATTTCACATCCAAGACGTTTCCTTTCCTGCTATTGCACAAAAAGCACAACTTCCCCATTTCTTTAACACAATAGTAATAAGTTGTATAATTGAACCCGTACCCATTACAAAATCCTGCCAAAGTAAAGTAAAATATTCTCGATGTATTTTCCTGCTATCTGCATAGTCGTGTTTGTTTAATTTTATCTGTCCCCTTGCCAACAAACTCCCCCCCCCCCCCCCCAAAGAATAGTTTGTTTTTAAAAGTTGATCGGAGATGTGTATGTTTACATTAATTCAGATATTGATACTCTACTACGTCACGTGATCTGTACAAACAAAATGGAGCCTTTATCTAGCACGTCTAAACCAAAACAGCTGCATTTCATCGAGCTGTTGCTCAAGGACATGTTAATAGGTGGTCGCAAGTTTAGGTGGCGTGGCCTAGCGGTTGAGAGCTAGACTGCTAACCCGAAAGTCTCGAGTTCAAATCCTGGTTCAAATCAGTATAACGTCCCTGAGCCCACCCAGCTCAGTTGGGTGAAATCAAGGGGAAATCAAGGGCGGCTGGGCATAGTGTTGACCACACTATCTCTTCGTATGCCGAATTCCCTGAAACAGAGAAACTCAACTTCATCTGCACCATGTGTCTTGTGCACGAACGGGTAAAGTTGATGAAGTTTCGGTGGGCTATGTTTTTTTCTTTTATTACTCGGGTACTCACTATACAGAACTGGTAATTTATACGGAGGTGAGGGGGGGGGGGGTCGGTTATTATAATGAAACATAATTATAAAGGAAAATGTGCCCCAGTTTATATCATTTTTTTTTTTAAATTTAATGAATTCACGTTTTGTAACTTGTCTTCCCGCGTTATAGTCAATGTATTTTGTTTTTATTTTAGCAGGCGGGTGTTCTGACAACGGGGAGCGCAAATGTTAGATTTTTCACTAACGGGAATCCTTGGGCTAATATCAGCTTAGTATATTAACTGCAAGCATAAAAACTATCAAAGACGAATTTTTCATTTAATAAAGTAACAAAGCATTTAGGCTATATATTAAAAAGATCAAATTAAAAAAATAAGATACTCAACTGCATCGTGAGACGGCCCACTTGGTGAGGTGCTGCCCTCTACAGATGTGACGTCCACATCGCTTTGTGTTCAATAATCAAACAACACTCACTGTATATTGACTCAATACTCGCTGTACTGTGACACAATACTCGCTGTATAGTGACTCAATACTCGCTATATAATGTCAATCTAGGTGAATGGAGAAAAAAAAACCACAAGTTTCATTCAATGATGGTGCGAGTACTTAAGAAACTTGTATGAAGTAGTTGTCAATGGAACATGTATGTAGCGAGCTTATATTTGTGGTTTCATCAATCTAATTCTCAGAAAAGTAGAATGTGCACAATGTTCACAATAATTATTTTTTGTCCTCTTTTTAAAAAAATCAACAACAATAAACTATATTTAATTATACATGTATAGATCTACATCATCTATATGTATCTAAATGTATAACGTGCCTAGAAGATACAAGATACGTGTTTCTGTGCAAGTAGATCCGTATAAAGCGTTTTATAAAAGTATTTCCAGACTTATCTCTTAGATATGTTCTCCATACTTGTTCCACGTGTAAACACGCTCTAGACTTAAGAGACCAAGGACATACGTTCACGTGACATTAGACCGACATCTGCACACAAAGATATTTCTTTCAACATTAGAATTTTTTTTTATTTCTAAATAGTTTTAGTAAAAATGTGTAAGATTAATTGCGTTACAGAAATTGATAATGAAAATGTAACTCAGTTGTGGCATTTCTTTATCGGTTGCATTCTTTAATATGTTAATTTCTGTCAGACGAGACAAGATGTGAGAAACGAAATATTTTTTTGGGTCAAATGTTGTATACTGTTAGACCTAGTAGTAGTAGCTATACAAGTCAAGTGAATTAGACCAGACAGGAACGGTAACCCTGACTCACCACACCAAGCAAGAACAGTAACCCTTACTCACTACACATACACGTGTAATTTATCTGAAAGTATGGCGGCCCACAAAATTAGGTAAATGTGCCCAGCCACTTAAAATGATATTTTCATCGGGAAAAGGAAAGTGTATTAATGAAATGTACAGTACAAAACCTAGTTAAACAAAATAAGTATAGTAACCGCACCGGTCGGTTAGTACGTAAATAAAGGACACTAACAACTGCCCGTGTAACGGACACCAATCTATCAGCCAGATAGTTGGCGAACGCTCCCGGATTCGTTTAACTGATTATACACAGATGGCGACAAGCCTAAATAAAAGAAAGTTAACACACTAGTTCGCTAGGACTCGTAATTGATGTCTAGGGGAAACACTAGAGAAACTACTGATGCCAACAATACATTTAATCTGCATATAACTTGTAATGAGTGTACAAAGTCGTGGCAGAACACTAGATTTATACAGGGATAAAATAGATTTACAGAATGAACAAAACCCAACTTACAATTCGTGGGAAAAAATAATATGATACACTATCACAGCTTTTAACACTTCAGAAAAATCACCACAGTTTACACAACGCTGCTATAAGCATAAAGAATTACTTAACCACAAGTAATATAAGAATATGCTACTTAAACAACTTAGTACTACACGGCAACACACAGGGCTTATGTCTCTCAACGACGTCTGGTCAATGAACTGCCTCGAGACACCTGTGCGCAGTCTATTTATAGACTTAGGCAACATGGAAGGTCACCTTCAAATCATAAGGCCATTGGTTGGGGTGGTCATCTGGTCTGCATCAATCAATCATATCTTGACGGAAAATTTCTGAGTCTAAGACTCTCTTAGTAAGACAGCGGAAAAAACCGGTCATTGCACCACAGACCATATATGGTATTATAACAACTGTCAAAATATAATTACCAGACCTAAGTAGGTCACACCCGCATGTTCTACTTTAGGTGAGACCAGCCATTGTCTACTTTAGGTGACACCGTGAGACTGGCCATGTTCTACTTTAGGTGAGACAAACCATGTTCTATTGTACATGATACAGTGAGACCAGTCATGTTCTATAACAAACATCAGTGATCAAAATTAACAAGAAAAACAACATCTATTTTTAGCATCATCTTTTATTGAGGATTGTTTTAGATTGTGGAATGACAGCGGTTACATGAAGGACGGCTATATGGGCTGAGCCACAAGCCCATTTGGTGATACATTGTAGGCTTGGTAAAGAAAACTAGTTAAGGCAAAGCCCATTTGGTGATACATTGTCCTAGACAAACTAGTTCAGGCAAAGCCCATTTGGTGACACAATGTGGGCTTGGTCTAAAAAAGTGTAGGTGAGCAAAGCCCATTTGGTGATAAAAAGTGGGTATTGCCTGGGAAAAATGCACACAAGTCCATATCGTGATGCAATAAGGATTGACCATAAGTGACACTACACAATAATTTTAACCCAACCGCGAATTAAATCACTGCTCTACTCTTTCCCAAAATTAAAAAAAAAATTCTTTATACACGATCACACTACGGTGTTTATCAAAGTTACATTGTAATTAAAACATTTATATAACCCGAACTTGTGTTGGGCATAGACAACACTATTGTATCAGCCATGATGGTCAGAGAAGAAGAAATATACTTCAGTTGCCCAAATAGCCTCTTGTATGGACTGCCTTTGAATTTACAACCATCTCTACAATGGCCATATGATTGTGACAACCACCTCTACAATGGCCATGTGATTATGACAACCACCTCTACAATGGCCATATGATTGTGACAACCACCTCTACAATGGCCATATGATTGTGACAACCACCTCTACAATGGCCATATGATTGTGACAACCACCTCTACAATGGCCATATGATTGTGACAACCACCTCTACAATGGCCATATGATTGTGACAACCACCTCTACAATGGCCATATGATTGTGACAACCACCTCTACAATGGCCATATGATTGTGACAACCACCTCTACAATGGCCATATGATTGTGACAACCACCTCTACAATGGCCATATGATTGTGACAACCACCTCTACAATGGCCATATGATTGTGACAACCACCTCTACAATGGCCATATTATTGTGACAACCACCTCTACAATGGCCATATGATTGTGACAACCACCTCTACAATGGCCATATGATTGTGACAACCACCTCTACAATGGCCATATGATTGTGACAACCACCTCTACAATGGCCATATGATTGTGACAACCACCTCTACAATGGCCATATGATTGTGACAACCACCTCTACAATGGCCATATGATTGTGACAACCACCTCTACAATGGCCATATGATTGTGACAACCACCTCTACAATGGCCATATGATTGTGACAACCACCTCTACAATGGCCATATGATTGTGACAACCACCTCTACAATGGCCATATGATTGTGACAACCACCTCTACAATGGCCATATGATTGTGACAACCACCTCTACAATGGCCATGTGATTGTGACAACCACCTCTACAATGGCCATGGGATTGTGACAACCACCTCTACAATGGCCATTAACAGTTTTGTAAAAAAAACATAGCTGTGCATCCTATCAATCATATTTCATCCTTGCTAATTTCAAATTTTGACAAAGTGGGTAAAAAAAAGGAACATTCCATATGAAAAATAAATTGCAATAAAATATTCCACCCCAATTAAAAAAAAAGCAATCACAGTTCAGAAAATTCCAATTAGTATACATTTCCCATGTTAAAAGTTTCATCTGGACAGAATTTTAAAAGGGTAATAAAAATCATACTAAAAAAACAAAAAACAAAAGCATGCAGTATGAAATAAATAAATATAAACTTTCTAAACTAGAGAGCTCACAAACTAATTCATTTAGATCAGTATCATGAGATCCTACTAGACTAGGAATACATTATAAACAGTTATATACTTCTCGTTGAAACACTTTAGCTGTGTCTTTATCATCTTACAAGGTACAAGCATAGAAAAACAACCATTTCTACACGTCTTATCTACCATGTAACTGAAAGTTATAGCTTTTAAATATAAGTTTCACATAGTTATATTTATATTATGTTTGTGCACAAACAGGAACAATAACCTGTTGATCAGGGGAGGTAATACCGGCTACATAAAACTTCTATTTTTAACCACATTTCTGTAAAATAGAGAATAAAGGAATTGTGACTGTAGGACATCTGGCTAATGGTTTTTTCATGAGCTATTTTCAAACTGGGTATTTTGGCACCAATTGAGCAAAATTAAACAACTAAAAAAAATTTTAATGTAGATATTGGACACAAGTTTATTAATGTATTGAGGTATTGATTAGCATATAATTTAAAAATTATCTTATTGATACCAACTTGACTGACTAAACTATTTATAATGGTAACAAGTTCACTATTTCCCTAAGGAATGTAATAAAAGGTATGCATACATTTTAAAAAAAATTCTACCTAGCATAAAAAATTAGTTCCCTTTACCAAACTATTTTTTCAAAATAATAAAGTTTAAGTGCCTCAGTTTTAGTGTCAGTAAAATTCAGGTTTACAAAAATGAAAAAAAAACATTTCTGACAGACAACCTTGAGCAAATGGAATGAAAGGGGGTAAAAAAAATATTACTGACATGTTAATACAGTCAACAAGATACTCAATAGATTACACTGTAACAGGATACTCAATAGCTTACAGTCAACAGGATACTCAATAGACTACACACTGTCAACAGTATATTCAATAGACTACACACTGTCAACGGGATACTCTATAGACAATGTCAACAAGATACTCAATAGATTACACTGTAACAGGATACTCAATAGCTTATACAGTCAACAGGATACTCAATAGACTACACTATTAACAGGATACTCAATAGCTTACACACAGTCAAAAAGACAAGCAATAGATTAGTCAACAGGATACAAAACAGCTTACACACTGTCTAGTGTATTCTGCACTTGCACAAAAATTCCTTAAAGTAGTTTTTATTAACTGTTGTTTCAATAGGTTGCAAGAAAGTATACATTTTATTTTTTTTTACATTTTTTCCATCTTTTATTTTGAGAAGACAAAAATTTTCACATCAATACCAATGCTGTCTGTATCTATCCATTTTGCTTTCATTTTTATATCTATGTTCTTTGCCATCTTGATTATATTTGTAGACATATTTCTCTTTAAAATATTCAGCACTCAGGCGAAAATGTTGCAAGACACTTCTTGTTTCTTTGTCCAAAGTCTTTTTATCCATTTTCCATATATCTTTACACCCTTTCTTTCCTGCACCATTTTGACCTCTGCCCAAGCCTGATCAACTTCCTTACTCTGATCAGTTATATGATGCCTAACAACAAATTCTCTCATTTCTGTCAAATAACAGTGTTTACAGTCACTCTTATCCTTAGGTAAGCCGTAGAAGAACGTCACAGGTTTAATATGCACTAAATGTTGAATGACTTTCAATTTTTCATGGATCTCTGGTGTATTTTTTATGACAACTGGTTATCCTTAGGTAAGCCGTAGAAGAACGTCACAGGTTTAATATGCACTAAATGGTGAATGACTTTCAATTTTTCAATGATCTCTGGTGTATTTTTTATGACAACTTGATTTGTAACTCTGTTCAAAGAGGCCAAATTCTTTTAAAATACCTTTTTCCCAGTATGGTCTGGCATAATCATATGGTCCTTAATACGATAAACCATATGTAGCACGGATGGTTCTGGATCAGGAAGAGCAGACTTATCTGCAGGGTCAAACCATTTTCTCAGTGGTTCTCTACGTTTCAGTAGAAGCCCTCGAGAGGATTTGAACCTAACACCTTCAACATTGTGTAGTTTTAACCCAGACAATAATGGAATAAGCTTTATAATTTGGAAGGACAAAGCCATTTTAACCCTAAATTGCATGAAAGTATACATTTTTTTTTTACTATTAAGGTTTATTTACATAATGCATCTTAGATGGTTTTACTATTAATAAAATTATAATCTTGTAATGTGTTATATAAAGTATATACTCAGCAACTCTGAAATCACAATCTTTATCTTAAATGTGCATAGGCTTGATTACTCTCACAAATCTTATGAAGTTCTTGCTTCTTTCTCACTGCCTTACGCTGATTATTGTAAGCATCCATGATTTCAAGAGTAAGTTTTTCTTCCATTGGGATTCTCCTTTCTTTGTCTCTACAGCTATCAATAATCCACTTCACAGCCCTAAACTGCCTTTCGTTTTCCTTGGCACACACTGGTACCCTATATGCTAGTCCACCTCTGACAACCCTGTTATCAGCAGTGGTTTACAATTGTCAACAGCTTGTTTGAAGATGGTTACAGGATTGCACTCAATCTGACTCCTATCTATCTCCGAAGCCTTGTGCCATTTCTCAATTTGTAGGTGCTTCATGTTTTCAAACAACCGAGGCATCACTTCCCTGACTCTTTCCTTATTTCCTCCTTTCATCATAACATTTGTGAATTTGGCGCATCACTTCCCTGACTCTTTCCTTATTTCCTCCTTTCATCATAACATTTGTGAATTTGGCGCATCACTTCCCTGACTCTTTCCTTATTTCCTCCTTTCATCATAACATTTGTGAATTTGGCGCATCACTTCCCTGACTCTTTCCTTATTTCCTCCTTTCATCATAACATTTGTGAATTTGGCGCATCACTTCCCTGACTCTTTCCTTATTTCCTCCTTTCATCATAACATTTGTGAATTTGGCGCATCACTTCCCTGACTCTTTCCTTATTTCTTCCTTTCATCATAACATTTGTGAATTTTAGGACAATTGGATCATAGAACAAAGGTGAAATTGAAACATCTGTTATTTGAGTGGAGTATGGAGTCTCCATCTGATAGCTTTTAGCTTAGTTCTTCTTTATTAGTTATTGGGTCTAAAAAAAAACTCATGCAATATGCAATAGATTACACAGTCAACAAAATACTCTATTACAACCTACCACCACTACTAGATTATCATGTCAATGTGATATTGTAGCAGGTTTAAGTTTTTTTTTAAAGGTTTTACATATTTATAAAAATTCATTTCAAATAACAAGTAAAACATATTTGATAAAACAACAACTAAATTATCAGTCTCCTAATATAATGGTATAAAAAGTAATATTTTGTGCAAACACTATAATACTGTCAGTAATACCTCTGGCTTTCTAAATTTGTACAAGGTGAAAACGGGTAGGTTATAGAGTGGTGTCCCTTTAGTTAAATCCTCATGGAGTTTATTATTATCTTAAACAGCTACATAGTTTTCAGGCATTTACTAACACTTCCATATGCAAGTTTAGTCTATTTTTCCATTTTAAAATGTTTTAACAATAACAAAGCAAGCCAAACAACAAATGCAAAATTTAGCGAAACAGAAATTAAATATTTTACAAATTCTTATAAATCTTTGACATATCCCAAAATAGCATTAACTCTTAACATTTAATAAAATACATGACTTGTTTGAAAACCTTTAAAAAGGTAAAAAAAAAGTTATATTAAATATAGGTGCAGTAAAAAAAAAAACAAGGTTAAAAATAAAACACCAGGAGTAAAAAGGAAAAAAAAGAATGACTTTATGACTGAAACAAAGTAGAATTGAAGTCAATGAAAGCTGCATCTCATTGAGAGCAACCGTTTCAACAGTTTAAAAAATATTATTCATTGTCAAATAAATGTTTAAAATACAACATTTTGACATTCAACAAAAATAATAGTTAATTTTTCCAGTAAATTTTAACTAACAAAAAACTTCTGCAAATAAACAGACAATTTATAAGTTCACATCTTTATTATTATTGATGATATCATTTCAAAAAGTATTCATGAATAAAATGCATTTGTAAAACCTTAGTTTTAAAATATGATGTAAAATACATTTCAAAATTAATTGATATTAAAATAAATTGCAGGTCCAATAATGATGTCTCACAATTTATGATGTTTTTCACTGTTCCACATGTTGAATTTAATGTACCTAATGGCCCAATTTCTGATGCCTTTAATAGGATATGCTTAACCATTGACCACTTGAATGAAAACTATTGTCTTATTAAGCTAAAATTAAATATCATAATCAACCCATTGTTTAAGTATTCAGTAATAAAATTAAACTATAAGTGAAATACATCTAGCACAAAAAAGTTTATACAACAACCAAAAGATACTACTTCACAACTAAGATAATATTATGAATTCATTTGAATTCAATATTACTTTCAATCTACATAATAAGCCAGTAACTAAATATTCACAAAACCTCAATTAACAGTCAGCCTATTCAACCCTGAGGATAGACTCTTGCATATTTAAATTTTTAAAAACAATGTTAATAAATATTATTTAGGGCAGGATAAAAAAGATACACAAGCAATTAGTTTCCATAAAGCATTCAGCATCCCAGTGGAATTTTCCTTTAACTATCAAAATGAGGAGATTTCTAAAATGATCGGCTAGTTACATGTGTTCTGGATGATTTACTAAGCAGTCCATCATGTTCTTTACTGGGAATTCCCCAATGCAAATTTTATGCACAACAGTAAATAGTGGGAACCTACATGGAAAGAAAAAATTGTTTTAGTAAATAATAAGTCAGGAATTGGGGACGGGGACGATGACATTTAATTAAATAAAGAATTAAAGTTTACTCTTCTATTACATACTTTAACTACCAAAATGTAACATGGAGTTTTGAAAGTGCTTTACTGGAATGGTGGTTTGAGATTCCCAAATCAATACCTTTCTAAAAATAAACATTTGTTTTGTCTAGTCTTGGCTTGCTGCCAACTTTGACATGAGGAAACTTCAAAACATTTAAAACAGCCACGGTGTTTCACACTAGGCTAGTGACAATTGCAATAGAAACATAAAAATGCTTTTAATTTTAAATTTGATGCTGAGTCCTTACTGTTTGAACTATTTTGAGAAGGTAGTTATTAGTAAGGACTAATTTGTCACATGGTATTGAGACAGGTTAAATAAATAGTTCACTACGAATGTGGCATAGATAGCTGTCTTATATCTCCACATACAAAAAACTCATCCAATGCTCAGGTCATTTACATAGAGCTTTGTTGACTACCATAGTTCTATTTTTATACATGTAAAACTTTTTATCAATGCTGTAACAATAGTAATATATAAATGTATAACTTTTAATTTAACATATTTGCCACATTTTTCATTCTTTACTCCTGTAGGCAAAGTAAAATTCTTTGATTATCCACTTAACATATTTCTGTGTCAGATAAGCAAAGGAGTAGTGGCATTTTATAACATTGAGAACTAAATAACTAATAAAGAGTAACTACTTTTTAGCCTGGTGGATGTAATAGTTATACAGTAAAACTGACCTGTCTTCCATATTCTTTGATTTGAGCATATAGTTGACCTCAAAGGCTGTTGGGGGGCCTTGTAGCTTCTGCCCATCCAACATCTCCTGTTCCAACTGTTCTATAGACTAATGAAGGGAAAAAATAAATATTTAATACATATCTCACCCATGTGCAGTATGGGGGGGGGGGGGCTGCTTACCAGAAAGGGGAAAACAAAAGCTAACTAGTAATATATTCTTATCAACATGCTGTGTGGGGAGCTTAAATGGGAACTAGAAAATGAAATGGAGAAAACAAAAAATAAAATAGTTATATTTAATTCATGTCTCATCAATGTGCTGTGTAGTGGAGTTGAAACAGAAAACGCTAGATGCTAAGCACAATGATGCAAACCTATTAAGGAATATACAGGTTGATTATGATTGTATCAAATGGTATTTTCTTAATTTAACTTATTACCTTCTAAAATTTATGTGTGTGTATGTTTGTTACGACACTGTAGCTGGGGGGTGGGCGTTATCTGATGGTACTGTGTGGGAGGTGGGAGAAAAAATGCATCTAAAAATGTGTCTTTGTCACTTATGGACAAATCTTTAGTTCAAATAAACTAAAAACACTGTAACAAAACTGTTAAGTACTTCTGATTGAGAGTATGTTTCTGTTTTAAAAATACATGGCTAATTCTGGCAACATTTTTGTTGAAAAATAAAGTACAAATAGTAAGAAATAAATGGCAGCAAATTTAGATTAATAAAAGCAAATGAGAGGCAGTTAGACAATCTAACTAAAACTTTTTTTTTCTAACTAAAAACATCTTTACTTTCTAGATATGTCATCATAATGTTGCAATTTAAAGGGGAGAACAATTTAAAATGTAACTCTATCTATCGTATTTTACAACTGGGATGTACTTGGAAATACATTAGTGATAAGGGAAAAAAAAAGACTAAACACAATAACAGACAGACGTAGAATTTATTAAATATATAAAATTAATTTTTATTTTTTTTATTTCGGTTTAAAATTGACATAAAAAAAGACATTTTACATATGAAAATTAACTATTTAAAGAGTCAATGAATTACCTTCCCTGTCTTGGCAAAAGCCTCAGCCACTCTTCTATTTCTTCCACCATAACATGTTGTGATAAGATCAGCAATGCCACAACTCTCAAAAAATGTTTCAAGCTTAGATCCTATAATTAGAGGAGAAAAAAAATGCATCAAATTTTTAAAAAATCAAGTATTATTTTGTTAACTTAAACTAAAATAGCCTACTTAAGATTTTAACATCTCATTACAATTTTTAAATTTTTCACTAATCATATCAGATCAGCTGACAATAGGGCAGATATGCATATGAAGGAATAGTTTTGTCAGTACTATATCTAGCTCATTTTACTGAATACACAAGTGCCTACCAGAGCTTGGTGTACTTATGGATGTCATAGAGTATTGTGCAGGACTCAAGACTTTAGTTAAGGTTAAAATAATCCCTAGAAGTCTGACCTGGATAAAAAACTTCACAAAACTTAATCATCTCCATCAAACCAAGGCGGATAACTGCAGCTTTGGTGTTGTCTTTAAAGCCGAGGCCATCAGTAAACCCTGCTGCAGTGGCGACAATATTCTAAAAAAAAAAAACAATTTATAGCGAATTACTCAATAATAAAATTATTTAATTATGTTAAATTTAATGCTTGTGTTCATAAAGTTAAAAAATCAAGGTTCACAAAAATATTAAATCATTACCTTGAGGGCACCACATACTTCCACTGTTGTTTCATCATCAACAACCACAATACGGAAATAGTTCGTCTGAAAGACAGATTTGAGATTCTGCCCTAGCGTCAAGTCTCGACAACCTACAACAGGTTAAATTTAATAATAGTTTTTGTGCTACTAAACAATATCACAGTGAAAGAACAGGTAAAGTTTCAACAATTTTTTTGTGCTACTACACAATATAGCAGTGAAAGAACAGGTAAAGTTTCAACAAAGATTTTATGCTACAAAAATCAGTGAAATATTAGTCTAGTCATAAAGTAGAGCTTACAAGCATATATAAGGTAGGTCTGGGTCAAGCACCTGTTGAACTCTAATGAGTAACTAAGTTGGCTAGACACTTTTACATAGTACAGGGTTCGTACTGCTTTTTGAAAATGAAATTCCAGACTTTTTCCAGACATTTTCCAGACTTTTTTGGAAAAATTCCAGACTTTAGACAGATAATGTGTTAGCGAATAATTTTTTAAAATGATGCACTATTTGTACTGTCATTATAATTACTTATACTAAATTGATATTTATTTTAGGCAATTGAGCTATATTCATAGTGAACTTTCTCTAGCCACATTGACAAAAAAACATTTTTTCTAAGTTTGCCTACACCACCCTACCTAAAATTTTAACAATTAAAATAATTGATTAAAATGATGCAACTATTTTGTTTCCAACATTAGACTTATGTAATCTGTTCCTGATCTAATTGCTTATGTTTTCAATTAAACTATCATTAAAATGGTATTGCATAATAGTGAGAGTTAATTACTATAATAATGTATTAATTTAGGTCTGCTCTTGTTAAGTAGCCTAAATAAATATAGGCTACTTGTAAAAAAAATGTGGAGCAAAAAAAAAAAAAAAATCATTCACTGTTTGTGCTTATAGTAAAGTAATAGCTGAGAAACGGGTCTGCAATTAAAAAAAAGTTGCCGGTATCCTTCTCCCCCCCCCCCCCCAGGTATCCTTCTCCCCCCTTTCCCCCCACAGACACGACACGGCGAAGGGGTCACTGTGAGGTCATAGTAGTCTAGACTACAGTATGCCTGTTTAATACGTCATAACATGAACTGTGCTGTGACTTATACCCCCTCCCCCACCCAACGTACCAAGCAGTACCAACTACGCACTTGGGGTCACGGTGAGTTCACACAAGGGACCGATGTTACAAGGAGGGGCAGGGTAGTCTAACTTTAATCGTCAGCGTTTGCAAAGATTTCAAAAACAGTTTAATGGAAAGTGAATTAAAATTAAAGGGGTCATCCATTTATGACGTGCACATGGAGGGGGGAAGGGGTCGGAAGATTTTGTGATCATATTCTAAAACAAACATAAAACTTGCATCTTGCGAGTAGAAAGTAAAATTAAGACGACTGTGCTGGTGTTTTAAAAACCATCACAGCGTGTAAATAAAACACGGTATTTATATCTGCCCTAACATTATTGCGAGAGCGTGTCGTCACACTTTATAAAACCCTCCTCCCGACTTTTCCGAGTGTGACGTCATTTATGGACGACTCCTAAATAAAAATAGTACCTCTTTGTTAAGCTGAAGCAAACAGAAATACAGGTATGAACTCAAGGAGGCCTTGCGACTTATTAATCTTATAAATGTTAATATTAATCCATAGTAAGTGAGCGCGTGTGGACAGAGAGCGGGGGAGTGGGGAAGGGGGGGGGTCTAAAATCCGAAAAAAATGTTGTAAGTCATAAATGGATGACGCCTGACAGACTGATAAATTAGATCTAAACTACCACTCACACATCTCCCCCATAACTTTTTGTTATGACTGCCTGCATGCAAACTCAAACGATGAAAAGATAGCGGGTAAAATCGAGAGCCTAACAATTCTGAGGGCGATCATTCTTTTATTATGCTACAACTGTAAGTACTTGTAACACATTCACACGATCAGTCTTGCCACAAAATAGCTCTTCCCTCCCTTCCCCTCTTTTCCCAATGACGCAGTAACTGAGCATTTTTTCTGTGAACCAGCGAAAAAACGTCACACACAGTGTAAACCCGCGCGATAGCGCGGGGAAAAAAATTGGAGTAAATTTACTTAAAAATAGCAATTTTTTAAGTTGGAAAATATGGACTACGAAGTTTTGTTTCTAAAACTAGATTCCAGACATTTTCCAGACTTTTAAAAAATCCTGCCCAAAAACTAGCGATTTTCCAGACTTTTTTAAGTCTTAAATTCACTTTTTGAAATTCAAGACTTTTTCCAGACTTTCCAGACTGCGTACGAACCCTGATAGTATGACCAACGATAGCTTCTTTTTATGAAAAATATTTGAACAACAGCAGTTTCTTTTACCTATAGTTGCTTCACAGTAGTTCTCTAAGGCCACTTCATTAGCGATGTTAGCTCCCATTAGAACAGCGCAAGGAATGTGTAGTGACTCTCTGATGACATTAGAAATCAAGTGGATACCACCCCCTTCTGCTACCTCAAAGCCCTGGAATATAAAACAGTTTAGAATACACACACTTATAAAAGATAATGAGAGTTTTAATAGCATCAAGTCAGATATAAATTGTAAGGACTGAATTTCATCAAAATTAAATGTAATCAATGTTACATAAAACATAAATAACCTGAAAATATATTAACAAAAACTGAGATCAAGTTTCGTTGCCCCTTTCATGAACTACCCAGGTAAAGCATGCCTTTTTATATTACATAAGAAAAAAAAACATTTAGTCCAAGTCTTTTTCTTCTTCATTTTTTATTTGTACTACTGACGAGATAGCTCCCAACACTATAACATATAATGCACCACAGAGCATGTTCACTGAGATTTCAGCCTGCTTTTCCTTCTTGATTTGCTTCCATAGCCTTTGTCAACCTAACATTAACTGTAAGGCAGCAGTTGTTTGATTTTGGAGTTTTCCCGTCTACATTGATATACATAGCTAACAAGCCTCATCTGCTCTTTGGTGGGAACTCTCCACTTTTGGAGTTAGTAATCACCTGCTTACCAGTCCAACCCTGCTGTCAAAGTAAAAATTCCACCATTTGTGACCAGTTCTATTTACAACTTACCTTGATAAGAGTAACAGCCACAGCATTTGGTTTGATTCTACCTTTCAACTTGTCACATACACCTCTCACAAACTGGTGTGGTAGCACAAATATCAAAACATCAGCATCTGAACTTGCTTCAACTACATCAGGGATTGCCATCTAGGGAAAAAAAAAAGAAAATATTTGAATTAAACAATGACACACTTGTTCCAAATTTTCCTTTTTAACAGTCTCTCTTCATTTAAAATCTTAAATCAAAATTTTTTTTAAGCAAATTAACCTCGTCTTGTTTTGTCTAAAATTTAACTATGAATAAAACATATTGCATGTAGTTAAACTTCTTGTATCCATGTTTAGCGTAGAATTCTAAAAACTGAGAGCATTGAAATAATTCTTATGATATTGTAACAGTAACGCTAGCTGGCACTATGATCATAAAAATTAACTGATTTATAAAAAATTGTAATAAAGAAAAACATTGATATAAACAAACACAGGAAATCATAACACTTGAAGCCTTCATAGCCCTTATACTTTTTATCGCCATGCCAGATTTGTACAGTCACCTTTTAAACAATTTTTGGCAATTGTGAAATCAGTACCAAATATTTTGAAACTCAATTATTTCAGGCCTAAATTTGGTGTTTTCTTAAAACTAAGAATGAATAAACTTTGCAATGAATAGTTATGTTAGACGAGATTTTAAATTTAATAATAAAACAGACTAAAATTATTGTTAGTCAAATTTTAAACATTAAATAGTTTGTTGAAAGAATTTAGTATGCATGATGACATCCAACATTTTTAATTAAGATGAAATAGAACAGAAGAGAATAGCTGAAAAGCTCTCATATTGAGTCAAGAACAAAATTACTGAGCTAGATTCTGGCTATAGGTTTGTTTGATTTCCAAGAGGAAAGAAAGATTAGTAAAGTAGGTCAAAGAAGCTTTTGATGATAAGGAGTTGCATGAACTTTGAGCAGTAAAAAAAATGTGTTATCTCTACAAAGACAGAATAAAGTATCAAATATAACTGGAATAAATGGGTCATGGCTAAGTGTTCATACAACCAGAATTCAGTTTTACAAGAAGATAATTCTGTTTAGGAATATAATCCAAAACACGATGCTCAGGTGTAAAAACTTTCCAATCATCCATGAAATAATATTTGCTTACGCATGCCATTTGTTAAAAGGTTACAAAACAGGATTCACAGTTAATATTTTGGATTCAGAATAAAATATTTGTGAACAATTTGGCGCAATAGTTTATAAACAAGCAAAACCGTAAAAACAAAAAAGAAACAAATGGAACACAAAACCTCAATAAAATGCAACAATATAACAACTATAACAGGACTAGTGTATCTAGGTGTATCATTAGTATATATGATTAACTATATACTATAAAAGCCCAATAAATTAGTACACATGTGATAACTGGAAAATAACTGTAGGCTCACCACTTTCTCTGGCAGCTTGATACCTTTTAAATACTTCACATTCTCGTGCTGTGTGTTGATGATGTGTGTCAATTTCTCACCATTAATCTGCTCTTCAAACACCCACATCTTCACCACTGGATCAAATTCTGTTGGTTTTTCCACTGCATTATTTCCTACAATTTTAGCAATAGCAGAACCCCTGTTTGGAAAAAAATAACTATGTTAACTTACAAAATTTAAAATTAAGCCCTATTTATGTTTTTTGAATCAATGCTGACTTAACAATGAAGTCAATGCTAACTTCCTAGATTCTATCCGTATTTTAATATTTTTTTCATAACTCAAATTCAAGTCTCTTATCCTAAATTTAAAATCATAACCATGCGATGAATTGTGATGGTGATGGGAAGGAAATATTTATATATTCCCAACGCTGTCACACTTCAAAGTTACAAGTATGATGGATGGGTGAGAATTGGTTGGCTAAAATCAAATGAAATGAAGAATCAATGATTAAGTAATAAATGAATAATTAATAATTAGGCCTAAGGCTGTTTTTAGGCTAATTACTAATTATAAAAATTCTGTTTCGAGCCTAATGATAAATGATACAAATTAAATTAATTATTTTAAGAATGCCTAGTCATATAATCTAGCGGTCTAGCGTTTAGTCTGGCTCTAGCTAGATCTAACTAAGATGTTAAGAAGATAATGAAATAATATTAATTAGGCCTAATTAAATGAAGTGTTTTTATTTCAGTGAATCGTTTCATTTGTGTTTGTTTATGAAACCTAGGCCAATATTAAAAATATTTTATTATTTTTTAATTAATCTTAAACTTGCCTTAAAGAAAGTTTTGTGCTGCAACTAGATCTAGATATTTGGCTAAAGCATTAACGATATTAGATATACTTACCAGTTACCAGAACCAACGACACAAATTTTTTTTGGAGGCATGCTGATTTTAGATGTTGAACCCAGTACAGACTCACTTAGTCTTCTTACACAATCGGTTGGACTACTGAACCAAGTTGTATTCACCTTTGACCTAAATGTTTGTATAAAAGGGGAATACTATGCGGTAAATAAAAAGTATGACTTCGTTAAGAAACAAAATATGAATGTATATTAATTTAACTATTTTTTTAAGCTTTTTGGTTTGATTTAATTTAGATTTAGATCCAGATCTAGTAATCTATACCTAGAAAAACATTAAGTTATAGCTAATTGAAATCTAAAATCTAAAGTGTTGACGAAAATTAAAATTGTGAGGCGATAGCCTCAATGATTGTAGCAAGTTATTTAAAAAGTCACAGGAAAGAAATCACAGAAACAAAGTAGCAGGGAACAAGTCTACCTTTAGTAAGCTCAACACTTATGACAATTTCTTTGCTGTGATTTTTGTTGGCTCACCGTCTCGCACAGACCAAAGCGTATACGATGTGTCCTGCTGCTATAATCTTTTACTTATGGTGTGCAGTAGTTGAGGGGGGGGGGGGAAGGGGCGTCTAAAATTACGTCACACACCTAATCTGAGACAGGGGTTTGACTTTTGGACTGGTGGATTAAAAGTGAGGTTAAACAAGCAACCGCCCCGGGCAGGTTGATTGTTAGGACCATTCCCCTTTTTGTCTTCCTAGTTACAACACTACTTCTTCTAGTGGCGCGTCTTTGCCGCAGGGACCCGCGAAAAATGTTCTATTTAATTTTAATCTTCACCCTTATTTTGTTTCTACTGCCAAGTTAGATAACTACAATTACGTAAAGAGGGTGTCTTTATTAATAAGTTATTCCCCCTAAAAGCAAATTGAAATGAATTCTGAGAAAAGAACAACTGACAATAAAAAAATAAGATAAAAGAAAAATCTTTGACATGCGTTTGAATAAACTGAAAATAAGAAATTAAAACAAACTGGCTTTGTTAAATAAAAGCATCGGTCGCGATATATATATATATATATATATATATATATATATATATATATATATATATATATATATATATATATATATATATATATATATATATATATATATATATATATATATATATATATATATATATATATATATATATATATATATATATATATATATATATATATATAAAGCTTAGTGGCGTCCCTAGGTCGAGTGTCACTCAGTGTGGCACCAAATGGAGTCACCCCCACCAGAGGCGTAGCGAAGGGGGGGGGGGGGGGTACATATGTCCCCGGGCGCCGACCCTAGGGGCGCCAAAATGGGTTGGAAAAAAAAATTAAAAGCTCTTTTTAGCTGCAGTTTTGAATTATAAACATAAACAATATTGAAAGTTTGTCCTATATATATATATATATATATATATATATATATATATATATATATATATATATATATATATATATATATATATATGTTTATATAATGTTTGTTGAGTTTCGGTAACTAAATTTACGGTAAACCATGGTTTATTTGACCATTGAAATATAAATAAAGTTCAAGTCGATTGTAGTAAATTAATGTTTTAATTTTTTTAAACCTATTTTGAAAATGAAACCAGACCTTTGTAACTTAAACCGCACCATTATTTGTGCTTATAGCTGAGAAATTTTTGTCTGCTATTACAAACTACCGGTATCCCCCCCCCTCCCCCCACATACACACAAGAGACGGTGAATGGGTCACTGTGAGGTTACAGTAGCCCAGTCTAATACGGCATAGCATGAACTGTACTGTACTCCCCCCCCCCCTACCCAGAGGCGTAGCGACCCTTCACGGCGCCCGGGGACAAACTTTTCGATTTGCACCCCTTCCCTCAAGATTTCGATTTGCACCCCCCCCCCCTCAAACTTTCTATTTGCACCCCCCTCGACCTTTCAATTTATTTTTCCAACCCATTTTGGCGCCCCCTAAGGTCGGCGCCCGGGGACATATGTCCCCCCCCCCCTCGCTACGCTACTGCCCCCCACCCTCCCCAGCCAAACAGCACCAACTACGTACTTGGGATCACGGTGAGCTCATACAAGTATAGGAATCAGTGACCTTGTTACTAGGACAGGCGGGTTAGACTAACCCCAATCGTAAGCCTTTGCAAAAGATTTCATTTAAAAAGCTTGGAGAGTGAATTGAAAATACAGGTTGTGAAATTATACGTAGACTACCACTTACAGCTTCCCTCATCATTTTTATAAGACTACCTGCCTGCATCCTCAGACAAACTTAAGAAATAATAGCGGATTAAAAAAAGAGGTCAAGATTTGTATGGCCACTCCCCCCCCCCCCCTCGCCCAATGACGTAGTAACTGAGAAATCGGGTTTCTTCTGCAATCCAGCGATAAACGTCATACCACAGTGTAGACCCGACCAGGCTTTTTAAAGTCTGAAATTCACTTTTTCCAGACTGCGTACGAACCCTGTTAAACAATGTTTAGTAGCAGAAATATTTAGCTGAAATACTTAAAAATAACTAATTATACAAAATGATTAATAAAGCAGTATTTAACACGCAATTAAAATAAATCTATCCAAATTGTAAACGTTCTGTATTAAAAAAAATAAAAGATGACGCCAAATAAAGTCTGTGTGACAGACTTTGTCATTGTTTTACTGTTTTTTTAATGCTATACAATTCCGGAATAATAACCGACGCTAAACTAAGGTTTTAAAGTTTTCTAAAAGTGAGTAATTTAAATGTAAACAATGCCTACACTTGGATCATAAATATAGGCCCATTATTATGCATTATAGGGACAAGGGTTTACCTACACTACCAACACTACCGCATGAAAATCTAACGTTAATCACTCACCAAAATAATGAAGTAGAACACACTTCGGTGACCCCCATGATGTCAGGGACGTAGACCGGCGCTCTCGGGCGCCCCTGATTACACTAACGCAGAGGCGCCGCGTACGGCCCCTGGGTACAACTAACATGGGCGCATAGTGCTCACAGAATAACCCAGAGCGCCAAATAGCATCCTGAAACAATGATGCAGATTGCGTCAATTGCTTAAGTGACACAAATAAACAGGATTTTTTCCTTAACACGTAGAAAAAAAGAATATTTGACGTGATATATACATCAGTGTGGCTGACGCAATTTGTTAGGTGTATTATTAGAAGCTCGATCTCAATTTCTGATTGGATCGTTAAAAAAATAGATGCTAATTGCATCATTTGCAAAGTGACGAAACTGTACAGAAGGATTTCCTCGCGTTACAAAGTTATTTTTAGAAGTGTGACTTTCTCATTTTTGATTGTCTTTCTAAACTTAATTTTTTACGGAAATATTTTCATCATTTTGAGAACTGTAGGCTTTGGAATTGTTTGGATTTTTTACGGACAAAAGGAAACAACCCAGTGTTAATAATCTAACTTTTATGGATTTTCCTGATTACTAAAAAAAACGTATTACAGGGCCCTCAGCAGCCCGCATCAGCCTTTGGGGTCAGAAACTGAAATTTTTGTTCGCAGCCAGATCGCACCTTACCAGGGCGCTGGCTGACACGTCTGATTCAATTTAGTGAGCGACTGTAAGGGCCCATCTTATCCATTGTCTACAAAACGTATTAATCCACCTAGAAAAAGCATTTAGGGGGCCTAACTCTAACAGTTATTAAATCAAGTGGTAAAAGTATATATTATTTCCTATGTAAATTCTATTTCGTTTGGGGGGGGGGGGGGGGGAGGAAAAGTTGCCTGGAAGAAACTCTGAATAAGATCCCACTATCGGCCAAAGCTTTTATTAAATAAAGTAAGCAGAGGCGTAGCGACCCTTCCCGGGGTCAAACTTTTCGATTTGCTCCCCGCCCCCCCCCTCCTCTCGAGATTTCCCTTTGCACCCCCCCCCCCCTCAAACTTTCGATTTGCACCCCCCTCAACCTTTCAATTTATTTTTCCAACCCATTTTGGCGCCCCGTAAGGTCGGCGCCCGTATGCCCCCCCCCCCCGCCCCCCCGCTACGCTACTGAAAGTAAGTTTTCTTATTTTCTGTGCATTTAACAGCTTGTTATTATAAAGGTTTTTTATATTCGGTTTACTTTCCACCGTTTCGTCGCCCGTTCGAAATGAAGTTGACACTCCATCAGCTTCGACTCTAAATATTTGCGTTCAAACCCAACCAGTCGAACTAGTTAGTTATCTACAACAGTTATCTGCCCTTACTTAGTTCGTGGTCGAGAAATCAGCAAACCATGACAACCAGCTCACAGACTGATCAAGTAATCACTTAAGATGTTTTACTAAATTTTGACAACTAATTTTCCATCTTCTAATAAGATGTAAAAATAAATACCATACATTGCCATAAAAAAATGAAGGTATCTAGAAAGTCTGAACGAAATTGTTGCATTTAAAGTGGATTTTATATAGGCCACTAGAAACAAAAACTAGTTGCATCGACCGGGAATCGAACCCGGGTCACCCGCGTGGCAGGCGAGTATTCTACCACTAGACCACCGATGCTGATAGTAAAGTGGAAACTTAAAAAAAGAAAACTATTGAAAAAATAACGGGACCTCTCAAGCTAATCAAATTTAGATTTTATGTTGTGTTTTAGCATCCAAATTTAAAAGGTGCTGAAGTGTCCATGTATGCGATAGCGTCAAAAGACGGGGGTTTTGGTCCGCACAGGTGACATCAATTAATTGAAGAGTGACACAAATTCTACATCTCGCAAAAAAATGGAGGCAGAAATCAATATTTTACCAAGGCTGACATCAAGGCTAAAATGACCTAGTGACATTATATGACTAGGAAATGATCGCAGTGTTTATTTCAGACATTTTTCTCCGTTGGGGGGGGGGGGGGGGTGTCTTAAATTTCCAGAGGGGAGGGTGGATGGTTGCCGGCAGAGTTTCTTCCAGGCATCTCTTCGGGGGAGGGCTCAGATTGTAGGAAAAAAGTCACAGGAAAAAAAACACAGGAAAAAAAAAACACAGAAAAAAGTCACAGGAAAAAAAGTCACAGGAAAAAAAGTCACAGGAAAAAAAGTCACAGGAAAAAAGTCACAAATATATATTTGCATGATATTTGTTAATACTTTTATGTATTAAATATTTAGAGAGTGTAAATTACTGTAAATTAACTTAGGATTAATTAAATGTAATGTAAAACCATGGCATAGGAATTTTTATAATTCGTCTAAAAATATTTATTATGAAGTATGTAGATTGTAATTATTTTAAATTTAAGATTAGTAGCATTTAAAAGAATGCTCCTAAGTCCACGTTTTTCATCGTGTTTTTTTTTTTAAATACCAATATTAAATTACCGTGAAATGGTAAGTTCATATGACTTGCTGCCCTCAACTCATGGCAACAATAGTTATGTTTAGTTCAACCACCTTTACTGCCCACATTTATCACGCTCATAACATAACAAAACTTATGATCAAAACAGAAAGCCGACAAGGTTCAAAGGCTGTCATTGACGCATAACGTCAACAACACAAAATATGTTCGGACAATGCCTACTGAGGAGAGGCCGACCAGAGAATAGCCTACGGCAAAATGTGCCTAAATTTATTTTATAATTAACTTTTCTACCGCGTATTTAACTAAATACGTAACAAAAGTTGAGATTGTTGTGTTAATTATCTTAGAGTATTTTTTACTTACAATTGTTATAAATCATAATGCTTTTAACGTCTATAAATAATTTATGCTATCAAAAATACAACCCACAACAATAAACATACAAAATTTTACAATTCTTAACAAATTAATAAAAATATTTCTGAAAAGATTTTTGTGACTTTTTTTCTGTGACTTTATTTCTGTGACTTTTTTTCCGATAAAATTTTTCCACTGTGACTTTTTTTCTGTGACTTTTTTTTCCTAGCAAAAAACTGTGACTTTTTTTCTGTGTTTTTTTTCCTGTGACTTTTTTCCGTTCACCAGGGCTCAGCCCCCCCCCCCGAAGAAAGTCTACCGACCCCCCACCCCCGAACAAAATGAAATTTGTATGTGCCCGCCCCCCCCCCCCCCCCCCCCCCCGAAAAAGTCTGGAAGAAACACTGGTCGCTGGTCGAAGTAGGTCTATACATCATGTATATAAATTCTACTTCGTTCGTGAGGGAGGTCGACCTTCTTCAGGAGTTTGGTGCAGCCCCCCCCCCCCCCCCCCCCCCCCAAACCCACCCGGAGAGATACCAGAAACGATTGTGTCGACGATTCAATATCGCAGTCTATCCATGTTTGTTTGATTGCTGCTTGACTAAACTTGGTCACGAGTGAATGACCCACGTAATGTGAAAGAATGTTACCCAGTAGGCCTACCAATTCGTTATTATCGATTCCAATGTTAAGGTAACTTGTTTGATCGCTCGAGTAGGCTTACCCCGCGGGGCATGGCTCAAGCTAGGCGTGCGGATCTCTGTCCACGTGAGATCCGGACAAAAGACCGACATAAACAAAAGGCCGACATAGACAAAAGGCCGACACTGACAAAAGGCCGACATAGACAAAAGGCCGACATAGATAAAAGGCCGACATAGACTAAAGGCCAACTGGACAAGGCGACATGAGAAATTATGCCGACAGAAAATAGGCCGGCAAAAAATGCCAACTGGACATAAAGCCGACATTGACATAAGGCCAACAGAATAATAATCATTAAAAAAGTTTTAAAAAACCCACGTTTTCTGATTGAACTAAAAAGTAGAAAATAAATGCTATACATCACAATAATGCAAGCGATCACTCTACTATAAGCGATCAAAAACGTGGGGCGCCGTGATTTTCTTACAGTTTCTAATACTGTTGAATCTCTACAAGCTCCCTAATAAACGTCAATAGTATTATCTAATCAATAGTAATATAACTTTTACTTCGGCGCCCCACGTTTTTGATCGCTTATAGTAGAGTGATCGCTTGCATTATTGTGATGTATAGCATTTATTTTCTACTTTTTAGTTCAATCAGAAAACGTGGGTTTTTTAAAACTTTTTTAATGATTATTATTTTCTACTTTTTAGTCTTTGTCTGTTTGTTTGCATTAAAATCTTGCTATCGATTTTATCTTTTCACTTTTTTTTTTGGTAAACGAAGACAACTCGTAAAAAGACAACTCGTAAAAAGACAACTCGTAAAAAACACGTTGTGTGAATACGTTACTGACTAGAACACATAGATTTGAACCCGTGTCGAGTGGGATAGCAATCGTGTGCCCAACCACTCGACCATATCGTCTCCCCCATACTGGCCACCAGTTGTTACGGTTGTTTGTACACAAATTACAGTTACTGGGTTATGTCCCTTTTCCCCCACGTTTTTACTACAACGAGCCGACCCGCGGCGTATCATACGCCGCTATTTAGTTGATTTATTTTCTACTTTCAGTAATCCGTAATTTGTAAATTCGACAGTACCAATGCTGCCACTGAAAATATCGGCTTTAAAACACTAACCCCCTCCTTTCCCCTAACCCCGACCATAACCCCCCCCCCCCCCCCCGTGAAAGCAGCCCCCTCTTAGTTACCTCCTGTAAGTTTAAAGTCGGTTCAAACTTAATTATCTGCCCCTAATAGCCGTCACTAAACCTGGCTGTACGGTTTGTAAACATTAACGTGACCACAGCTCAGCAGACCATGTGGGGGTGGGGTAGGGTGGTAGTGATAGTGATAGAGAGAAAGAGAGGGGACTGTAAGGAGGCGCTTGCAGCTTGTTTTCTAACGGCTCGCAGAGGAGAATTATATATATAGATTATATAGCGGTCTAAAATGCTCAATAAAATGTTTCCATGGATCAATTTAGTAATAATAACAATTGAATATTCTATTGTCATCCAAAACAAAGCTTCCCTGAAAATTTCAGCGCGCTAGCTAACTGGGAAGTGCCAGAAATTTCGATCGCAAGATTTGATTAGAAAGACAGAGACGAAAGCAAGTTAAAGAAAACGTGGGAAAAAGGACGTAACGTAAAGCCATAGTTTGTAACAAAACAAACTTACCTATTTATCTTTTGTGTTTTAGACACTCCCGTCATATCCAGTCGCTTGGAACCAATTGTTCTCCATGTTGTAGACCTATGTGGGCCCAGATACGTAGCTACGGTAGGACAGGTAGGGCGGGGCCTGTGTGTAGTATATGATTTTTTGCGATATTAGGATTTGTTTATTTTTACGCATTATGATGTGTTGATGTTTATGTTGATTATGTCAGTCTTATATGTCAATTCGGCCGTTCGGTCCATGCCGGGTTTTAGTCCCTGTCGGCCTTTTGGATGTCGGTCTTTTGTCCCCCACTCTGTCCACATAGACTTGAGAACTTTGGACGGTTACTGATCTAGTTATTAAGATGTTAAATGCAATCACACACACACACACAAACACACACACACACACACAAACACACACACACACACACACAAACACACACACACACACACAAACACACACACACACACACACAAATGTACAGTATATTTTATCGTTATCAAGTAACAGACTTCCAGGATTTTTCATTTTCTTACCACACTTTAATCAGAAAAAATAGCATGTACAAGTTCTGAGTAAAACTACGTCATCGGGAATTCAACTACTCACTGCCTATACCCCCCCACCCCCTCAGTTAGCCTGAAGGAATATGGATTATCCCGAGCTCAAATATCACTGCCAAAGATATTTATTATATTCAGTGTTTCTTTAGACATTTTTCCGTAGGGGCGGGGAGTTTCTTCCAGGCATCTCTTCGGAGAAATTCTGGAAGAAACACTGCTAGTACTACAGAAAGAACCACCTAGATCTAAATAGATCTTAGTACTGTAGGTAGATATAGTACTGGAAAGAGTCACCTATGTAAATTTAGTGCTATGGAAAAAAAAACCACCATGGAAAGAACTACCTAGGTAGATTTAGTACAGGAAAGAGCCACCTAGGCATAGAATCAATAAATGTAACTTAATCAAGGTCATCATACCGTCACGTATTTTTAATAAAGCAAACGCTACAAGTGGACGCAGCTCTGCTGATCATTCATGAGGAACGGCAGAACATTTTGGATAAATAATCAATATAACCTCTTTGAATATCAGATACTTTTACGAATAAGTAAGGTAAGGCGAAAAACTTCATTCAAAATTCTTCTTATTTTGATTATTTCGTTGTTTTAGCATGAATCGTATGAATGAAGGATGCGCGTGCCGAAATTAACGGCGCGCCTGTTAAATGACGAATTACGTCAGAGCACTTTTCGTGAGTATGTCAAGGTCGACGAACATCACGTACATTACAGGATAAATTTTTATGCCAGTAAGGATGTCGTAATGTAACTTATTTGTTTTTTGCTAAATATTTAAAAATCAATAAATATTAGGCCTTTAACATGTATTTAAAAGTAAAACTATTTTTTATTAAATATTGAATTACAGATTATGTTTCAGTTTCAATCAAACGTAATAATATTTTATGTATCAAAAAGATTGTCACAAGCTGCAATAAACCTGGCATTACATGACCTCTAAAACTATTTATAATTGTACCGTAAAAACACGAACTTTGTCAATGATGAAATATCAGTTTCGAAAGTAGGAAGACAAAAAGTGATACAAGTGTCGTTAGGTTCATTAGTCGAAATATTTACGTTTGGAACATTGTATTACGTGTTTGATACGTAAGTTTGTTCTATTTTTCAAAACCCGATTTAAATAAGAAATGTAGGCCTACAGATTTAAATATTAAATAAATAAATTAGTATTTATTATTGATTGGGAGAATTTTTATACCGGTGTCCAATAATGGAATCTTTAAAAAAGGGGTGTTCTGTTAGTAACTAAATAATACTAAAACTTATACTATAGGCTACATACTTAGCCCAATAGTAATAGTAAATATACTAAGTACATACATGGCTGGCTAATGTCAATTCTAACCCTATCCCTAACGAACTGGGAGACTAAACCCTAGCAATGAAAAAACAACAAATATTTAGAAGAATATCTGAATTTCAGCTTTACTTTACTAACATCACTGGAAATAAAATAGAGAAAAACAATGCGTATTATGCAAAGTTGTTCTCAGCCATGAGTCTATGAAACCTTCAAAACTTAAACGTCATTTTGAGACGAGTCATTCGGAACACACCAAAAAGATATGGAGTTTTTTTGTCGGCATGAAGCTAGTTGCGGATGTCAGAGACTTAATTGAACACAGTTTTCTTAAAGGAAACTGAGCATTAGTGCAAGCACCAAATGAAGTCGTATTAGAAATTGCCAAGCAAAAACAACATAATTATTCACAATAATAGAATCTTATCAACCCCTGCATGTTTGAAGATGGTGAAATTAATTCTTGTGGATTGATTCCAGGGCAGTAAAGATGCAACAAATAGCTCTGTCTAATATTTCTATTCAGTGGCTTATAGCAGATATGTCCGTAGATGTTAAATAACAAATATTGAATCAAATTAAGCTTTCACCTTTGTTTGCTTTTCAAGTTGATGAATCAATAGAGATTAGTTCGTATTCACAGTTGCATACCGGTGGATTCTCTTGGATAGGGAGCTAGATCTTTCACAATTATCTGAAAGCCCGATTTTTTTACCCAAACATACCAATGTTTTAGTGGCTCACACAGACAATTTAATTTATAATAATGTGTAACTCTTACTTTATTTTACTCCATATACCAGCGTATTGAACCACTACACTAACACTGTAAATAAGTGTATGAAACACACTAAACATACATGGTTGTAATATAATCTGATCAGTACTGTTGTAGAATTTTGCAAGACAAAACTAATTAAATATTAGATATTGTTGAAAACCATGAAATATATGATAAAAAGGCTTACTAAGCCATGGTCTTGGCGGACGTCATTATTAAAAATGTGAAATTCACCCTTCAACAAAGTGTTGCCCGTTACATTTTTAAAGTGTTTGGGTTTACAGCGTTGTGCCATTTTTTCTCTTTAAAAATGAAATCAAATGTTAAAATTGTTTTTTTTACAGCTACTGATTACAAGCTTTGAGTTGGATAAAACACCACATTCTCTTTCAAAATGTCAAGCGTTGACAAACCAAATTTTGATGAATCCACCGGCAATAAGACATTCAGGAAGATAAAAGAGAATCCCATGGTTCCTATTGGTCAGTACATTTTTGTGTTTTTTAGATGACTGGTGTATTGTTGCAACCCATGTCCAACAATAGGCTCTTGCTAAATAGTTATAATTAGTTGTTTGTAGATTGTAATAATAGACACTGAGCAGAAGAATGTGCTGGCTCTTTTCTTCTTGGTGCTAGATAATGAGTGCTTGTTTCCAGTGCAAGTTCTGCCCAACTGACTGCATATTTTGACTCTTTTATTATCTGATAGCACTACTGCTGAATGTTACAACAGGAAGTCTGTGGGTAGCGTGGGGAATATAAGGGTTATGGGTCAAGCTGGTGGGTAAATTCGCTACCCCTAGAAAGACAACAAAACGCCAATTGTTTCTGAGGTCATAAAAAAGCCTAATGGGAGAGATGTAGCAAAGAGTTCATTAACGACAGGTCTAGACTGCAAGTCTGGGCTTTAGAATATCCTGGCTGACCTTACAAATAACAGGAGTCATGTATTTTTAGTGCATTTAAAATCTTAAATGACTTGTAAAAATTTTTAACTAACCCTTTCTTCTATGTAAAATTAAGAATAAATATTTTATTGTCAGGAATGACTGGTTTCTTTCTGGCTGTGGCTTATGGAATAAAGAATTACAAGAACAGGCCCAAGAACATGTCCACCTCAATGTACGTCATGAGATTTCGTGTCTTCGCTCAGTCCATTGCTGTTGGTTCAATGTTTGTTGGTATTGGGTACACAATCTTGAAAGAACACTGGACGGCAGCTGGACAAGAAACTTCAAAGTCAAGCAGTAAATAAACAGATGTGTATTTCCATTTTGTGGTTACTTAATTTAAGAGATAATGCACACACCGACTTTTCAACTATCAAAATTGGCTTTAGTTAAATTTGTTTTTAAAGATCACCTGATTTCTACAAGATGGCAATATGACTGTCAAACTATCTGTTTAGAAATGGTAGTATTTAATTTGGTTACAGTTCTGGACATTATGTCCGCTGTTTAATTACACTGTGATATCTGAATCAGTTCATGTCGCTAGTGCTGAAAGTTTTATGTCGCATAATTGTTTACATTTTTATAAAGGTAATCAATGTTGTATTTTTGTTCTAGATGTTTGTAAATGTTTGTTAGTACAACTCATCTGTCAACAAAAGGAGTTGGCTATTATTTCAACTGTGACTCGGGTACTTTTAGCATTATTGACATTATTGTTTATGACTATATTTACTGGACTTTGTCCTGTATTTGCATTGTGGATGTGCCGGTGCCATATAAATATATACTTTTTAAATCACTTTAATGAGTTTCGAAATGAGCCAGAACAAGTTCATTTCTATAAACAACGGTTTAGAAGTCTGTTTCATTAGTTTTTATAGTTGTTTTTTTTTTTCATACATTTACTTGCAACTCCACATTTGTAATTAGTTAAACGCAATCAAATGACTATATTTAATCTTTATGATTATTTAGAACAGTTTTGCAGTGTAAAAGGAAATCAGCCACAAAATTTAGTTTAAAGGGTGTGCATTTTAAAAGTTGTAACTGATATTGAATGTTATTTAAGGTGCGATTTCATGTCAGACATTTTTAAAAATAAAATTAAATTACATAGCCACTAAATATTCAACTGTTTATTTTAAAAAAAAAAATGGAAACCACTTAAAACAGTAACTACCTATTAAATATTTTTAAAATTGTATTTTGAATGATTAGTTATTAAGTGATGCATTTGTTAGTTATTTTGGTACCAAATGAATTGTACAGATTAAATACAAATCACTTCTAAATTTATTTTATCATTACTTCTGTTTTAAGAAGGTAAATGCTAATTGCTATTAATAATCAGTAACAAATGATGGCCTGTAATGGTTGAGTGAATTGTACTGGGACATTGAGTGAGTGCATTTTGTTACATCTGACCCCATTTTAGATTTCATGGTTGAAGAACACAAATAAACTGGATGTTAATTGTTTGTTCTTGGGTTTATCTGAGTTCATTTTATGTCTTAAAGTTAAAGTATGCCAGGTATTCAAACACTTTACTGATGTCTGCTTTACCTTGATTTTCTTTACTGTTCAAACTGCTGAATAATTCCTACTATAATAATTTAATATTCATCAACACAGTTCTTTTAGCTATATAGCCAAAAAAAAAGTTTCATGTTTTCTGTGAGGTAATGAATTATCCTTAAAATTTTCCCTCTGATGTATGGCTACTGAAGTAGAGTTGATTTGTTTATTCACTTAATGACAAGTCTGAAAGAGCTAATGGCATCTTAGGAATTGTGGCAGTGGGGGAGGGGGGCCTCTGCCCCCTGAAGAAAGTCTACCACCCCCTGAACGAAATGGAATTCATATAGAAAACATACTTTTACTAGTGTTCCCCCCCCCCCCCCCCCCTGAAAATGTTGACCACCCCCAAAATTATGAGGTGTCTGGAAGAAACACTGATTGTGGCAAGAAAAATTGTTCTCATTTTTTTGGGAAATTTTTCATAAGTATGCAAACTGCTGCAGAACTACTTTATATGGTGAACTTTAATTATAAGTAATATAAACTTCATAAAAAAAAATGCTTGTATTCATATAGTTAAAAAAAGTTGTTGTCTCCGATCAGAGCCGGCGTTAGGGGTACGCGGGGCCTATGGCCAACCATCCGCGCGAGGCCTTATATTTTTTTCATTGGTGTATAATTAAAACATGTACAGTGAGGCGTTTTTTTTTCTTCTTCTCAACGCGAATTAATATTTATAACGATATAGATCTATATATATATGGTATTTTTAAGCTGCTTATCAATGTCGTATTAACATTAAGACACTGATTAACAAATAATTTGTTTACTTAGAAATGCTTTTGAAACGTTGCTTGTTTCTGTTAAGGCTTTTTGTTTGAAAAGTAAAAAATAAAACAGATATAAGTTTGAGACACGCATTAAAGAGACGATGAACGTCAGCTTCAAACCTGATTTTTTTAAAAATCTTACTAGTACGTTCACAAACGAAGATCTACTTTTCTTGCCTTTCGTGAGGAAAATTCCATTATTATATCATCATAGTCCAAACTGGAGGCTATGTCTTTTTCTATTTTTCTATCCTCGCTTTTGATGCACCTGATTCATACTTGCGAAATCTATCTCTGTCTCTTGAAGCCATGGTGTAGAGGAAAAATGGTGAAATCACTTTGAAGCAACGTTAAATCGGTCCACAGTGGCGGGTGATAGTATCGATATTTTCTCAATTTATCGAGTGTTAACAGTGGCATTCAAAGTGTGTGGATGCCGGGGAAAATAGCAAAACATTGATAGATTTCGGAATGAGCTCGAATAGTGAAAAACACTGTTTACGGCTATAGATATCCAAATGAAATGACTCTCAAATGTAATCACGGACGCTCAGTAAGGTGGAACACTGGGGGGGGGGGGGGTGACAGTTGGTGTGGTGAGGTAATGGATAACTGTACATTTAAATCTATGGGATGCCAATCCCTAAAAAAATCAGTTCGGGTACTACGTTACTGGATCTCTGACCGCAGCCATTCAAGAGAAGGTGCGTGTTTATAGAGCGTCCGCGTATTACATTACAGATTAAGACCGCGTTCTCACAAGAGAAGGTCCGTGTCTATAATTAGAAAGTGAACCATGTGACAGCCAGCTTCAACTTATTTATGAGTTTCGCGACGGCATGCTTGGACTGCCGGTAATTTAGACGTTTTAGAAATCAAGAGAACTTTACCATAAAACAGTCTCGGCCCGATGTATCAAACAGTATAGACTTTATAATTTGTTTAGTGTGCCTACGTATTTTAAAACAAGAATCACTATGGCCTTAATTATTATACTGAATATCCCTACACAGAGGCGTAGCGAGGGGAGGGGGTGCGGACCGCACCGGGTGACACCATTTACGGGGGTGACACCAAGGCAAAAAATAACAAAATATATAGAGAAAAACTTGAGGGGAGTGCAAATCGAAAGTTTGAGGGGGGGGGGGGGGGGGTAAAAATCGAAAACTTGAGCGGGGTGCAAATCGAAAGTTTGAGGAGGGGGGTGCAAATTGAAAGTTTGAGAGGGGGGGGGGGAGTGCAAATCGAAAATTTGGAAGTTTTTTCCCGGGAAGGGGCATGTCCCCATCCGCTCTCACCCCCCTCCTCCTCCTCTGCAAGCCATCATCAGGTCATTGACTGTTTATTACAGGCACTCCCGCCTGCTCACTAAAAAAACGTCTTCAACGGTCCGCAAACAATAGGGTATTTTTTTACGTTTTTCCCGATTTTACCTCCAATGTCAGGTCGGGGGCAAATTCGCGACCGCCATCTCCAGTCACCTCAGGACAATAGCGAGTTGACCGTGTCAGCGATGTGTGACACTAATGTATTTCTTTAGAATAACGGTCTGTCCCAGTCCATGTAAAGGATAACTCACTAACATCAGCCGTGGCCTCAGTTTTAACATCCAACAATTTCGGCCATTTAGTTGGGTTTTTTTTTAAAATTTAATTCAGCAAAGATTATTTAAGTTTACAAACTAATTCAGACAACAATGGCGTTGCTGAAGTGCGGGGCCCCCTCAAGCGCGGGGCCTGGGGCGACCGCCCCGTTTGCCACCCCCTAACGCCGGCTCTGTCTCCGATATTAATAAATCACACATGAAATGTAACACAATGCTAATAATAGCCAGTAAGAGATCCTTTACATAATGTACAACATAAATTTATTTTTTACCAAACATTGAACTACAAATTCTTAACATTCACTAGCGGAACTGGTATGGCACTACTTTCAACATATTTTATCCAATTATCTATGTAATTAGTGGCTCAAGCTATCTAAAGTGCACATTAGGCTGCTAAGGGATAGGTCTAATCTAAGGTATATCGTAGAGCCTTCTTTTTAAGACATATTTCTCGGGGGGCGGCGGAATAAATTTTCTGTGAAGGACAATGGTAAAAAATAGTGAATTATTAAATTCTATTTCGCTCGGGGGGGGGGGTATACAGTATACATTCTTCTGAAAGAAAATAAGCATATTACTGTAAGTCTTACGGGAAATTCCATCCAATATAACAACAGAAGAACCTAAAGGTAAATCACATTCTATTTTTGTACATGATTCCTAACCAACGTAGGACGCTATATTGATGAAAGGGAGCATATCTAGCGTAGTAGCAAGGATTTTGAAATAACGAGTTACCGTACTTGAATGTGACCTAGATCTAGATCCAAATAAAAACCTGTAATTTGGGAAGTAAATGTAGGCCTGACTACCTTGTGTAAAATAATGATCAATGTTCTAAGAACAAAGTAAAATTTCTATATTTGATAGAAATACATTTTTTAAAAAATCCTTGCACATGTTCGTTAATAAAAACGTTGGGCTGTAGCAAGATATTTGCAATATACTACTTTTGATGAGCGTGCAAATTCACCAGCATCGGTGGTCTAGTGGTAGAATACTCGCCTGCCACGCGGGTGACCCGGGTTCGATTCCCGGTCGATGCAACGTTTTTTTCATCAAGAAAATATTACTTTTTAAACCCATCTCCTACTTTGAGTTGATGCATTTTTTATGCAGTCACAAATAATATTTATCTCTTGTTAGTAAGTTAAGATTTCATGTACACGCACTTTTTTGTTTAGAAAACTAGCAATTTATTGTAATTTATTATGAGTTCAAAAGCTCATGCAAAGCAATAAACATAAGATGTACGTAATAAAATATCTAAAATAAACACTTAAATTTTATCAAGGTTTTATTCACACAAAAATATTAATCTGCTCTAACGTGTGAGTATGTGAGTTATTCTCCACATCACGCCAGCAACACATCGTTGTAGCACGGCAGACGTCTAAACTCAAGATCTAGACATAATAGATATCTAATAACCAGACTAACCCTTTTACCGAGTCAAATCTTAATTCACTGTAGAGCAAAGCCAGCTTTAGCAGCACCTCTCTACCTCCAGTTGCTAAAGGAGTAGAGAAGTGGGGGGAGATTATTCTTTAGTGTTATGAAAACGCTTATTTTACTGGAAAAGGATGGGTAATAGAAGGAGATATAGACCCAATGTTTGTGTTAAATAAAAATGTCAGTTGATAATTACGTGGAAAACACCAGTGTGGTAATCACAATAACCATTTTTATTTTTTAAATGTTGGTTAGTTTAACTAAAAAAATATACAGGTTCCACCGAGATTTGAACTCGGATCGCTGGATTCAGAGTCCAGAGTGCTAACCATTACACCATGGAACCGCTGTAATTTCTGTACGCCAAATGGAAACTGATAAAGCGGTGACTAGTTAACTTATGCTGCACTGTTTTCTTTTTGTCTTCATTGGTTTGCTAGCCTTACATTTACAAGTAGGACTGGGTGCATGATTAATGATCTATCGTAAAATGCTAGGTTTGCAGTGCATGTTTTTACATTAAATTTAAAAGCGAGATTCTAATCGACACTTGTAGTGTTAAACATAATCTAAAAAGGCCTACTAAATAATAGCGAATAAATCAACGTAATTATTAAATAATTGATTCGATCTATGGTTAATTAGCGGCTGATTCCCACCTCAAGATAACATTTAACATTAAATTTAAACTTCCAAATAAATGCATTTTGTAATGATGTTTACGTTAAAAACAACAATAGCAAATCCAGGTAATGAGATTGGAATGAGATGTAGCAGCCAGGTGGTAGAAGTTAGAAGATGATGGCTTTTAACTCAGCCCCCGCCCACCCACACACAAACATGTGAGTTGGGTTTAACTCAACCCCCACCCACCCACACACAAACATGTGGGATAGCTTTCGACGGAACCCCCCACACATTTAATATGGCTTTTTACTCAAACTTCCACACACATGTGAAATGGCTTCCAACTCACCCCCTCTCACACACACACAGATTTTACCACTCCAACAAATGTACCGTCCAACAAATGTACCGTCCAACAAATGTACCGTCCAACAAATGTACCTCCAACAAATGTACCTCCAACAAATGTACCGTCCAACAAATGTACCTCCAACAAATGTACCGTCCAACAAATGTACCGTCCAACAAATGTACCGTCCAACAAATTTCCCGTCCAACTAAATATCGTCCAACAAAAGTACCGTCCAACAAATGTACCGTCCAACAAATGTACCGTCCAACAAATGTACCGTCCAACAAATGTACCGTCCAACAAATGTACCGTCCAACAAATGTACCGTCCAACAAATTTACCGTCCAACAAATTTCCCGTCCAACTAAATATCGTCCAACAAATGTACCGTCCAACAAATGTACCGTCCAACAAATGTACCGTCCAACAAATGTACCTCCAACAAATGTACCGTCCAACAAATGTACCGTCCAACAAATTTCCCGTCCAACTAAATATCGTCCAACAAATGTACCGTCCAACAAATTTCCCGTCCAACAAATGTACCCTCCAACAAATGTACCGTCCAACAAATGTACCGTCCAACAAATGTACCGTCCAACAAATGTACCGTCCAACAAATGTACCGTCCAACAAATGTACCGTCCAACAAATGTACCGTCCAACAAATGTACCGTCCAACAAATGTACCGTCCAACCAATGTACCGTCCAACAAATTTACCGTCCAACCAATGTACCTCCAACAAATTTACCGTCCAACAAATGTACCGTCCAACAAATGTACCGTCCAACAAATGTACCGTCCAACAAATGTACCGTCCAACAAATGTACCGTCCAACCAATGTACCGTCCAACAAATTTACCGTCCAACCAATGTACCTCCAACAAATTTACCTTCCAACAGATGTACCGACCAACAAATGTACCGACCAACAAATGTACCGTCCAACAAATTTACCGTCCAACAAATTTACCGTCCAACAAATTTACCGTCCAACAAATGTACCGTCCAACACATGTACTTTACAGTCCAACAAATGTACCGTCCAACAAATGTACCGTCCAACAAATTTACCGTCCAACAAAAGTACCTTCCAACAGATGTGCCGACCAAGACCAACTTACACTTGAATGATCCCACCCACTACTAGAAAAAAAAAAAAAAAAAGAAGAGACGATTAAAAAAAAAAGGTAGAGAAGATTAAAGCCGTCTGCGGCATCACTGCATGCACCTTGGAAAGATTTAGACAACGATAGCACGTGGCGGTTAGAAAAAGTTTCTTTTTTTTATGTTTTCAGAAAATAATTATTTTAAAAAAATCTATGGTAGGCTGTTAGATCCATTTCCACAATTTAGTTCAATGGTAAAATACAGTATTTTCGTTAGGACCTGTCAGTAATTAGACGGTCTGACCAGGTAAATGGTTAGTCGACTTCAAAACTGCCGACTCTGATATTGTATAATAAATATTATTATATATATATTAAGTTTTCCGGATATTGCCTGTCTTAGACTCCCATCCTTGAGTTGCAACCTAAGACCAAACAATAGTGAACCACATGTCATTATTATCTAACTTTATTTTCTACCTACAAATACCCCCACACACACCTACACACCCACCTACACCCCCCCCCCACACACACACACACTCAAACCCCAGACGCCCAAACGGCAACACGTATCTCCGATTAAAAATATATAAAGACATACACACTTATCCTTTACTCATATATGAAGATATCACCAGCAGTGTTTCTTCCAGACTTTTTTCTCCGGGGGGGGGGGCACTTAAAATTTTTGGGGGGAGCGGTAAACTTTCTTCGGGGGGGGGGGGCGGGGGCGAACACTGTTAAAAGTATATATTTTCTATATAAATTATATAAATTTTATTTCGTTCGGGGGGGGGGGGTAGAATTTTTTCGGGGGAGGGGGGGGGGGAGCAAAGCCCCTCGAAGAGATGCATGGAAGAAACTCTGATCACCAGGAGTGGACTGGCCCAGTGGTGTCGCTAGGCCGGGTATCACCCGGTGCTGCACCTCATGGTGTTAGCCCCCCCCCTTATTTTTCTCTGTATATGTTGCAGTTGGTGTCTTTCACACCATGAACAGTCTCCCCCCCCCCCCCCTTCCCATCCCCACACCCCCCGCTATAGGCCTACTTTGGTTAAAGAAAAAGAAAAGAATTTCCTTACATTTCTTTATTTAACCATTTCCCAAAGTGTATGCCAAAGCGTAAAATTACTTTTTATTTCTCCAATGATGTCCTTGGATTCAACACAGATTGAATCAATTATGACCATAGTGAATGCTCTATCCACAAGCTTAGGCTACTTTTATATGCTCAGTTAAAGTGTTCTGCTATAAAAAGTACCGACAGTTAAAGTGTTCTGCTATAATAGAACAGATAGTTAAAGTGTTCTGGTATAAAAGAACAGACAGTTAAAGTGTTCTGGTACAAAAGAACAGACAGTTAAAGTGTTCTGCTATAAAAAGAACATACAGTTAAAGTGTTCTGGTGCAAAAGAACAGACAGTTAAAGTGTTCTGCTATAAAAAGAACAGACAGTTAAAGTGTTCTGGTACAAAAGAACAGACAGTTAAAGTGTTCTAGTACAAAAGAACAGATAGTTAAAGTGTTCTGGTACAAAAGAACAGACAGTTAAAGTGTTCTGGTATAAAAGAACAGACAGATAAAATATAGTAGAACAGATAGTTAAAGTGTTCTGGTACAAAAGAACAGACAGTTAAAGTGTTCTGCTATAAAAAGAACAGACAGTTAAAGTGTTCTGGTGCAAAAGAACAGACAGTTAAAGTGTTCTGCTATAAAAAGAACAGACAGTTAAAGTGTTCTGGTACAAAAGAACAGACAGTTAAAGTGTTCTAGTACAAAAGAACAGATAGTTAAAGTGTTCTGGTACAAAAGAACAGACAGTTAAAGTGTTCTGGTATAAAAGAACAGACAGATAAAATATAGTAGAACAGATAGTTAAAGTGTTCTGGTACAAAAGAACAGAGAGTTAAAGTGTTCTGGTACAAAAGAACAGACAGTTAAAGTGTTCTGGTATAAAAGAACAGACAGATAAAATATAGTAGAACAGATAGTTAAAGTGTTCTGGTACAAAAGAACAGACAGTTAAAGTGTTCTGGTACAAAAGAACAGACAGTTAAAGTGTTCTGCTATAAAAAGAACAGACAGTTAAAGTGTTCTGGTACAAAAGAACAGATAGTTAAAGTGTTCTGGTATAAAAGAACAGATAGTTAAAGTGTTCTGGTATAAACAAACCGACAGTTCAGGTGTTTAATTAACGTTTGGAAGATTAAAAAAATGGATCAAAGATCGTTGCGAAAAAAAACACGTTCATCAACAGATGTGTAGTACGTAAACAACAACAGCGGCAGATAACTCTAAAAAAAAACAACAACCACGTGAGCTAATTATTACAGCAAAACATAACGTTGTTTTAAAAAGTCAATATTATTAGAGCTTTTTTTTCTATGAACGTATCTGAAACTATCACTTAATTAATTAAATTAATCTTTTTTTTTTTACAAACCTCGCTAAGATTAATATATTGTCACTGAAGTTTTTTTTAATCTTTCTTTAATTAAGTTCATCCTTTCTTTTAAAAACACACATCCGGAGCTACATTTATATGTGTGGCTGTTAAAGTTAATAGTTTCTCATAACTAGTTCAAACAGAAACTCAGAATTAAAATTTAATGAAGTTAATCTTATAAAATGTCATAGATTTATATAGCAAGTATTAAAGTCGACATTTCAGGGAGAAATCCTGTTTGTATCCACGCTAAGAATTTGGTTTTTCGCTTTGATTAAACCAGACACCTCTCGCCAAAACTCACGAGATTACACGAGGTTGGGTGGAGCAGGGGGGAGAGAAAGGTGGGACTGTTTAACATGGGGGGGGGGGGGGAGGTGGTGGTGTTTCTGATAAGAGGCGGCACTCTGTGGTGGTGCCAGTAAATCCGTTGCATCGCTCACTCATACCTGGGTAGCTACACACAGGTAGAGGCAGGTACACACAGCACGCACGTGCATAAGGGAGTGAGTGCTGAGTTAGACCTAGTCGCACCTACATGTTGATCTGTCGAGTGTAGTTCTGACGTTTCTTGTGAACGGAGGGTAACTTTTAAAATAAATAAATAGGTGAGTCATTTTTATCCTTTTAAATATTCAACAACTTTACCTATTATCTTATTGGATATACATGTCTACGGTGTGATAACTACATCTATTCTCCTATCTTCCACGTGTAAATAATTCAATAGTTTATATAATAATTTTACACTCTAGACCTATGTGATATTTTTACAATTCTTATACTATTATTGAATTATTGCTGAGTTTGATATGTTTTTGAAGGGCCATGCCTGTTGTTACAAGGGTAGTAGATTTATAAGGCGGAAAGCTATCATGTTGGCGAATGAATTAGTGTGTGTCTATTTTAATCATATGGGGTCTACTAGCACCGAACATTATCTCTACTTGAAGTAAAAACAATACACGGTGGAGACAACAGCGTAAAGGTTTTTTTTTTTTTTTTTTTTTTTTAAATCCGAACAGAATAAGTGCGAATAAAATTTGTTTTTAAGAAAACAGTTTTAACGTGTAAAATGTTTATTTTTATTTTTACCCATAATTAAATGTTATATAGAGGTGTAGACCACCACTCAACCAATCACCACTGATTCATGGTGTGATATAAAATGTAAAAGTGCAGCCTATCATCGTGATAAAAAATGTTGATTCAAACTACGCTTCGTTCAAGACAACGCAATAAACGTGGCAGAAACTCGCACAAAAATCTGGCAAGGTGTTAGATAACACAAGCAGTAGGGGAGAGAACTGACGGACAAAATCATGTCAAGAATTTAAAAGAAAAGCTGCTTACATTTAGCGAAATGACATCCTGGCAGTGTGCTGTTTGTTTTTGTTGGGAGGAGGAGGGTTATTGTAATTTATAAGGCTCGACTTCCGTGCGATTGACTTAGCTGTACTAAACAGAGCTAAGTTAGGTTAAATATGGTTTACATTTTGGTATAAGCTAAAACAATCAATACAGATATCGCACATGCTAATTAAAAATCAGATCAGATTTAGTAACATCACTATTAATTAAGGAGATTAGACTTTTCTACCACAAGCCTTCGTCAGCACACAACAATGTGTTTGAAGAAGAAGCATGACACTATTTTTTTTACTTTTGAAATACATCAATCAATCGATGTAAAGTGTAACTGTGCGACTACTAAAAACCTGATCTAATCCAAAATCTACGCGTATATCTGGGTATTATTTCAGATTGTTTTAAATTTTTTATACGTCTTTTATTACATTCACCATGGGATGATTATTACCATATGGCTTAGGTACCTTCCTCCCCGTGCGTCTATGATCTGTAGATCTCAGCACGCTAGTCGTAGTTTACTAGGTGCGCTTAACGCATCAGTGTAACATTTTACTTGTGACCAGCCAACCATACAGTGTTCTATAGGAGATGTGCTCAGCTAAGCTCACTGCAAAGCAAAGTACTTGGATTTTGAAAAAAAAAAAAACAATATATATATATATATATATATATATATATATATATATATATATGCGTGTGTGTGTGTGCGTGTGTATGCGTGTGTGTGTGTGTTTATTAAATGTCAAAGCCCGAAGTCGTCTAATACGCACATTGGCCGGACAATGTGCACACAAAGGCCAATATTAGGGCTAGAGTTATTTAGGTTAGGGACCGTTATTCTTTACAGGTACATAGATTTCAATGCTTTATACTTGTCACACTTGCACTTTCCTACAGTACCCCCCCCCCCCCCCCCCCCCCTCCACCATATCACCTAATTCATTGAGTTGTTTGAGTTTCAGCAACAACAGTGAACAACTACCGACATCACCCATAGAGTTAACCATTTCATTTCACTTAAAATCGTACTCAAGAAAGATTTTGGTTCAACATGAATCGCAAAGTTCCGTAAGTATATCCTTTACAACACTATCTTAAACATTAGAGAGTGTGTAGGCTAAATTTAGTCATATATATTTATAAATAGGGATTTCTTGTATACAATTTTATGCATTGAAGGGGGGGGGGGGTAAGAGGATCACTTTATAATTAATGCTTTATCTATATACTTTTTAAAAAAAATTCTAAAATAAATACATATAATTAAAAAATAAACAAACAAATAAAAAATATTTTGAAAACACAAAAATTAAATTGGAACAAGTTCAGTGTTAGCATAAGACATTAGGGTTTAATATTCGCAAATCAGATAATAAGGGGGTGGTGGGGGAGGATTATAATTGTTGTATTACTGAAATATTTAATGGTATATTTAGTAATAACAACGAGAATAATAATAAATTACCTTAATTATAGGGGGTTGTACATAATTGACGCCATGCTTATTTTTCAATTTTTCCCCCACCCACCCCCACCACCTCGCCAAACAATCATACCCCCACCACCTCGCCAAACAATCATACCCCCACCACCTCGCCAAACAATCATACAATGTCGGAAAGTTTGACGTCCCATATGAACCAGTGTTTCTTCAAGACTTTTTTCTCCGGGGTAGGGGGGGGGGGCGGCACTTGATATTTTCGGGGGGGGGGGGGGGGGACACACAACATTTTCCGGGGGGGGGGGGGCGGACACTAGTAAAAGTATATGTTTTCTATATGAATTCCATTTCGTGGGGGGGGGGGGGCGGTAGACTTGCTTCGGGGGGAGGGGGGATGATGAGATGCCTGGAAGAAACTCTGACATGGACGACCCACAATAATAACAACAAACAACAGTATATATCGTATGAAAGCTAACGTAAACATGACTAATTAATCCAATTACAGATTCTGTCAAACATGATGAATTAAACGTTGAGTAGCTGTAGTTGTAGAAAAATAAAATGAGCTTTTACAAAATATAAATAATCTGTCAAGGAGATGAGTATTTCCTTACGTATGTTGGCAAGACATGTTGTACCTCAACTTCCTCTCACCCCCCAACCCCGCCCTTTTTTCCCACAATTCCATCCTTAAAAATCTAATAAAATTCTACACCGAACTATACCTGGCCATTTAAAAAAAATATTTTGCCATGATTCTCTCCCCTCTTTAAAACAAATACACATAAATATACAAAACTTTTCATCCGTTGGAGCACAAAAAAAAAAAAAAAAAAAAAAAAAACCACCCACAACCACACGAGATTCTGAATCTTCAATTGGCTTTTATATTTGCTAAACAAAAAACAAACGAGATGTTAAGAGGCATTTGCGTCAAAATATTCTTCTAATGGAAACTTTATCTGGCAAGCGATCAGACCAGGTAACCCACTGGCTGACCCACTTCCTGTGTGGGTCAAAAGGTCAGTCTTGAGAAAATAAACAGGCGGAAATGGCTTATTGTGAAAGAGATTCCGATTTGCGTTCACTTATTTTTAAAAGGGAATCCACTGATACAAAAATTTAATTACCATAATTACGTAAGAATAGTGTATCTGTAGGATGTACCGATAGACTTGCATTTATTGACGCTTAAGTCTGTCCCCTTTTCCAGCTACAAGCAGTGTTTCTTCCAGACTTTTTTCTCCAGGGGGGGGGGGGGGGGGGGAGGGGGGAAACACTGTTAAAAGTATATATTTTCAATATAAATTCCATTTCGTTCGGGGGGGGGGGTAGATGCCTGGAAGAAACTCTGGCTACAAGGATCGCCAGTCTTTTATTTTAATTCAACTTTATTTAACGGTCCGTGGGGAAGGTGAGGTAGAGTTCACCTGTTTCAGTGACCTCGGCATGTGAAGGGATAGTTTGGTCAGCACAGCAACAGCTACAGCAAAAATGAGAAGTTACGCATTTTTTAACAGACACAAAGTTCCCTTCAGGCACAAGTAACTTTTATTTTTAAAAATGTGTCCAATGTTACGTTTCTTAGTCTTACAAATCCTTCCGATTTAACTTCTTGAATTACTCGGGTCTAAGCTGTTTAAAAGGCCATATCTTATCTCCTAATGAAGCTAGAGACACAACATTGGTATCCATGTGATGGGGAAAAAATCCTGTTTTTTTTTTCTGGTATAATTTTATTTGAAATTAGTGGAGTTTAAAAACTACGTGCAACAACCTAATTTAAGTTGGCAAAAAAGGGCTTTAATTTTACCGTTCACTGACTGTATGTTTTTATTTTGTTGTTTAACAACCGATGAAGAGTGTCTCTTTTCTTGACTTTAACTGTGTATAATTTAACTTTTTTAAACTGTGTATAATTTAACAGTTAAGCTCAAAACGGAGTTCTTTAGCTTTTTTTCACATCTTTTTGGTGATCGCTAAGGGATTGCGCCCCCCCCCCCCCCAACCCCCTCCCCCCAATCATCCCTAGTTTAGCCTCTGATCCCACCAAACCTTTCAACCCCTTATGCAATCAACCCCCATCTGATTTATAATTTCTAGTTGATTTTTACCTGCATATTCGCATCCCAACTCGTCATTAGTTCCAAAAGCCTAGTGCAGCCCTTAACTTAGGCTGTCTCATAGTTCAATACCTAAAAAAAACCTACGGTAGGCTTAGAGAACCGAAACTCCCAAGTCTTAAAGTAGCACTACTATCCAAAGTTTCTTCCAGGCATCTCTTCGTCTACCGCCCCCCCCCCCTCCCCGAACGAAATATAATTTATATAGAAAATATATACTTTAAACAGTGTCTGCCTCCCCCCCCCCAAGAAATTTTATTCCGTCGAAAATTTCAAATGCCCCCCCCCCCTGAGAAATAAGTCTGGAAGAAACACTGCTGATATCACAGAACATTGAAATGTATAGCTACATCATGTAATCAAGGCAGTAGATTAACTAACATCAACATAACCCGCTAACAGGTCCAAAGTCTTTTAGTAGTAGTAAATGTCTGCGCCTACGGTAAATTGTTGTGTTACTCTATTGCATTAACAATATTATTAAGATGTTCAATAAATTGTGATGTTTTAGTTATAGCGGCCACATTATGAAGATGTTCAAATACATTGTGGTTTTATTAACAGTGAACATAATTATAATGAAGATGTTCAATCAATTGTGATATTTTGTTTAAGTAACCACATTACAAAGATGTTCAATAAATTGTGATGTTTATTAATATAGACAATATAATGAAAATGTGCAATAAATTGTGATGTTTCGTTTAAGTTACCACATCACAAAGATGTTCAATAAATTGTGATGTTTTGATGTAGTGACCACATTATGAAGATGTTCAATAAATTGTGATGTTCTATTACAGTGACCATATTATGAAGATGTTCAATAAATTGTGATGCTCTATTACAGTGACCACATTATGAAGATGTTCAATTAAATTGTGATGTTTTATTATAGTGACCACATAATGAAGATGTTCAATAAATTGTGATGTTCTATTACAGCGACCACATTATGAAGATGTTCGAAAAGTACACGGCCAACAACGTCAGAGTGCTGAGTAAACCTCACGCGGTGGGCATGTTAAAGGTCAGTTGACGCATGCGCACTTGACATTTCCTATCATGTTTCTTGTTTGTTTTTTATATAAAGAATTCTATTTTTAACGGTCGCTTTTTTAACGTTACCTTTGTATTTGTAACTCTGGTAGGCAAGGAATTTCGTTGAAGTGTCAGTATACATGCATAATAAATGTAATATATAAAAACTTAAATGCAATGAAGTGCGTTGCTTTGAGTTTCAAAGGAATTAAACATTTGTTGATGAAATAAAAGAACGAGAAAGAGATTTCACTGGGATTGGAGATGAGTTTCCCAAGATCTTGTACAACATTCATGCTTAACACAAATTATACTTTAACCACATTTTTCGAGTAAATCGCAAAGAGCCTACAAATAAAATATTTCCATGTAAATTATATTAGCAAGTGTGATGAAAATGTAGGCGTACTTTAAGAATTGTTTGAAATTTTGTAGAACAAGCGCCTCAGAAAAAAAACATAAAGAAATGAGGAGTTGTAGAGGTAGAAATGGTGGGGGTTGGGGGGGGGGGGGGGGGTTGTGGTGGAGACGGAATGGGGAGCAACAAACTGAGACAGTGGCTTTCAAATGCATGCTATAATATGTGCATTTAAAAATAAATTATCAACAAACCCCATCATACGATAAAGAAAATATCTTCATACTTTAAATTAAGATACGTAACGCATTAATCCAGCATAGTTTTTGGGTCACATAGCCCAAATTTTATTCTGTTCAAATCATCATCGAATCGAATGATGCAACACGTTGACTTCTGCAGGCCGAGTTTGGGCTGGACGACCAGGAAGCTGAAGTGATGTTCAACACGTTCGATAAAGACAAAAATGGCAAACTCAGCATCTGGGAGTTCCAGCAGTTTTGTGTTTGCATGGGCGAGCAGTAAGTATTTAGTCTAACTAGACACTGTTTCATTGACCAGCAGTAAGTATTTAGTCTAACTAGACACTGTTTCATTGACCAGCAGTAAGTATTTAGTCTAACTAGACACTGTTTCATTGACCAGCAGTAAGTATTTAGTCTTACTAGACACTGTTTCATTGACCAGCAGTAAGTATTTAGTCTAACTAGACACTGTTTCATTGATCAGCAGTAAGTGTTTAGTTTAACTAGACACTGTTTCATTGACCAGCAGTAAGTATTTAGTCTAACTAGACACTGTTTCATTGACCAGCAGTAAGTATTTAGTCTAACTAGACACTGTTTCATTGACCAGCAGTAAGTATTTAGTCTAACTAGACACTGTTTCATTGACCAGCAGTAAGTATTTAGTTTAACTAGACACTGTTTCATTGACCAGCAGTAAGTATTTAGTCTAACTAGACACTGTTTCATTGACCAGCAGTAAGTATTTAGTCTAACTAGACACTGTTTCATTGACCAGCAGTAAGTGTTTAGTCTGACTAGACATTGTTTCGTTGACCAGCAGTAAGTATTTAGTCTAACTAGACACTGTTTCATTGACCAGCAGTAAGTATTTAGTCTAACTAGACACTGTTTCATTGACCAGCAGTAAGTATTTAGTCTAACTAGACACTGTTTCATTGACCAGCAGTAAGTATTTAGTCTAACTAGACACTGTTTCATTGACCAGCAGTAAGTATTTAGTCTTACCTGTTTCATTGACCAGCAGTAAGTATTTAGTCTTACTAGATCTAGACACTGTTTCATTGACCAGCAGTAAGTATTTAGTATTTAGTCTTACTAGACACTATTTCATTGACCAGCAGTAAGTATTTAGTCTAACTAGACACTGTTTCATTGACCAGCAGTAACTATTTAGTCTAACTAGACACTGTTTCATTGACCAGCAGTAAGTATTTAGTCTTACTAGACACTGTTTCATTGACCAGCAGTAAGTATTTAGTCTAACTAGACACTGTTTCATTGACCAGCAGTAAGTATTTAGTCTAACTAGACACTGTTTCATTGACCAGCAGTAAGTATTTAGTCTTACCTGTTTCATTGACCAGCAGTAAGTATTTAGTCTTACTAGATCTAGACACTGTTTCATTGACCAGCAGTAAGTATTTAGTATTTAGTCTTACTAGACACTATTTCATTGACCAGCAGTAAGTATTTAGTCTAACTAGACACTGTTTCATTGACCAGCAGTAACTATTTAGTCTAACTAGACACTGTTTCATTGACCAGCAGTAAGTATTTAGTCTTACTAGACACTGTTTCATTGACCAGCAGTAAGTATTTAGTCTAACTAGACACTGTTTCATTGACCAGCAGTAAGTATTTAGTCTAACTAGACACTGTTTCATTGACCAGCAGTAAGTATTTAGTCTTACTAGACACTGTTTCATTGACCAGCAGTAAGTATTTAGTCTCACTAGACACTGTTTCATTGACCAGCAGTAAGTATTTAGTCCTACTAGACACTGTTTCATTGACCAGCAGTAAGTATTTAGCCTTACTAGACACTGTTTCATTGACCAGCAGTAAGTATTTAGTCTTACTAGACACTGTTTCATTGACCAGCAGTAAGTATTTAGCCTTACTAGACACTGTTTCATTGACCAGCAGTAAGTATTTAGAATTTAGTCTAACTAGACACTGTTTCATTGACCAGCAGTAAGTATTTAGTCTTTTTCATTGACCAGCAGCAGAGGCGTAGCGAGCCTTCCCGGCGCCCGGGGACAAACGTTCAATTAGGCCCCCCCCCCCGGGTACAAACTTTCAATTTGGCGCCTCCCCCCATATTTTTTTTATTATTTATAATGCAAAACTGCAGCTAAAATGAGCTTTTATTTTTTTTTCCAACCCATTTTGGCGCCCCCTAGGGTCGGCGCCCGGGGGCATATGTACCCCCCCTCGCTACACCTCTGACCAGCAGTAAGTATTTAGTCTTACTAGAAATCGCTTAATGCCTTTCTCAATGGGTTATTAGAATCCGCCGTCTTTTGGAACATCAAATATCTGATTCAAGCCTTTGAAAGGAATCGTCTCGGTAAAAATGTTGAACATTTTCAGACAAACGAAGGAGTTGAAGAAAATACCACACAACTTTCACTTTCAGCAGTCCCCCCCCCCCCCCCCCCCCGAAGAGATGCCTGGAAGAAACTCTGCCAGAGTTAGAGTAGCAAAAATAATGTTGACTCTATATACATCATTCAAAGGGTTCCCAGAAAAAATGCGTAATGAAAAAACGCATGACCAAATATTCCATAAAAAAACAACAACACACACACACAGAGAAATTAGCTCAAACAGATGATTGTGCAAGTAAATAAATGCGCAAATAAAAATTAGCACACACAGATAAATGCCCAAACGGAAAGTCGCCCACGTATTGTAACCAATGTTTCTTCCAGACATTTTTCTTCGGAGGGGGGGGGGGGCACTTGATAATTTCGGGGGACGGACAACATTTTCCGGGGGTGGACACTGGGTAAAAAAAATTTCTATATAAATTCCATTCGTGGGGCGGTAGACTTTTTTTCCGCCCCCCCCCCCCCCCCCGAAGAGATGCCTGGAAGAAACTCAGACTGTAACAAGTAATGGAAAATCTAGATGGGTCGTGCAGAGGTCTTAGGTTGGCTAGCAATGGCTTCCATATCTCATTAACATAAGACTACCTCGTTACTTTAAAATGTTCATCGTAAGACAAAAATTAATTACCGCAAAAATAAATTACAGTGCTCAAGAAATCGTAAACAAATTCAAAGAACTGGACAAAGACGGAAGTGGTCAACTTGACCCGGAAGAGGCCAGAATTGGACTCCGTGAAATCAAAACTGCGACCGGCCGACAACTAGCGGAGAAGGAAGTGGAGTTTTTCATTTCAACCACGTGTGGGGAAAATGGCGTCATAGATCTGGGTCAGTTCACCAATCTCTTGTACAGGCTCAAGCTGTACAACGCGCCACCCCCAAAATAAAGAATGGACTCTTCCAGCTTAGTTATACACCATTTAGAGCCACAGTGGTTCATTATTATTCCATGTGATTGGATTCTACATTAATATATTGAAGAAATATATTAATCATGATTAATATCCTGCACTTTTACTTTATACGTTTTAAATCGACTTTCTTTATCAAGGGCTCACGTTCATTTTTATTTGCTTATTTGTCTTGGCCATTTTAAATTCCAAAAAAAAAAAGCTTCTTTTTAAGCTGCTCACTTATATTTGAGCTGTTTCTTTTTATTTGCTCAATTTCATTTTTACATGATTTGTGGTTTCATTTTAATTTTACTGTAAACCATACATCATTCTGTCAAGATTTTGTTTAATTCACTATTGCAAATAAATATTCAATGTTGAATTGTTCTATGCAATTATTTTAACAGGTCATTTTAATAAAAAAAAAAGTTACATCTGCAGTTACAGATGAAAATTGTTTTGGGATATTAAAAAAAAAAAATTCTTCAAGATTTTAGTTATTTTCGTCCATCTTGTTTTTCAAGCCATAAATGATAAAGTAAATAATGTCCTAGATTCTTTTTATAGCATGTTGACACAAACTTCAAGTATTTTGCAAACATTAAAAATGAAGTTATCGACAAAAAATTACCATATTTTATCTTTCTTTTAAATGTATATGCACTATTTAATAAATATATTTGCCAGCACCTAAATAAAGGGTTCGTGCTACATTATTTTTCAAACCTATTTTTCAACTTCTAGTGTGATTGTGCTAACTAAATGACAGTACAAAATTCTGTACTGGATACCACCTACATTATTTTCACTAAGACTATGATAAAAGAAAATCCAACTTAATACATCTTTTTTTATAAGTGCACATTTTGAAATAGCTGAACAAAACCATTACTGCAGACAAATAACGCTTCAACACTACAAGTCAAAGCTTGGAACAATGTGGTCGGTTAGTAGAGTGTATGACTGCTAAACCTAAACTCTAGAGTTCGGCTACTGGGCTTGAGTGAAGGATATCCCTGAGCCCATTCAGCTATGATGGGTACCTGATCCGCATCAGAGAAAGTAAAGGTGGCTAGGCATAACACTGACCACACTATCCCTTCACATGCAGAAATTAGTGAACTCTACTTCATCTGCACCATGAAACATCAGGATCAAATGAGTTACTTTTACAATATGTAGGCCTACTCATTTTCATATTAAAATTTTTCCTATAAATTGATTAAGAAAAGAATGCAACAAAACCAGACATCACCATCCAATGGATTTATTGTATTTACAACTATTATCAACAAGTTCACTCAGCATCAGCTACACAACAACTGTTGATCCAACATGGACAACACAACAATCAACACACAAGTTCAACCTATCAACAGTGCACTGAACACAACCACAAACTATTCACTTCACTGTGTATGAGAAGCAGCTAATTAATGCCCGTATCAAGCTTTCAACATTTCATTGTAAAAGTTATAAATACTGCAACAAATATGGCTATCCAAATTTATAATAGAACAAATATAAAACATAGCTGTAATAATTGGTTAGTATTTATAATAAGAGATCCTTTCAAAGAAATATTTTCAATACACTTAAAAGCTGTGTATAAATAAATTTACTTGTTCTTTCAATTATTGATCAAATAATTAGATTCTTCACACAGAAGAAAAACTTAGATGTGATGGAAAACAATCTAAAAAAAGTCACTGTGTAGTGATTTCCTAATCAGAACGAAGAATTTTATACCCGCATTGAGACCAAAAAATAAATTATTGCAGTGTGGCAAGTCTGTCCAGAACATGTTTGTAGGCTGATAAATCCTCCTGAAAATTGTTCTCTAGGTACTGAAATTTTTGTTCGTTTTTCATCATCCCTAAAGTCTGGGTTAACTCCTCTGCATTGAGACTCTTCTCCAGTTTCTGGTAAGTTCTGCGGTTTTTCTGAGGAACATTATAGAAAACATTTAAATATTTTTGATACTTGATGGGGCCCGTATTTGACTAATGAGTCCATGCCAGTTTGATGAGTACTTGATGTCAAATATGGAATTTATTTTGTGTCTGCATATTGCCCTTCCTAGTCTTTTCAAACAAGATCTTCACATAAACTCTACTCAAACTACCAGAGTATCCGATGGATTTCAAGGGGTCTCAATGACAAATATAACTGCAATTTCAAAATATTTTTGGCAAAGGTATCTATAATTATCTGTGACTCAATAATACAAGGGTCAGACATCTTATCAGGCCAGTGTAAGTCTTAGCAAAGACAACTAATAACCTTATAACCAACAGTGCATTTCTGAAAAAAATGAGAAATAAAATAAGCCAGTGCTGACACAAACGATTGTTGTACCTATCACATAACGTGATGAGGTGTTTACCACAAATTTCTGATAAGCGAGGAATAAAATAATCCAGTGCTGACACAAACGATTGTTGTATATATCACATAAGATGCTGAGGTGTTTAATTAACCCTACTTACAAGTACCAGCACATTTCTGATTAGTAAGAAATAAAAAAAGCCAGTGAGTTTACCAAGAAAGGAATGTTGAGGCGTCTCTTGACGTCCAGCCTGTACGCCCTGAACATGTCCTTGTTACTCTGGTCTGTTGCCTTGAGCCTCAAGATCTCATACACCCTTCTAGCCTGCAGCTGTTGTAAGGATGGAACAAAATTATCTCATTAAAAGAGTATAAATAAGATTACACAGTTGTATTATGAAAGTATAAACACAAACAATCTAAACAAATTTGCACTGAAACCAATGTACGATTGCTAAGATTTTTTAGTGAGGTAATTAAAAGCACTAATTAAAATGCAATAATTAATCTAATTACAAACAAATTATCTCCATTTATTAAGTCCACAAAAAAATTGGAGTTTTAATCCCTCCCCATCCCCTTTCAATACACAAATTCAGGAAAATGTATGTGTGATCACTGCAATGTTAAAAATTGATTTACAAGTTTATTCTAGAATGAGCTGCTTAATAAAATAGGAATAAAATATTTTGAATATAAATACATGATGAGCATTTGCTTTATTTTAATGTTCCCCAATATCAACCAAAATCTATTGGACAGTATTAATCTTATTTTTAAATGGAAATTTAAAAAAAAATATATATTTGATTGCAGCATTATAAGATATTAAACCATGTCTGGTTCAATACCACATTCTATATTCATTTAACACTCATAGCAGAGGTCCCTCCATTTAGTTACCTGCCAAGCAGGGTTTATTTTAAAAGAAGGGCAGTGCTGTGTAAATGTATACATCTTGTTTACAGGTTAATTATTTCTTTGCATATTACGTCTATATTGCATGTAACTATTTTGATGTTACATTTAAAATGTGCATTTACATAGGCCTGAACCCACACTAGCCAAAAAATGTAAATATTTCAAGACCCCCTCCTCAACACTGTGGATATCATAAACGGATGACACCAAGAATACATTTTCTCTTTTCTCAATTGATTCTTTTAATGAAACTAATAACGTTTAAAATAGAGTAAAATTTTAAATAAAAGCCCCATTTACATTATAATTTTTTAAAAATAACATATCTGTCTATTTTACCCCATGCCTGCAATGATGAATATGCTCATTACGGTCAACATTACCTTGCTCAACTTGAGTTTGGTTTGGGCTTCGTGGACCATCTCGTGTGAGAACCCTTTAAGCAGCTCCCCAGCTTGGAAACTCTTCAGCTTCTGACAGTTTTTGGCGTCCACATAGTCTCTGACTCTCTGGAAGTTCTCTGAGGGGTCCTCAACTGGTGAGGTATTGAAACTCATCAAAAAACATTTTTATTGCAAACCTATCTTGAGACTTATTTACAAAAAAAAATTATGCAGGTAGCATGTTGCTTCAGTTTCATCTTATGTATAACATACAAGGCATTTTTATCTTTTCCGATCACAAAACATATATATTAAGTGCATAATTTCTAAGTGGGAATCATGTAATTACTACTTGTACAAATTTTAAAGGTAAAACAAAATTTACTATCAACCTGTTTAAGGTAGTTGTAAATCTCCTACCTGTAATATCAAGTATCTCTGGCTTGCTATAACACATGTTGTAGAAAGTTTGAATCAGCTTGGCACAGAGTCCCATCTTTTGAAAAGGGGGAAGCACTAGTACCTGACTGTTGAGAATACTCAAGTTAATGTAAAACTAATCTATACTGGGTGCACTTTACAACTCCTTGGGAAGAAGTTACTTCAAATTACCTAGAAGTTTTATGGTAGTGTTTATTTAAATTAAGAATATGAATAGTAAAATCTTGAGCAAGCAAGAATTTTCATAAATATTTAATTTTAAAGAAAAAGTTATTAAAAATCTATCTACAGTGTGACAAAAAATAAAAATAATTGATTTTTTAAAATCAAAGTCAACAGGTTTGAATCAAAATCAACCAAATCAGAAATACATTGCATTCATTTATATTTTTTACAAGACAATGAGTTATGCGATAAAAATTTGTCTCCTCTTGCCACAAAACAGCTGGTCCTACAGACAAGGAAGTTTCAGACAGTACAGCTGTAATGTTCAGGGTTATTTCTTTAGAATATTATGTTCTATAACCCATTTAAGGAAGCTACAATTTGTTTGTATCATCATGCCTGTATTTATGTGTTGCTTGTCTGGTCAAATAATGGTCGTTGTTGTGTTTATGAGGCGAGCGGTTAGACCCTTCGGGATTTGAATTCAAGCTAGCCCACGTCCTCCATGAACAAGCTGTGATAGTGGTCTGCCATGAAAGCTCTATTTTTGCAGAGCTAATTGAAAGAAGTGTTTGCACATCTGACTTGATGCATGGAGGGCGAGGCGATTTGGTGCAGCGTGAATTGGTAGGTTCAAATCCCGTTGGGTTTAAACTGTTCTGTCTTTACTTGGACTATATTCTGTACCTTTGTCTACCCTTGGCGTTGAAATATCACTTTCTGTTTACATTGCTGTTCTATGACAAAACACTCTAAACTTACAACGGATCTAAAAATTTACCAGCACACTTACCTTATTCTGGGTCGAATCCTGGATGGGTAAGCATAAAAGTTAAAGACTGTCATGTATCCTGCCACCGCATATTTCTGTCTGCCGTCTTCTTTGTATTTTTCAAATCTAAAGAACAAAATTTTCATTTCACTTTGTGTATCATATCTTATGTTTATCCTATCTAAATATTTAAAAATATGTGATCAACAAATATTTTTTTGCTGGTAAATAAAAAGTACTGTATCTTTGAGATCTAATATAATAAAAGAAAAGTATATCATACCAACAACTTAACAAATTAAATAAAAGAATTAAAAGTAAACATACAAAACGAAATAATCCCACTGTTCATCATCAACATCAATGTACGATGCAGCATCAATATAAAACTTGATGAACGACTGAAGACGAGCATGATACTCTCTAAATCCGGGCTCCTCTATCTTCACAAAATAGACCTCAAATTGCTTTTCTTCACCACCTCCTAAAAAATTAATATTTTGGGTTATAAAAGGTGATACATAAAAGTATATATATATTTAGAGTAGTACTGTTGGAGGTTGTGCTTAGTATTAAACTTTATATGAAAGTTGAAAATTATTATCCTTGACCCTTAAAATAAACATTACTTTTATAATTTGCTAGTCCATAAATGATTTTATTCTTTTGCTTTTTAACTAGCAATGTCAGAAGCTTAATTTTAGCTAACATTTGGAATTGTAAAAACACATTTTTTTGTAAATTGCAATAAAAATTGATCAATATATTCAAGGCTGATCAAGAAAGTAATTAAAAAAATAGCAATTTTGAGAGGCTTAGATGTAACTTCATTTTAGAGGGTGGGGGTAGGGAAGAATCAGCTTTTTGGTGTAATGATGCAAGAGTGTGTGGTGTGGGGAGGGGGGAAAGGGAGAAATTAGCTTTTTGTGATGATAGAGGGGAAGAATTAGTTTTCAAAAGTTGGATGTGTTTATGATTGACCCTATAAGGATACACAGAACTGCAGGCAAAAGAAAATTCTAGTGGTTTCTCATGCAAAATAATGTATGTGACTCCTAACTAAACAAAATTCTTAATTTGGAATTTAACTTCACACTCCCAGCTCTAAATAGCATAGATAAGTGATAGGGAAAATAAACCAATCAAAATGCAGGAAAATTCTTAAATGTTTGTGTTAGTGAAGGAAATAAACTCTAGTTCAGGCTTTATTACTACACCAAATACAGTTTAGTAAAAATTAGGCTAATGTAAACAAGCAACATACTAACTTGTTTTTAGTGTGTATGCATCAATCATTTGCCCAAAAGGCTCAAACTTGTCTTCTTCCTCCAAAGCAGCTCGGAATGTGTCTAGGTTTGTCAAATATTTTGGTGGCAATTCAGCTGCCATAATTTTCTCAACATTATCAGGCTGAGGAAAACATACAAAAACTGGTGAGGAAGTAGATTATGAAGACATTTGGTGGATCATCTGTATGTACAATTATTAAGTGCTTTGTAAACTTCTAAAACAAGTCTGCTACTTAAGTACTTACAGGTACACCAGATTTTTTCACATTGCACTTTTCACTGAATGAAATCTGAAAGTAAGGTATTAGCTTGGCTGCTGTGTAATATAACAACACTTTCAGATTTTTGTAGCCGAAAATTATTTCCCTGAAAATGTGAGAACATAAAAAGTAGTATGTTTGATACATTTATTACTTAACAAAAATAATTTAAAATAGCCAGAGAAATAAATTGCTTGCTTATAATTGCTATCTGAGGTATTTGTGTTTGTAAGTGAGGGGATGTTCTTAACTTTATGTTTTACACACACGGTTAATTATACACGAGAGTGTGGCTACATAAAATGATGCTCAAAATACTAAAGCTACTTAAATGTGCTGTTGCCAATAGCTGTAACAAAGTGCGGGTAGTATGGATGGTATAAATGTGTTTTTATGGTTAATCCAGATCTATTTGTTTATTAAATAAAAAACTATGTGTACAATACTTACTTACAATTTATTATTTGAATGATATATTGCCAAAATAAGTTACAAGGGGGGGGGGGGGGGGGGGGGGGGGGAGAAGAAGATAAATGACACGCTTTTGCAATTAATTCAATTATGTTAGAAATTCAATTTTAACTGGTGTTTCACATTGGTGTTTCACATTGACTTACGCATCTCCAAAGATTTGATGTGACATATCTGGCCCAAAGCTTTTACTTTCATCTTCTATGTCCTCTGGTTTTCTAACTGTAGGTATAAAAAAATTAATATTGTGTAAGATGAGAACCTAGACTTATGGTTAATACCAAAATCTTCCAGCTAAAACTAAATAATAAAAATGTGTTTAGTACAACAGTAATGTAATGCATAAGTACCACATAAGTAAACAGCAACGACACTTTAAATTTTATCTTATAATATTTACCCAGCTTAAACTTTAAGACGTCATTTGCATCACTCTTAAATTCTTCCAGTTCATTCTTTCTGGCTAGAGTTAGGTCTATAAATAAGATTAAATAAACTTATCATTACAGACATATCTTCATGAATTTAAAACAAAATCCTTATTTTTAGCTAGATCTAGGAAGAAGTAGCCTCCCTATTGGTTGAGTATGAAGTATGAGTTACTAATTTAGTAACACTACTCTTAAGTTCTTAACTATCTCTAGTCTACATTCTAGATTTAACAAATACCTAGGGCCTAGATCTAGAATAATCTAGGTCCTAGATCTAGATAAAAACTGCTAGATCTAGAATCTACCCCTCAAAACATCACATTAGTTAGGCCAACAAAGCCTGTGATCTATATATATAATAAATATAGATCTATATATATATATATTATATTTTATATAGATCTAGGCCTATAATCTAAATCTGGATAAAATTCTTGATTTAATTAGTACTAATAAAACTAATAAGTAGGGCCTAATAAGCCGTTGTAACGCTTGGATGATTTTAGATACTGATGTCCGATAAAAGCATCTTCCATAAAATAGGTGTGTTGGGTTGTTTGTTAGTAATATTGTAATCTTGACTAATTTTATGGTTAGAAATTGGATTAGTGTTAGGTGTATGTATGCCATGGTGTATGCCAGTGTATTTGAGTGTATCAGATCAGTGTGCTGAGTGTATGATGGTAGGAACAGGGTTTGGGTTAGTTAGGAGGGCGGTTAAGGGACAGTGACAGTGGATTAGCTTTGACATTAGCCAGTCATGTGTTGTTTTAGTTAACTACCAGTAAAACACTCCTTTTTTTAAAGAAGATTCCATTGTCGGATACCGGTTTCTAAAAGATTTTTTTTAGCCTCATTCAGAATCAGCATCAATCAGTCATCAGACTCTGATTCAGAGGACCACTACAATATTGCCATTGATATTGTTGTGAGAAATTCTATATCTAAATCAAGAATGTACATAAAACCCGTGGACATCGTATTTTACACAATAAACTGACAATTAAAAGAATTTTTGTCACACTCAAATGTATGAATAGTTCCTTTTATTTATTAATGCAGATAACAAAACAAACGAAGATAACTCACCCGCCATGTTTTGATTTGCCGCAAACAAAAAGTTAAACGCGAATAAGGAAACTTTTTTTTTTTTTAGGCCAATTGACTTTTATTTGTATTAATAATAAATAGATCTAGATTTAGATACAATTATAATTGTAATAGATTACAAGTAAATATTTCTGTTAACAATCACTTAAAATTTTTTAATGTAATTTTGAAAGGAAGAAAATCAATGTAGTCTATTTTTTAAGTTGCGTTTCGTGTTATAAGTTTAGTATTTTGGTAGAATAAGCCTAGTGGCGAATTTCACTAGGCCCTATTACGCATACGAAACCGCAAAAAAACAATAACATAAAAAACTAATTTCCCTTACATTTTACTTATAAGTGTGAAAAAAACCCTGTTAATTTTTGCTCATAAGTATCAGTTGTTGTGATACGGACATTATTAAGCCAACTTGATAATTAGGCCTAAGCATTAAACCCTCCCCCCCCCCAAAAAAAAAACGACAACTTTTGGGTTGTGTTTAGAAAATTGGCACTGATCTTATTATTATTATTATTACAACAATTATAAAACTGTGGTTTATTTTGTTATATTGTGCAATATATTTGTATAAAGCAACGTTATTTAAGGAGTCATACATTACATGTCACACTTGGGGGGGGGGGGAGGATGGGTTGGACCGGTTTTCTTAAAAGTGTCTGACGAAACGGATTGGGGTAAAGAAAGTATAATGTAGCAATTTTTGTATTAAAAAAAAAACAACTAAATAAGCTGGGTTATTAAGTGTGCTGTCTTTTAAGGAATTGGTGGGGTGGTCTGAAATAGATCGTACAATACTAAGTAGGCATACTTATAGAGAAAATATTAACTAGAGCTACTAGAAAAAGGCTTATAACTCTTACAGTAATACACATTGTTATTATTATATTGGTTTCCTCCCTTAGTTAACGGTGGATTTTTTTTCCTCTGTATACAATTACGATTAAGGCCCATACACCAGAGGCGTAGCGAGGGGGGGGGGGGGACGACGACGATATATGTCCCCGGGCGGCGTCCTTAGGGGGCGCCAAAATGGGTTGGAAAAATAAATTGAAAGCTTGAAGGGGGTGCAAATCGAAAGTTTAAGGGGGGGGGGGGGGGTGCAAATCGAAAGTATGAGGGGGGTGCAAGTCGAAAGTCTGAGGGAGGTGCAAATCGAAAGTTTGTCCCCGGGCACCGGGAAGGGTCGCTACGCTTCTGCCATACACGAAGTATTGTAATCTTACTGCATAAAAACTTAACAGATGTCTTGACAGTTTTCGCCGTTTTACACCTGCCTACCTTATCGTATACGGAATATAAAGGATGTATTGTAATTGTGCAAAAATCTAAATCGAGATTTTTCACAAAATTTGACGTTTTACAACTTTCAGGAGCAGGAAAACAACTTTGCAACCTTGTCCGTGTGAATGTGAACACGATAACTGTAATACTGATTCTGTTAGATCGATGAAATTAAATATATAAATATTATTTCACATTGTAGTTTTCTATCAACTTTTGAGCGATTTCCAATAACCAGAAGTGGTAGTAACTCTGTCTTTGGTTTCTCAAAAGCCAATGACTAGAGCACCGTTTTAGTTAGGTTGACAAAATTTCACATTGCATTGAGTGCAAATGTTTCTTTCAACGTTTGATATATTTCCGGTAACCGGAAAACTTACTTTATTCCATTTTTCCGTGAACACAATAATTTGAGCGCTGTTTAAGTTGTGTAGAAGAAATTTCATTTGTAAGTATAAGATCTTACATTTGAATTATTTTTAATTTTTGAGTGACCTCTAATAACCGAAATAAGTACTTTGTGTTTTGTTTCTAAAATACAGATAACGATTTCCAATAACGGGAAACGGTACTTTATTACTGGGGAAAGCGATAAATTGCCTATATATAAGATCTTATACTTGAATTGTTTTTGATTTTTAGGTGCTTTATAACATCCAGAATAGGTACTTGAGTACCGTTTCTGGTAAAGTTTCCCTTTCAAACCTGACGGTCTATGGGGCAAGTGAAGTAGAGTTCACTTGCTTCTGTGACCTCGGCATATGAAGAGATAGTGTGGTCAGCCCTATGACCAGCCGCCTTTACTTTCCCTAACGTGAGTTAGGTACCCATCAGAGTTGGGTGGACTCAGGGATGGTCTACTGACTTGAACCCGGATTCGAACTCGAGACTTACGGGTTAGCAGTCCAGCTCTCTACCGCTAGACCACTCCGTACCGTTTCTGGTAGGTAGACGAAATTCCTTATTGAAGAATTTTGAAACTTCCCAAAAGTCATCTCAGTCCTGAATGGTTTAAAACAAAGCGGCTTGTCAAAGAGCTGACCAGTTTCCCAAGTCACGGAAAAAGAACTCTACCCCATCTACCACATGTTTCTCCAATGGTACCACGTTTTTATTATCTCACTAGAGTCATCGATTTATTTTTACAGTCTCTGGATTACCAGTTAAACTAAAAAAATCACATAAAACAAAACAAAAACTCATTTTGGCGGAGTTTGTGTTGTTTTATGCCTAGCAGTTCTGCCTGTTCGCCCTACATCAACAGCTGCCGAAGCGATTGTCCGACTTACGAGAGAGTTAACAGGGTTTAACGATAGGGGATTTTCGTGGCATTTATAATATAACGGAACATTAGTTAAATATAATCCAAATGATCGCGAAATTAAATAACGAACATTCGACAGAGTGGCATTACTTTAAACAATGTACACCAGGAACAAAGGAGTAGAGTATTTCAGTACAGAGGTGAACACATTCAAAATGTGATTTCATCCAGTCGCGTTGCTAAGAATGTGTGGGGAGTTGGTGGTTGTATTTGTGTGTGGAGGGGGTTATCTCTCCTCTTGGTCTCTATTCTCTTTATCTCTCTCCTCCAAGTCCCCCCCCCCCCCCACACTCTAGTCTCTCCCCTCCTCCCATCTGAAGCTCAGAAAAAACTTCAGACAGTTTACAGAAAAAAAAAACACTGCAAATTTTCACCATTATTGCATATTGCAATATGTACAGCGTAACGAATCATGTCCTTCAGCCTAAACACAAATGGTCATCCCTGCTAATTTACATCACTGAAAATTATTTCACCGCTATTTTACATCCCTGCTAATTTACATCACAGCAAATTATGTCACCGCTAATTTACATCACCGCTAATTTACATCCTTGCTAATTTACAACCGTGCTAAGCTTAAACCCTTTCACGAATACCACAACGTCACAACAAAGGCCACTTTACTACGGCAATAATTTTCCGTAACCGTCTACCCCACAACGCCACTGACTTTCTACAATGTCCACTTTACGACACCACTAACTTTCAACAATGTCCACTTCACCACACCGATCATGAACCCTACTGTCCACCCAACCCCACCCGACGCAAGTGTACCATAAGTCACCGGGTTCACGCCGCATACGATACAAAATATTTCCCGCGTTCTGTTTCATACTGCGCGGTTACATCATTCTCGTTGGTTTGTTTATGGCACACCGCAAAGGTCGCAGACACGTCACAACAACCAGTAGGGGTGAATTAAAATGTCCCCATCACCCCTTCTAATAGTTCCGTTTTCCCTTTTGTGACATCTTCCCCCGGCTTTTTCGTCCAAGTGTTTTGTTGTTCTTCCTTTTGTACCAAGGGATGTAACCCCACCCTAGCGCCCAGGCTTGACGGGGGTATCATGACAGGGGACGTGACTCCAGCCGGGCGCGGGACTGTTAACATCACTTCATTACCCCATTCCTCGGCGCTGGCTTTTGTTGAATGCGCAACACAGCGGCTGACATCACAGGGCGATAAAAGCGGTGAGCGCTCAATGCGGGAGGGTTGTAAAATTGGGCGGTTTTTTTTTTTTTGCTGTGTTGGGAGGATTCCCACTGGGGAGGGAGTGGGGTGGCTTTGTCGTGGTAGGCGTTGTCTGCACGATAGGCCGGGAGATCACAGATAGTTCTACCACAATACCAACGGTTTTATTTCTCAATCGGATGAAAGTGTACCACGGCTTAGCACTGAAGGAAGGCGCCTGAATAAGGAAGACGCCATTTTTTTTTGGCTTCAGACTTTTTAAATATAGTTGATGAACACAAAGGTACAGCAGTTGAAAATCTGTAAGAAGCTGTAAGATAGAAAGAGGGATTTCAATTTAGCTTAAATAGAAATTGTTCTTTAAGGGTTAAATGTACTGCTCAAAATTTGTGCAGGTTTTTAGGCGTATTTAAACGGTTTTTTTTTCTCTGGTTATCTATATATCATGACTTGACTTATTTCGTTGTGTCCATTGAGAAGCAAAGGGCTACAAACACACCTCTCCATTGGACTCAGTTTTGAGCTTCTCTCTTTATATGCACCCTCGTAAGCCCGGAAATCCTTTGTTCATCTACAACTGTCCGCTCCAGTATTTATATATCATGCAGGTTTTATAATTCAAGCCTTGTTAATGAAATGATCCCCCCCCCCCAACCCCCACCCTACCGTTTGGATAATTTATTCACCCACGATCGAGTTTTTGTACTCATCTACATGGATTAGGTTTAGGATTAAAGCGTGGGTTACGATTAGTGTTGAAATATAGAACACGATGATCAGTTTTTATGAAAATTTAAATTCGTGGGTACGGTTAATCAAAGAGTTGCATCACACACTAGTCTGTTTCTATTTAGAATTTGTAGTCGCCGACGATTAGGCAAGAGAATTATAATTTACAACCTAGTGTAGAACTCGGATCTGGCAGAAGTTGTTGGGAACTCTTCACATTTTAAAGTAAATATTTCATGGTAATAAACCATGGCACAATGGTCGCATTGTGGGTCAACTTGCAACATCATAATAATATTTTCAGAGTTCTATTGTCAACATTACACCCATTTTCATATATTGTTAACATAACACCAACTCTCATATCTTGTTAACATAACACCAACTCTCATATCTTGTTAACATTACACCAACTCTCATATCTTGTTAACATAACACCAACTCTCATATATTGTTAACATTACACCAACTCTCATATCTTGTTAACATTACACCAACTCTCATATATTGTTAACATAACACCAACTCTCATATATTGTTAACATTACACCAACTCTCATATCTTGTTAACATAACACCAACTCTCATATATTGTTAACATTACACCAACTCTCATATCTTGTTAACATTACACCAACTCTCATATCTTGTTAACATTACACCAACTCTCATATATTGTTAACATTACACCAACTCTCATATATTGTTAACATTACACCAACTCTCATATATTGTTAACATTACACCAACTCTCATATCTTGTTAACATTACACCAACTCTCATATCTTGTTAACATTACACCAACTCTCATATCTTGTTAACATTACACCAACTCTCACATCTTGTTAACATTACACCAACTCTCATATCTTGTTAACATTACACCAACTCTCATATCTTGTTAACATAACACCAACTCTCATATCTTGTTAACATTACACCAACTCTCATATCTTGTTAACATTACACCAACTCTCATATCTTGTTAACATTACACCAACTCTCATATCTTGTTAACATTACACCAACTCTCATATCTTGTTAACATTACACCAACTCTCATATCTTGTTAACATTACACCAACTCTCATATCTTGTTAACATTACACCAACTCTCATATCTTGTTAACATAATACCAACTCTCACATCTTGTTAACATTACACCAACTCTCATATCTTGTTAACATTACACCAACTCTCATATCTTGTTAACATTACACCAACTCTCATATCTTGTTAACATAACACCAACTCTCACATCTTGTTAACATTAAACATATTCTCATATCTTGTTAACATTACATTAAATACCCCCACCCACCCCACCAAATTTTGTTAACATTACACCCCCCTACCTCACATCCGGATTACATCCCACTATGACAGTGTTTTTAACCCGGGTTCAAACGTCTTAACTGGGTGAATTGCAATGCCGAGTTGGACAATTTTTAGATTCTAGTCTAGCACTGGCAAAACTAAGAGAACACTTCCTTAATTAAGCTGCTTGGAGAGAAAAATACAAGAACACAACACTCGCTAAATTCAAGGTGAAGCAGCACATTTGTGAACTTATGTCTGATAAGCAGAAGTCACACTTATTTTGCAGTAAATATTCATTTTATCAATATTCTTATGTTTGAACAATGTTGATGTTCGGATCATTTTGTGCACGAGTAAAATTTATAGATCTACCTATTTTTTAATTTGAAAAAAAAATACATTTTTATTTTTCCTATTAAGAAGGGTTCGGTGAATGCGCGTACGAAGCGGGTGGGGTTAGGTACCTCTATAAAGGTTAAGAACCACATCCAGAAATCACACGAATATTTAAGTCTAGTATTTTATATAGAAAACTGTCGTCTGCCAAGGACCTTAATTTTTCAACTCCCCCCCCCCCACCCTCCCCACCCAGCTAAGTCATACTTGTTAAAAATATTAATTTAATTTAATTTTTTTTTGAAAGAGAATGTCTCTTACATGTTCTGAATCATTGTTAACATGAAGTGTTCATTTTTACAGTAAAGTTAAAAAAAAATGTTTTTTTTCCACGGACATTAGCAAACCACATTCTGTGAAAATTAAAACCACATTCTGTGTAAATTAAAGTGTGCAAAGTTGAACAATAAAAAACGACATGATAAATTATCCGCCATTCCGACTATCATTTAACTTCACTAAGACCTGCCTCATGCGTGAAGCGCACGGCGCATGCGCGGAAACAGACGACAAAACTGATATAAAAACCGTCATTTACACCCCCTCCCTCCCCCAACCTCCCTATTTTTTTTTGGCCTGGTTTGTGGATTTTTTTTAATGTCAGAGGGGGTTGGTATTAAAATATAGCTCGTTAAATTTTAAAATTTCAATCTGATGCAAAATAGTTAACAGTGTGACGGTTTAATTTTTTTTTAAACCGCAGACAATTTGAGTGTTTTGTCGTCTGCTGGCGCCTAGCAAAGGCGGGAGATCAAACACTAATTTTTGTTTCGTTTGGCCAAGTCTGTCTCGGATGAGTTTCTACATTTTAACTTTTTTTTTTGCGTATTTTCAGTCCCAGAATACCGTGCAATAAAATCCGCTTGGTGTTTGGGATTGAACAGGGAGGATGGGGGCGGTATGTTAAACACCATTCACCCACGCCCCGACCGTCAAAAGAGACTCATGCCCAGGGAGCGGGTACGAACCCCTAATGCGTCGACGTCCCGGGGAGTGCGCCTGGTCACGCATGGTAGATCAAACCATACCCGTTTGGCCCGCGCCACCTGACGTTTATCTGGCCACACCGGGTCCACGGGCTGGTCGCGGCATGACTTCTGTTGCGCTGTGTGACCGTTTGAAACTGGTCACATGACTTTACGACCGTGCGCCGTTCTTAAACAACAATGGACCAGAACGCTGAGAGGAAAGAGAAAAAAAAAACCCTATTGGAACACGTCTTTGATGTTCGGAGTTTTCATTTCTGTTTCTTTATTTCCAGACCCCCTCCCCCTCATTAAACACAAGTCCGCTTTATAAAAAAAAAATGTCTGTCTAGCCAAGATACAACAACAGAGTAGTTCTTTTATCGTGACAAAATTTACATAATGGGTGCACTTAGATTATACAATAATTAAAACAACACTGCGAATCTAAAAATATCAGTTCAATCGTTCTGTGTTTGTTTTCTTTTTGTCTTCTTAAAAACGCAAAATTTCGTTTCGTGGTGTGATCTCCTGGTTAAAATTTGAAAAACCGCCATCTGTGTGTGGTGTCGTGTGATCTTGTACAGCTGATCACGTGGGCTTTAGCAAGGGTCCTGGTTCAATTCCCATCCGTAATCAGGGGTTTGGTTACCTTTGCTCAGAATATTCACCGTCAATAATCAGGGGTTTGGTTACCTTTGCTCAGAAAATTCACCGTCCATAATCATGTATTTTTTTGGTTATTCATAATAAATTCGTGGACAAAATATCTCATGTATAAAAAATATCTCCTGTACAAAAATATTTTATAGACAAAACCGAAAAGCCCCGGGTTCAAATCCCCGGGCAGATGAGGTTCGATAGCAACCTATCAAGGAGAGACAACTCCAAAATCAAACAACTGCTTCCTTGTAGTTTGTTTTTGGTGAACAAAGCTATGGAGGCAAATCCAGAAAGGGGAGCAGGCTGAAATGTTGGCACGGACTAGAGTTTCTTCCAGGCATCCCTTCCGGGGGGGGGGGGGGGGGGGCTCTGCTCCCCCGAAGAAAGTCTACTTCCCCCCCCCCCCGAGCGAAATGGAACTTATATAGAAAATATATAATTTTAATAATTGCCCCCCCCCCTGGAAATTTTAGTACGCCCCCCCCCCTCCAAAAATGTCAAGTACCCCCCGGAGAAAAAAGTCTGGAAGAAACACTGCCACGAACTATCCCAATGCACGAAAGGGACTGGCACGAGTCTGGAACACGTCTTCGTGTTGTAAATAAAAGTGACTATAGGCTACATAACAAGCGAGGCATTTATCCGCACATATTTCTGTTAGTTCGGATAAAGTACATTTCCGTAAAAAGGGAAAAGAGAGGGCCATTGCCATATTGTTTTTAAAAAAATTCGATTGGCCGAAGAGGTTGGGGAAACACTTATTATTTAAAACAATATTATTATGGTTTTTATACATTTACTTAATACTGCTATTACACGTCCAAATGATTACACCAATGTAAAATTCTTTAGAATTTTCAGAAAATTATATTGCAAGTGTGAAATGAGACGGCGTGGTCCGACATAAGTCAGCACGACTACTAACAAGAAAGTTTCCAGTTCGAATCCCGGACCGCAGGTGGACAAAAAGTCCTCCCAGCTTTGATGAGCACCTGACTCAAGTTAGGAAAAGTATAGACGGCTGGGAATTAGAACTGACTATACTCACCCTTTATATGCCGTGGTCAAATAAACAGATGAACTCTACTTCATCTGTCTTTGAATACCAGATCTGACAGAGTAACTGATTTTAAATAGCTAAAATTAGTCCAACTGAGAAAAAAAAACATTACTGATGTAAATTAATGTAGGCCTATATTTTGCTTAAAATTATCTAGGAGCACCTTGCACATACGCGCGCCTATTGAAATTATTAATGTAGAAGAAAATAATTCATTAGCTCTGTAAACAAACATGTGGTCACGTGATTCAAATGTGTTGTTTCTACTTTATACTGAAGTGTCATCACTCAGCTGTTTTGTATATTAGAACATTCATTAGTTAAAATATGTTTAAAAATGATTAAAATACTATTATTTAGTATGACCTATGTATTAAGTATGAAGGCCTACAAATGTATTTTAGTTTGCTAATTAAAACACAGCTACAAACAATTTGCATTGGATATTAATGGAATGTTAAGGAATTACTTCCCATTATTCAAGCGAAATAATTTAAGTTACGTTACTATAATTGTAAAAAAGTACAAATAATGAATTAAATAGCCTAAAATAAATTTAAGATTGACTTAAAGCATTATTACTTAAATAAATATATTTGTAATAGCAGTTCTGAAAAATCTACTAAATTTTATAGTTGAAAACTAATATATTTTAGAATTATGATTGTCAAATATACAAAAACAAAAAAGCATAGATAATTGCAAAATTTATTTTGTAGAGTTTCAAACACAACAAAGAAACACAGATAGAATAGTTGCATCAAGCTGCTTTTAATAGGTACAAACAATGGATGTCTTAATAATGATTCGGCGTAAAAAGACAACCATCTTTACAGATGCCAAGGAAAACACCAAAATGGGCGAAGTCAAAAAAATTATTTAAGGAATTCTTAAAGTACCACCAGATCAGATGAGGTTATACAAAGATGACACTATCATAGCTGATGAAAATAAACTATTGTCTGAGTACGGTTATACCAGTTCGGTGGCTAGAGCTCAGTCGCCTGCTACTATTGGTTTGATTTTTAGGACAGAAGATGGTGAATGGGAACAGTTGGACATTCATCCCTTGTCTAGCCCACCTGAACTGCCCGATGTCATGAAACCACAGGATGCAAACCAGGCTCACCAACCTGAATCTAACACTGTGTAAAGCAACTAGCCCAGAGAAACTTAGAGGGAAAATAACGGCAATAAAGCAAATACAAACACTTAGATAATCCTTGGCTTTTTACAAGCTTTTATTTAACTCACTTCCTCGTCAGTCGTCAGTCTGTCTAGACGGAAACGCAGGAGTGAAAATTCGGACAGTTCTACTTGACCGATACGATTCAAAGTTAGCACGTGGGTCAAGACATGAAGACAATGCAATCGGAAACTAAATTTGACTTAATTGGATGCCTAATTAATTTTTTATGAATTAATTAAAATTTTGACCGAATTAGTAGGCATGTCTAGCCAACCACACCACACGCGTCATCACCTTCAATAGCTTCAATGGCTGCGTTCAAAAACCATTGCGCGCCTACTGAACGTGATGTTCAGTAGGCGCGCAATGGTTTTTAGTCATGTAACTCTATTGTAAATAAAACATGTAAAGTACTGAAAAAAAAATTCATAAAAAACGTTTTAATAACAAGCTTTTATGTAATGATGCACTAAAAAGTAGAAAATAAATTATAGACTACTATTTAAATAACTATAAAGAAAAGCGTGGGTGTCTTCCTTAACATTAGTAAAGGTATCCAATAGATACTAAAGTGACCCACGCTTTTCTTTATAGTTATTTAAATAGTAGTCTATAATTTATTTTCTACTTTTTAGTGCATCATTACATAAAAGCTTGTTATTAAAACGTTTTTTATGAATTTTTTTATTACAAGCTTTTATTTAACTCACTTCCTCTGTCGTCAGTCTAGATGGAAACGCAGGAGTGAAAATTCGGAAACTTCTACTTGACCGATACGATTCACATTTGGCACGTGGGTCAAGACATGAAGACAATGCAATCTAAAACTAAATTTGACTTAATTGGATGCCTAATTGATTTTTAATGAATTAATTAAAATTTGGACCGAATTAGTAGGCATGTCTAGCCAACCACACCACACTCGTCATCACCTTCAATAGCTGCGCCATCACGTAATGGCTGCGTTCAAAAACCATTGCGCGCCTACTGAACGTGATGTTCAGTAGGCGCGCAATGGTTTTTTGTCATGTAACTCTATTGTAAATAAAACATGTAAAGTACTGAAAAAAAAATTCATAAAAAACGTTTTAATAACAAGCTTTTATGTAATGATGCACTAAAAAGTAGAAAATAAATTATAGACTACTATTTAAATAACTTCATCATTTGATGAAGCTTATTGGCTTTGAGCAACACATTATAAAGTAAGCTCATATTTAGGAATATATATATAAAATGTTTATAAATTAGAGTAGATACGTAAAAGCCGTACTAGTTTTATTACTATAAGCAGTTATTGTATTTGATGTTACACGTTTTTTTGTATGAGCGTTTAAATTAAGAGTGCAAGAATCACTTTAGCTACTTGTGTTTCAATTTTTGTGTGAACAATTTTTTTTCCACTTAATGGGTGTAATAGTTTTTCTTTAGGTTTAATGTTGATTCTAATTATACAAAGTGTTAATTGAGAAATATGTTTTTCAAAACATTATGAAACCTTGGTCATAATTATACATTTGATTTGGTAAAGAACCAAAACTATTGTGAAATTTGTATTTATAGAATATGAAAAGTGTTTTTATACAAGTGAATATTGTATCCTACTGTAACCTGGTCATGTTTCTATGTGTGTTTAAGAGCGCAAGCCTTTTTTAAGTGACAGCAAGTGATCAGGCATTTCTTTGGTGTTTTCTTTAAATCTTTATATCATTAGTGCAGAGTTTTTTTACTCTATACAATTAACATTATTAATTTTGTTTACTAGATATTTAAAAAAATAATGGGCACTTTTTGAAGGCTTATATATAATTCTAGCACTTTACTAGTCTTAAGGGTTTTCTTTATATGTATTTCTCACCTGATTGTATAGAAATATTTATTATAAACGAGCTGGGAAGTGTGTCAGTAAATTGGCCATGTGGTATTGTTTACTTGGAGTTTATACAAATGCACTGTCTAGTACCAGTGTTATATCAATTTGTAAAACAGATGGTTAATCTGCTCACTATGTATACACAATGACGCAACAGCCTCACGTCAGAAACACTGTCGACATGTAACCTTAAGGACTTCTCATAGATTTGACCTACTAAGCTTTTGAATGTTTTCTGTTTTGTAATGTTGACCAAAAACAAATTAAATCTTAATTTCTACCACTGCTCTTGATGTGTTGGAAAAGTAGGGTGAAGCCGGTCCATTACAGCCTAGACCAGGGTCGGCAACCTGCGGCTCGCGAGCCGCATGCGGCTCTTTTGATATCAAGATGCGGCTCTTCAGCTCTTTGAACAAATACTAATAATATTAATAAAAAAATAAAATATTTAAAATTAAAAAAATGTTAGTGGCTCTTTAAAACCAGGGAAATTTTGAAAATTGTTACTTTTGGCTCTTCCTCTTCAAAAGGTTGCCGACCCCTGGCCTAGACATTTAAGAGAAGCAGTTCAAATACATAATTCCAAAAATATGATGCCTTCAACAAAGACAAAAAAAAATATTTTTGTATTTTTTTGCAAAAGTATAAATTTGCATTGTTAGTAAATTTATAGATTTGTATTATTCTTTAAAAATAAAAAATAAATCTAGAATTGAACAGCACACTTCATGGACAAACTCCAATAAACTCCAGTAAAACTTGCCAAAGTCTTGAAAGTGTTGGATCGCACTGGATCACAAGGACACTGTACACAGGTTAGAGTTGAATGTCTGGATGACTCAAACCACTCCATTATCAGAAATGTGAATGGCCAGTCCGGGAAGGAGATATTCTTACGCTTCTTGAATCTGAAAGAGAAGCTAGAAGACTACGATATGTCACTGATAGCATGTGGTTAGATGATGCACTGCAGCTTTTGTTGACAATTTTTTTTGAGAATGTCTTAAGATTAAAACATTTTTGTAATTAGATGTTTTGTATTAGATCTTATTATAAGTAAACCATCTTAAATGAATGGAAGTAGGCTACATGTAAGAAAGAAGTATTTCTATTGTATGAGTCCTCACAAGCCGATGATGAAAATTGCAATACTAAAGCGAACATGCAAAGCAAACTGATGCTGTCAATTACATGTCTGAGACCAAAAAAAAAAGAGAGAGGAAAATAAAATACATAAAATCACAGTCGTTCAGTGCTTTGTTGAAGAGTAAAAACCCATCTATGCTGTTTTTAATATTTATATTTTTCTTTTAATTCCATATTTATATCAGCTCTAGTTATAAGCGTTCCTTCAACCCACTCAACCGAAAAAGAAAATTGCCCTTTGACCTATTTTTTGTTTGTTTTTACTTTAAATTATTAATTTTTTTTTTTTTACAGAACGATTGAATCTATTTAATTATAAATTTGCATTTTCATATTTAAAAATAAAATAGAAATTAGACGTTTTGTATTATGTATAAGTAAACCTTTTTTAAATAAATGAAAGTACATGTAAAAAAGAAGTATTACTATTGTTAATCTGCATCAGTCCTCACAAGCCGATGAGTAGACACTTCGAAAACTATAATACTGAAGCAAACATGCAAGGCAAACTGACGCTGTAAACAACACTCCTGAGGCAAAAAAAAAAAATAATAATAAAAGAGAAAAAATTATTATTGGTTATACTTTTTCGTATACGAAGCAGATCTATTAGGAGAAAGTATTGAAATCTTGCAAACAATCCAAATCGACGTTTTAGGCATCCCTGTTGGAACACGTTTCAATTTTGTCTGTCTGTCTGTCTGTCTTTGTGTCTGTAAACACGATAACTTGAATACCGTTTCAGTTTTGTTGACGAATTTTCATATATAAGTATTGTATAGAATTTATATTTCTGTATCAATTTTTGAGCTATTTCTGGTAACCGAAAGTGGTACTTACTCTACATCAACAATTTCAAGATTTTATTTAAGCTATTGATCGAGTATAAAACTAATGTACACACGGAGCCTACAGTTGAAATATTTAACTCTACCCAGTTTTAACCAAATAAATATGATGATATAGCCTTACAATCTGAATGGTGTATTCTACTTTAACTTTTTGTACGATATAAAGTTATGTCTATCAAAGCTCAAATAAAATACCAGTCCGGTAGATAGTTCTGTGTTCGACTGACTCTGTCAGGTGTTTAATATCGAAGTAAAAATGATTTTAAAATTATTTTTTTTTGTCTACCAGGAATTTATTAAACATCGCCTATCTCTGCCTACACCGCTGTTTAAAAAACGAAGGGAGACAAGTCTGGACTGCAGACAGCCTCAACACGTCACTCTTCTCCTCGTCCGCCATGACAGTAGCCGGTGTCACGGCAAATTTATAGCCGCAATTTTTTCTTTGTGGCAAAATATGCTGATTTTGGTCTCCGGCTCACACCAGTCCCTAGCTTAGACTGACAGACGGGGATTGCCAATGAGACAGTGGGGATTACGCCTCATCTCTGCTGGCCAGATAAGCCGCGCGTTTAAACACAACACTTCTGCGTGTTGCGTTTGTAATTTGGGTTCATTTGTGGCTCTATGTTTAATGGGATCATCCTTATAAGGGAAAGGAAAGGACTTGAACAAATATATTACAGAGAGGTTGGTACGAAAGTTTGAATGATGAAAGTAGAGTTATCAGTATCGTTAGATTACTTGAAACTATCATTTGAGCAGGGGGGGGGGTGCGGTCCGTATACATTGGGACTTGGGAGCTAGAGGCTGGCTAGGCCCCCAAGAGTCTCAAGTAACAAGTTTAAAAAAAATTGACCATATTTTAACATAAAACTGTTTTTTTTTAAAGTTGAAAAGCGCCGGTTATAATGTGTCTTGCCTTTCTTCACTAGGGTAACCAACCTTAGCAGTCTCTCCATCCTTCAGCCTGTTGTAGATCTCAGTTTTGTGTACTGGCATATCACGTGGTATGGGGGCCAGAAGTCTGGCTTATATTCCATTTGCTGCGGGCTACACAGCATGTGGTACAGTGCTCACGTTCAGAGGCGTAGCTAGGGGGGGCGGGGGGGGGGGGGACATATGTCCCCGGGCGCCGACCTTAGGGGGGGGGGGCGCCAAATTGAAAGTTTGAGAGGGGGGTGCAAATGAAAAGTTTGAGGGGGGGGGGGTGTGCAAATTGAAAGTTTGAGGGGGGGGGGGGGGCTGCAAATGAAAAGTTCGAGGGAGGGGGTGCAATTCGAAAGTTTGTCCACGGGCGCCGGGAAGGGTCGCTACGCCTCTGCTAACGTTGTCTTGTCCGTATGCTAAGTTACTCTCAACCTGTTTACTTCCGATCGACCAAGATGCTACACATACAACCTGTATACTAAATATTGAGCTATACATACAACCTGTCTACTAAATATCGACCAAGATGCTATACATACAACCTGTCTACTAAATATCGACCAAGATGCTTTACATACAACCTGTCTACTAAATATCGACCAAGATACTATACATACAACCTGTCTACTAAATATCGACCAAGATGCTATACATACAACCTGTCTACTAAAGATCTACCAAGATGCTAAGTTGCACAGTGACTATCTCCAACCTATGTTGGTGTATTTTGGTGTCGAGTAGGCGTGCTAATCCCAGGATTGACTGAATGGAAAAATATTTTTATAAATAGGGATGGACTCGATAAGAAAATATGTTCCGTGCTGGAGCCCGCAATGTTGTCTTGTAAAGCTGCTTTGTGATATAAAATACAAGCAGTTGACATATGAGTGATATAAAATACAAGCAGTTGACATATGAGTGATATAAAATACAAGCAGTTGACATATGTGCGATATAAAATACAAACAATTGACATATGAGTGATATAAAATACAAACAGTTTACATATGAGCGATATAAAATACAAACAGTTGACATATGAGCGATATAAAATACAAGCAGTTGACATATGTGCGATATAAAATACAGTTGACATATGAGCGATATAAAATACAAACAGTTGACATTTAAGCGATATAAAATACAAACAGTTGACATATGAGCGATATAAAATACAAACAGTTGACATATGAGCTATATAAAATACAAACAGTTGACATATGAAAGATATAAAATACAAATAGTTGACATATGAGCGATATAAAATACAAACAGTTGACATATGTGCGATATAAAATACAAACAGTTGACATATATGGATATAAAATACAAACAATTGACATATGAGCGATATAAAATACAAACAGTTGACATATGAGCGATATAAAATACAAGCAGTTGACATATGTGCGATATAAAATACAGTTGACATATGAGCGATATAAAATACAAACAGTTGACATATGAGCGATATAAAATACAAATAGTTGACATATGAGCGATATAAAATACAAACAGTTGACATATGAGCGATATAAAATACAAACAGTTGACATATGAGCGATATAAAATACAAACAGTTGACATATGAAAGATATAAAATACAAATAGTTGACATTTGAGCGATATAAAATACAAATAGTTGACATATAAGTGATATAAAAATACAAACAGTTGACATATTAATGTGTGACATGTAATCAGCAGCCCTCTTGTATTTTAGATAGCTATTACTTTACAATGTTTATGAAACGTGATTTATTCGTCACTTGTTAGTATTATTTTTTCGTTATTATTTAGGCGTCGACAGAATCTGATTCTGCAGGAGATCGCTTCGTCCCCCTAACTGGTCCCCTATGGAGAATCTCACCAAATATTATTTTTGTAAAGATTAATGACCATTAAATACTTGAAGCTGTAAGTATTATCACATTTTTGGGTAACTATTGCAATATACAATTATGCTTTAAGGTGATGAACAAGTGTAACTCTTTGACAATGCTGATGTTTTGAAAATATTAAAAAGTTTTCAAGCTCCCAATTTATTTTTACTTTCTCGTATATACGAAGTATAGAGAAAGTATTGTAATCGTGCAAAAAAATCTCTTGAAATTTTAACAATTTTCACCGTATTACACCTCAGTCCTTCATCACATCCGAAGTATAGAGGACTTATTTTAATCGGGCAAAAATTATCAATCCAGATTTATCAAAATTAAGAGGTTTTATGCGTAATCCAGTCTGAAAAACTGGGCTTTGCAATTCTGTCCGTATGTCTGTGTGTCTGTTTGTCTGTGTGTCTGTCTGTCCGTGTGTAAACACGATAACTTGAGTACCGTTACAGCTAGGTTGATGAAATTTCATATATAAGTATTTTATCAAAATCGTAGATTCGTATCAACTTTTGAGTGATTTCCGATAACCGGAAGTGGTACTTTTTCTACTTTGAATTTTTCAAAAGCCTATAACTTGAGTACTATTTCAGATAGATAAATGAAATTTCACATGTAAGTATAAGATCTAATTCTCTATCTTCTGTCAAATTTTGAGTAATTTCCGTTGCCCGGAAGTACTAATTTACGCTACTGCCGATTTCTCAAAAAACTAATGTAAATTTTTAACGTACTAATAATATTGCGCACTATTATGCACTTTTTTATTTGGCGTTCACTTGGTGTGCAATCTTTTGTCTACGAGATTTTATTCTATTTTTAAAACTTTAAGTATTTAAAATGAATTAAAAATCATATCTATAGCCCGACTTCCCATCCCGTTATTTTATATAAGAATATTCGAGAAAGTTTAGGGGAGATCACTCCCGGTTTATTTTTACAAAAAGAAACAAGGAATAAACAAAAAAACAAACATCATTAAAATGATGTAAACCTTTTATTGTAATATACATTTCAAAATAAATGTTGAAAATTCAAGTTAATGGAAAAGGTAACTGTGTTTGATGAACACTTTATTGATACTTTTAAGTTTAATTGTTTTAATCTACTAACCAAGATGGCATTTTAATTTATAATCAAGGATGAAATAAAAAAGAGGCAAGGTATGAATATATTTAGCGACAGTAAATTCAAAGATGTTGGCGTATAGCAGTGATCGGGTCTTAATAACGAGGTGGGAGTGTATGTTTCAGTTCGCATCCACGGTGAACGTGTCTTCAGTTGCTTGGATTATACTGTCTCGCGCGATCTCACGTGGTCTCGCGTGATCTCTCGTGATATCCCGGTGTTTCACACCTCTGGACAAAAAATGGTCTCTTCAAATAGCGAAATCTCCGCTTGTCTTGCGATGTTCGCAAAAAAGTGTCTTAAAAATGGCAAAGTCCGCAAGTCTTGGAAAGCACGCATGTTTGTTCGTCCGTGTGTCCGTGTTTATGTCCGTATGCGTGTAAGTATGGATGTACGCACGTATGTGTATATATGTTTATGCCATATGGAGTCAGTGGACTAGGTCTACAGTAGAATCGTGAATAGTTAACTGCTCACATCCGTTTGTAATTAAATTATGCAGGTCACATATTCTTAATTAGTTAAGGTAATTATGTAAATCCTTTGGTTTTCATGACATTTTAAAATCTAATTTTGTCTGGATAATAATTACTGGATCTGTTAGCACTTTAAAGTTTTCGTGGTTTCGATCATATAACGGACGAAATGTCTTAGTGGTCAAGAGGTAGAGTGGATCAAATAACGGAAAAAATGTTCTAGAGGTCAAGATAGTAAGGTGGATTAAATTACGGACGAAAAGTTCCAGTGGTCAAGATGGTAGATTGAAAAAAAAACGGGAGATTCGACTGGTCAAGCTGTTAGAGTTGGAGCTCCTGTGGTCAAGCCGGCCATAAACATGCGCCCATGGAACATTAAGATAAACACCCGTCACGTCACTCACTGCACCGACACGGATTTGTGCATGCATGTCTCGTGTTATGTGTCAGCTGGGAGCAGGAGTCACGGACACGGGGTGTGAACGAGTCATTGACTCGAGGTGTGGGTAGGAGTCACGGACTCGTAGTGTGAGCAGGCGTCATTGACTCATAGTGTAGGCAGGAGTCACTGACTCGTGGTGTGGGTAGGAGTCACTGACTCGTGGTGTAGGCAGGAGTCACTAGCACATTATATAAATCTTGGTAAAGCCTTTACCTATATGAAGTCACCCTCAATGAAGAAATAACCTGTAAACATTCGCCTTCTTTTTATACAATACCGTACAACTTTTTTCCACGTCACATTTAGCTTGTGACTGATTCACAAGTAATGTGCAGTAAAAAAATAATTGACGTCATGCTATTTTGAAGAGATTTACCCTTCACAAAATGTCAGACCTTCCCACTAAAATGAAGCCATGCCCCAACCTACAGACCCCTATATTACTGCAGTTTTTGTTTCTTAAAGATCCATTTCCATTCGGAATATTTATAAGTTTTGGTCAATCCAGAGCGTATTTATAAATTTCTTTAATAAAGTATATAAACGGACCATTAAAATACGAAATAATTCAATTTCTACCAAAATATCATTACTTTTTAAAATGTAAAAGTATGTCGTCACATTATCTAACCCCTCCCCCCTCCTCTCCATTGGCACAAAACTCTGAACTCCCCTACCCCCGAAAAGTATGACGTTGTTTATGTACCACCCCATATTCATGTTGGTAATGTAGAGCAGCGAGTGAACAGTTCGACAACATAAAATAAATACTCTCTAATACAACTATTTCCTGTTGAACTGAGGATTTGGATGTCAATATAGTCCGGATTTATCCGTTTCTATGATTAAAAAACACAATCTTAAACTCCCATCATCTGATAGATCCTAAGTTGGATCCAAAACGCTTTTAAAAATTTCATATTAAAACCTATGGTAAATAGATCCTATTATCTCAAGTGTATTAAAATGTATACCCAATCATACTTTAATTAAATATAAGCTCTAGCCTCCGCATGATAACCAAATTATATGTGGTCAGTCGTATCTCATCTTTAATCGCAGCCGAATTCTGGCTGAGTATAGCGATGGCCACACGAACAATCCATACACTAAAAGTAAATGAACTCAACCACAATCACCCGCGGTATATTTATACATACAACCATTTATATATAACTGTGCCTGTTGGGCTACGCACTTTTCGCATTTTTATACCCCTCTTAGTTCTTAGTTGCATTATTGAACGCAGTTTATCTCCAACATAATTAAGTATTACCTGTCAACATGTCATGCGTCATTTGGCCCGTTGTCTCAAACATAAGCCTGGTTTTGTTTCTGGATAGGTGTAGTCGGTAAACCTCTTGGTTGCTAAACCGAAAAGCCGCGAGTTCAATCCCCGGGTAGAGCAGGCTCGATAGCTGGGGGCAGCAACTCTTCTATGAGAGACAACTTCAAAATCTTGGATGGACAAAGGCTATGGAAGCAAACCCAAAAAAGAAAAGCAGGCTGAAATCGGAGGCAAGGGCCTATACGGCGCATAACAGGTTGACACGTAAAACTTAATTGTGTTGAAGGAAATTCTCTCCAACATTACCTTTAAGAACGAAGAAGAAAAAGTTTCTGAGTTTGCTATCATAACCTTTATACATCCAGGAAAATTGTAAGACACCTGCCCATCCATGTCGTCCCTTAACGTTTCAAACGATATTGTGTAACTGTAACTATAGACCACAAATAACTCAAGACTCAAGTACAAAATTTTGTTTATTAAAAAAAAACCATGACAATTCATAATTCAATCGGGTTCAAATCAAATTATAAGAAAATAAATTGTCAACATGTAAATAAATGAGTCCCGTCAAACTGGTGGTGTAAGTTACTGAAGTAACAATCCTAGTAACTATGACAACCTTTAATTCCGTGTTTTACACGCACTTAAAACTATTTATTTACACAAACAAGGCGAACCAATCAAAAAAATTGTACCACATTGCTGTCGTTAAATATATCCGCACGCGAAAATATTCTAAATGAACCGAAATATGTTGTAAATGAGAGAAGAAAAAAATTATGCAAAATGAAATAAAATATGTTAATTACCCTGAGAACCAATGCAATAATTTCAATACAATATGAACATTTAAATATATAAATAATCTTATAAACATCAAGATGATCAAATATGAAGACAGGTACGTCTAGCATTCCATGCGTCAGTGGAGACACAAAATATACGTTTAGTAACATCTTGTTTAAATAGTGTCACCTTTTCCTTAGCACTAAACCCAGGCAAATATTGCTTGTTTAAAAAAAATGTAACTAGATTAAGCAGTAACAATTGTACAAAATACATGCAGACATAAATCATCTTACAAAACACATCTGTTGACCTTTGCCCCTAATTAACTTAATTGCAAACGATATTAAACGTTTCTCTGGAAGCCTTTCCCCCTAAAATAGCACGACATAACATTCAGCACGTAAGACTTTTAAATTAACAAAGTACACTAAAAAGCAATTTTTAGCGTCAAATTTATACTTGGTACAAAACTCATTTCTTTATGTTAAAATATCATTAGATATTAATCCAGTATAAATAGATTAGGTCAACTAAAACTGAAAAAATAAATAAATAAAATAAAACTACAAAGTAAACTTCATCAAAAAAATCTGTCCGATTTATTAGTTACCTCAGGTAAAATGTGATACCTGACCTACTGGCTACTACACACCTCAGTTGCTCAAAGGGTTAAAATACTAGCCACAAAACCGAGGTTAGAAGAGTAAACCTCTCCTTGTTAAATTTAATATTGGCCTACTAACGTTTGTCTAGGTCCTAATGATGCTTAATTAAGAAATGTAACTAAATATTTCCATGATAGTAAATTCCACAAACAATTATTTTCTGTGGTGTGTAATGAAACGATTGACGCACACAGTGCCATAAGTGGGGGAGGGAGGGAGGGAGTACCCTGAAGAGATTGTACCCTGAGGTATCTCACCCCTAACTCACCCCCTCTCCACACGCACGAGACACAATTTTCTGTGGTACTCTCCAAACAAAAGTCTATAAACTTTTTGGTACTCACTGACAACTGAATGATTAATTTTAGCTGCTTAACGTGGCATGATCTACAGTTTGTCAAGTAATCTCAAGCAATTTTTTAATTTGTTGAAGTTTTAAAGTAATCTTACTCCAACAGGAGCCTCATTAAAGTTGATATTTAAATTTGATACAAGGTCATTAAAATTTGTGAAAAAAAAAACATCTTTCTAAATATTATACAAACTTGTATTTATGTACACAAATTTAGCCCGGGACATTATTTATATTATGGACATGAAATCTTTGAAAAATAAACCAACGGCAAGAGGAGACATGATCACATGACATGCATCAGATCACATGATTGAGGATTTACGGAGATACAGTAGCCATTTTACATCCAGTGGATTATGCGGATGTGAGAAACATTCACATTTTATATTACAAATTAACGTCACACAGGTGTACGTCATAAGCGTACACGTCATACAAATCTATTACACTACAAACTACTGACTAGTGGGGGTTTTTGTATATACAACATAGCGTCTGGTAGAACTGAAATTCTGCAATGGTCTTCTCAATTTTAAAGTCTGCTCCACCAGTAATTTAGTGTCACTATGAGCTAACTCAGGTCGACCTCACATTTTCAGTACCGTGAAATAATTCACCCTAAACCTAACCTAAATCTGGAATCCAGCCCACAAGCAATAAAACGTTTACATTTTAACTTAATTTTGTTCTTCCCACCTTTAATTATCTAACATGTTATTTCCAAACCAGATAGATCTAGGACAAACATCACGCTTTAACATGCCCTTAACACGACGGGTTTTGTGTACTAGTAATCTAAAAATAAATTTTTCCGAACACGGAATTACAGAAGAACTTAAGCGTTAAATTATTCTCTTTTTTTGGACAAGCATACGCATGTCTGTTATGGGGATTATCAAATTGGGGTTACGGTTGATTTATAATTAAAAATAAGTAATTATAATGTAAATATATATAATTCTACATTCCCCTCTTTCGTAAAAAAAAAAACGCCCCTTTTCATTGAGAAGGCGCACAAACTATCAAATTTTTTGTCAAGTTGGAGCAGGCATGTTACGAGGATTATCGGTGTTCTTGTCCTTTGACAAAATTTCAGTTTGTCAAGTCCGCTAACGCCGTCACACACTGAAATCCTGTGAGGAAATCTATGTACCCTGCACAAATTTAATAATCCATGCAGGTATTTGAATACATCCAGTTCACACGCTTGAGTTAATACGTGCATTTAAGATTGCAGCGTCGTTTTCTTTTCCTTTAACCTATGCCAATCACAGAGAAAATATTTCTTCTTGCAATGTATTGCCTACAAACACCTTAGCTGTAATATATCAGTGATGATTGTTCAATGGATTTCCCTTAAGATTTGTCACTGTGGATTTGTACACGCAAGTTTGTGAATGACGTCAACATTTTTTGTGTAGTAACCACATTCAATGGGACCAGTTCTACTTGTGGTGGGGTGGAAGGAATGTCTATCCATCCCCCTCCCCTCCCCACGTACACACAACACTAACGACTTTACTTTTCTTGTTCGTTAGGGAACTACTTTAACGAATCTAATGACGAGCAATCTTCGTTTTTAACCTTAGAACAGTCACGTGGGCTCCCACACTCCTCTTTGATTGGCTTATCCGGGCCGGTCAGCTTAGCCAGGTTGTTCTCCTTCTTCCACTTCATTCGGCGGTTCTGGAACCAGATCTTGATCTGCCGCTCCGTCAGGCCCAGCATGTGCGCGATCTCGATGCGCCGGCGTCTGGTCAGGTAACGGTTGAAGTGGAACTCCTTCTCCAGCTCCAGGGTTTGGTACCGTGTGTACGTCTGCCGGGTTCGCTTCTGCTCAAAGTGGACCTCAGCTGGGAGTAGACGAAAGTATGGGAAAGTTAAGTCATTGAAGACACTTCATTATAGACACAAACACAGACATTATGGACAAAGTTAAGACATTGTAGAAACTTCAGTTATAGTCACAAACACAGCAATTAACGGGCAACGTTAATACATTGAAGATGCTTCAGATAAACACAAAGGCAAAAAATTATGGGCAAAGTTAAGACATTGAAGACTTTCAGTTAAGTTATAGACACAAAGACAGAAATTATGGACAAAGTTAAGACCTTGAAGACACTTTAGTTATAGACACAAAGACAGAAATTATGGACAAAGTTAAGACCTTGAAGACACTTCAGTTATAGTCACAAAGACATAAATCATGGACAAAGTTAACACCTTGAAGACACTTCAGTTATAGACGCAAAGACATAAATCATGGACAAAGTTAAGACTTTGCAGACACTTCAGTTAAGTTACAGACACAAATACAGAAATTATGGGAAAGTTAAGGCCTTGAAGACACTTCAGCTAAGTTATAGACACAAAGACAGAAATTGTGGACAAAAATAAGACATTTCAGACACTTCAGTTAAGTTATAGACACAAACACAGAATTACAGATTAAATTTAAAAGGCGCTCGCAAATGTGCAGATAAAATTATTGATGAAGTTATAAACAAATGGCCATATAAAATATCTGACCAAATTACAGATCCAAATAAAAAGTAGCAGACAAATTTACAGGCACAACAGAAACAATTTTAGATAAAATATCTACTTAGTTGCAGACAAAATCAAAGACAAACGTTCAAACGAAGCTTCACCAAAAATGCAATCATAGGAAGTGACAGAAATGAAAACAGACGAAACCTAAGACCTTGCAATCTATGTTTAAATATAAATAGTAACCTTTAATGCATTATAAGTTTAAATTTAAACAATGACTGTTAATACTACAAGATTTAAATAGAAGGAGTAAAAATTTTCTTCGCAAAAAATAAATTAATTAATTAAAAAATCCAAGATAATGTTGATCTCGCTAACTGCCACAGTGTCGACCAAATATAAACTAGAAACATAATTTTAATTACACCGCGTGAAAGCAATAACATTGTTTATATTCTAAATTCTATATGAAAGGAAAAGAAATGTAACAAATGTGAAAAACTTTCTGTCATCTGCTTATGATGGCGGATTTAAAAACAAAACAACAAGATAAGTCCAAAGCTACTTCTTTGGACATCGTAACCGAGAACATACTAAATAGTTCAGTTAACGGCAATGAAGCTATGTTTAATTTACGTACAGGAGTATGTGTAGTATTGTGATGGACGAACAACCCAAATTGTGAACATCCTCTATCTCATTTATTTTTTATTTTTTTATTTATTACATGTGTATCACACTAAAAAAAACAATTTTAGATTTCTGTAAGTATCGGCGTCAGGTAGCCAACCACTGCCTATAGAATGTCCCTGACCCCCCCCCCCCCCCCGGGACCGTAGCGTACAGGCACGACTTGCTCATCCACTTACCATCAGCCATTAACGTCAGTTTCAAGAAACGGACCGGTTGTGTCTCACTGACCTAACCAGGTGGACCTATTGAAATATGGGCTCTATTTTATGGCCTGTCAGAACAACCCCGCCTCCCCTCAATACACCCCCCCCCTAGAGGTAAAGTCAGTAGATAATTTACTTTGACATCGCCATCTAACCAATTAGAAGAGAAATTATTAGCACGGTATTCTATCGACAACGGTGGAGTCACTGACTCAGTAACAGAGTTTCTTTCAGGCATCTCTTCGGCGAAATTTTTTTACCCCCCCCCCCCCGAACGGAATGAGATTTATATAATTTATATAGAAAATATATACTTTTAACAGTGTCCGCCCCCCCCCCCGAAGAAAGTTTACCGCTCCCCCTCCCCCCCGAAAATTTCAAGTGCCTCCCCCCCCCCCCCCCGGAGAAAAAAGTCTGGAAGAAACACTACTCAGTATTCCGACGAAGCGAGTGGAGTCTTAGCTTAGATATTATATCTAGGACCTGGCTGAATGTAAGAATTTAAAATGGACCGCGAGAGCCTGCTTCATAGCGGTACCCGACTTTATCGACCTACATTTAGTATACAGCATAAACAAAAACAATATCAGTCGTAACATTTTTGTATTGCCATTTTGTAAGAATTAAAAGTGGTGGTATTAATATTTTAAAAAAATTTAACTTTTTAAATACAAGTTTTAAAAATAAATGATTTATCAGGTTTTCTCCATTGAAGCCAAACATCTTCTTAATGTGGCCATAATAAAATAGTTAACTACTTTTATATGCATTTGAATTTTTTAGCGCAATTTCCATTCTGGAGAATTGCGTTTATTAACTCGTCATTTCTGGGAATGGATGGATGGATGGATGAATGTGTGTCCGGGCTTTAAGTCGTATCTCCTCCTCAACGAAGCAATATCGATGAATAGTTCCAAAAGCAATTATGTTAAGCAAGTTACGAGAATGAGCATAGGCCATAAAAATTCCGGGTTTCTTTCATGTATTTCCCGGAAAAGCCAAAAAACCTCGAAAAAATTCAGTTTTTGGCCCATATCTCGGCAACCAGACCACTTAGCGACCAATCGATTCCTGTCTTAATTTAGAACAATATTGCCGAAGAAAGTTTTCAAAAATATTCTCTCGTTCGGTCACAAATTTTAAAATTACATAAACACCTACAAACCGATTGTTCTTCTAGCTTGAACGCACCCCAACATTATACGTCAGAGCTATTTTTAGATAACATAAGGAAATTGCGCACAAATGTCACTAGACTTTTTTAATTAACTTGTTTTTAATAAACCTTTTTTTTTGAAGAGAAATTTCATTTTTATTTAGCACATCAGTTTTTGGTATATTAGAAATAAAATCATCAAAATCCAGAAATAAAAATCTGAAGCATAATTTAAAATCGTTTTCATAAATAAAGTGTAACTATAAACATTGTTTTTGCTAAAGATAGGAGTAGATAGCTATACGAAATATCTTTTCTCAGGCTAAGCATAACTAGAAGCAATTTTTTAAAGATAATTTTTTATTTACTTACAATTGGTTTAATGTGGTAATGTCGGCCCACTTACAATAATAACTTTTCACAGAATATATTTTGATCGGGGTTTTAGAAACAAATATTGACTTCTGGTTTAATTAATGTAAGCTAGATTGAATTCGGCTACTATTTAAGAATAAATTCTGTTTTTTTTTCGTATTATAATTGTATATAACTCAAATAAGCAATTTATATACTTAATAGTTGGACAATGAAATTTAAAATATAAACAATAAAGTTCATTTACTGTTTATTGATTGATGGGTTATTGCCCTTGAGCAGATATATTCGCTATAGATGACATATCGTTATGACATTTTGTAATCTTATCATTAATTGTAAAACATGAGGTCGAAACACAGTATATTGTAATTAAAACTTGAATAGTTCAATAAAAATATACGTGCTGTAGCTTTTATCAATGGATTTGGTGTGGTTCATAAGTGTTGGCTATTAACTGACACAAGCGAACGATACAAAACAAATAAACCGGGAGTGATCTCCCCTAAACTTTCTCGAATATTCTGATATGAAAAAACAGGGAATGGCAACGCGGGATATAGACATGATTTTTAATCCATTTTAAATGCTTAAACTTTTTAAAATAGAATAAAATCTCGTAGAAAAAAAAGGATTGCACACCAATTGAACTTTATATAAAATGTGCAAAATAGTACTTTATACATTCACATGCGTTTTTTGAGAAATCGGAAATAGCGAAAATTATTACTTCCGGTCAACTTTCATTTAACCATCTGAAATAGTACTCAAGTCATAGGCTTTTGAAAATTTCAAAGTAGAAAAAGTTCCACTTCCGGTTATCGGAAATCGCTCAAAAGTTGATACGGATCTACGATTTCGATAAAATACTTACATATGAAATTTCATCAACCTAGCTCTAACGGTACTCAAGTTATCGTGTTTATATATACACACACACACACACAGACATACGGACAGAATTGGATAATCCAGTTTTTCCGGCTCCATTACGCATAAAACGCCAAAATTTTGATATATCTGGATTTATAAATTTTGCCCGATTAAAATAAGTCCTCTACATCCCGGATGTGATGATGGACTGAGGAGTAAAACGGTGAAAACTGTCCAAATTTAATGTGATTTTTGTGCACGATTACAAGACTTTCTCTATACTTCGTATATACGAGAAAGTAATACAAATGATGTGTAAGGGAGACAACTAAATATTTAAATAAAAAATGAATATATATAGCAACCAAATTATTAATTTCACAAACGAAACTAACTAGGAATATATATTTATAATAATAATCAATACAAAATAATAATTGTTTTTTAAATTGCTGACTTTTTAATTTTCGGCGAAAAAAACCTTTTATATTTTCTATATGTATTAAAAATACAAAAACTGTATAGTGTTGAATTAGTTTTTGGTATATATTTAAGATCACTATTTGATTTTTTATTCGTATTGAGCTGAATAATAGTAATTTTGGATCCCCACATGGGGACAATATATAAAGTGTCAAAAAAAAAAAAAAAAAAAAAAAAAAAAAAGTGTCAGTACTTCAAGCGAGTGTAATACTCATACACAAGCTTCCCATCAGTGATATCACTACATTCCTGCACTTATTTTTAAAGTATAGAAAGTCATTGTGGTAAACCCCTTTCTATGTTTTACTTGTGCTGAAATGCTCAAACCGTAGATATCAGATTATAGTAACACGACTATGATACAAAGCCAATAATTATAGTGGACAAACCTCTCAAAACCAGAGTTTCTTCCAGGCATCTCTTCGGGGTGGGGGGAGGGGGGGCTATGAAAGTTTACCGCCCCCACGAATGAAATGGAATTTATATAGAAAACGGTGCCCTGTCAAAACGGCCCTGGACAAATCGGCCCCGTCAAAACGGCCCTGTTAATATGACCCCGTCAAATGGACCTCCGACAAAACGACCCAGTTAAAATAGCCCCGTCAAAAGGGCCCCGACTTATTATTTCCAGTCAAATTGGCTCCGTCATATTGACTGGCGACATATAAGCTTCCGACAAATGGGCTCACGACAAAAAAGACCCCGTTATTACGACTCCCGGCAATAGGCTCCCGCCATTTAGTTTCGACACAAAGAGGTCCCCGTTATTACGACTTTCGTCATTGTGGCTCAAGACAAATAGGCTCCTGTCAATTAGGCTCCCGACTAAAGGACCACTGACAACACGATTTCTGTAGAGACTAAGTCTGCCGGCAAAACGGTCTGATTGAATATGACACCTGCAAGTGGGACACCTTCAACAATATTCTTTATCTTCTTCTTCTTCTTCGTTCTTAAATATTAGTGTTGAAGGGGATCGAGATTTATCTGCCAGTGGGTTTGAACTCGAGACTTCTTGTTCGAATTTATCAATCATGAGCTTTTTGCCGACTCGACCACGCCTCCAACACAATTAAGCGTTACGTGTCAACTGGTTATGCGCCATTGAGGCCATTGACTCCGATTTCAGCCTGCTTTTCTTTTTGGATTTGCTTCCATAGCCTTTGTCCAACCAAGAACAAACTACAAGGCAGCAGTTGTTTAATTTTGGAGTTGTCTCTCCTAGAAGAGTGGCTGTCCCCAGCTAACGAGCCTCATCTGCCCGAGGGTTCGAACTCGAGACTTTTCGGTTTAGCAACCATGAGCTATACCGACTCGACCACGCCGATCCCTTAATATTCTTTAGAGTTAGCTTATTTAACAGTTTTAAATAATACAACGTATGCATCTCTTGTTCGTCAGGCCTTATTTTTTTTATAATAGTTTATATATTACTAGCGTACCCGTCCCCCGCCCGTTGCCGCGGGGATAGAATAAAGTCTGACGAAACATATTAGAAGGATTTCACCAATGCGTTACCAATCATATGTTCTTAGACGCGGGATCTTGTTTTCTAAAACTGTGTTATTTAAATGTAAACAATGCCTGCGCTTGGATCATAATTATCGGGACATGGGTTTACCTACACTACCAAATGAAATCATTGAATGTTCGTTAATCAATCTCCGAATAATAATGAGGTAGAACACACTTCGTGACCACCCATGTATCAGAAACATAGAGAGGCACTCTCGGGAGCCCCACAATAACACTATCGCAAAAGCGCAGCGTAGGACCGTTGGCTCTTTAAAAATAACAAAGTGCCAATGTGCTAACAGGATAACCCAGAGCGACACATAGCATCCAGAAACAATGATGCAGATTGCATCATTCGCTAAAGTTACATAAATCAAAAGGGATTTTAACATGTACATTTTTTGTTGTTGAAGTGTTATAAACATCAGTGTGACTTAGCGTTACTAATGGTATATTATTAAAAGCTCGATCTCAATTTCTGATTGGATCGTCTAAAAATAAATTTATTGCATCATTCGCAAAGTGACGAAACTCTCAGTAGGCTCCTCATTTTCAAAAAGTTATTTTTTCATCTTTCGCAAGGTGACGAAACTGTACAGAAGGATTTCCTTCGCGTTACAAAGTTATTTTTAGAAGCCTGTTGTAGTTTTAACGCTGAATATAGTAGTACCCCTTACTACGTATGCAGGACGCTCGATTAACGGATGCCAAGTGCCAACATAGTCGCTCTAAAACTCTGGGCGCCAAACCGTGTGTTGACGAAAATTGTACTAATTGTAATTAGTTCTGTGCATAAGTTATCGCATACTGTGAGTTATTAAGACGAGTAATTATGTGACATCATAATATAAAATCATAATAATATAATATAGTATAATCATAATATAAAAATAAAGGACAATCGAAACAATTTATTTAATTCGACGTCTTCCGTTTTTTGGCTTTGACTGTTGCAAATTGTTATTTTGGATCAATGCTTACTTAAAGATATCACAAAAGTCTGCCTTAATCCAAAGCATAAATCACCACTGAATAATAATAATAATACGGCAATTTACTAAGATTATGTAAAATTAATGCTCATTAAATAAATAATAAATAATTACGAAACATTAAAGAATAGGTTTTTAAGGAAATAATTGACAAAAAAAATATTAACTTGTCAAGAAATTTTATAAAAGTTAGGAAAAAAAAAAGAAAATAAAATGCGTTGGGGGAAACCAGTTTAAAAACGAGATATAAGTACATATACGGGAAGTTTCAGTTTTTAATATAAGATTTGGTAACCATAAGAAGTAATTAACTATGGCTACTGAACTCCCGAGATAAACTAATATGGAGAAAATTATGCGTGTAAACATTATTTGTCTTTGTGATTGATGAGACAGACTTGACCTGTGACCTATTGGTCAAGACCCGCTTACGGCGTGACGCCCTGACCATCGTCCCTATCACGTGGTCATCGAGATGGCCAGGGGTCAGTACGGTGTCCGGCCGAGGCTGGATCAGATGGTCAGGATAGGTTCGACATGTATGTTGGACCGCTGGATCAGATGGTCATGATAGGTTCGACATGTATGCTGGATCGCTGGATCAACGATCTCTTGTTGGACAAGACAAGAGAATGTCCTGTCTCGGTGAGGACCGGGAGGACATACATGAGGCGGAGGAGGGGGGGGGGCAGATTGAAATAACAGAGAGGGGAGGGGGTGTCATATTGAAAGAACTGTGGGAAGGAGGGATCAGATTGAAACGAGATCTACAAAAGATTTTGCCGAGTGTAACCTATGACCCCCTACTTAACATACCAGGACAAATGAGAGAGAATAAATTAAACCGATCGATTAAAATACTGTAGCAGATCTATAATCTATCTGTCTGTGGTTGTGTCTGAATTCAAACCCAGAATTTGAATGAAGCTTTGAAGATTAAAGTCTAATATCTTTAGCAATTCATAAACGCTTCGTAATTTTTTGTTAGGTTGATCAAGTAATTTGTCTAAGAGAATGAACTAATTATTTCAGTTTGTTAACTATTCGAAATGACCTAATTATTTCATTTCGTTAACTATTAAAATGGCATAGTTATTTCAGTTTGTTAATTATTAGAATAACGTAATTATTTCATTTTGTTAACTATTCGAATGACCTAGTAATTTCAGTTTTTTAACTATTCGAATTACCTAGTTATTTCAGTTTGTTAAGTACTACATGGATCTAGGTCTTTCAGTTTGTTAAATATTAGAATAACCTATTTATTTCAGAAGGTTATCTACTAGATGTCCTAGTTATTTCTGTGTTGGCTCTTAACGTAACCTACTTATTTGGACATACAGGCTAACAGAACACATGCACCATTTTGTAGCCAACAGCGCCAACCCGTTTCAGATTCCACAGCCCATCCGCCATGATTCACATGAGCAGGGTTGACACTATAAATCCCCTGGACGGGCGGGTGGGGGCCGGGGGTTTGCTCACCCGATGCCGGGAGATATTGCAAACATCGGGCCGACAAGCCCAGTGGTGGCTCGATAAATCAGGGCGCACGTGTAGGGACACTTTGAAGTGAGCATCCGCATGTGCAGTGGGGGGTGGGGTGGGGGCGGGGGGGGGGGGGGGTGAGGGAAGGGGGTACTAATTTAGATAGAAAGTGAAATTTCCAATATGTTTGGTACATTGAGAACATGTGTGTGTGCGTGTGTGAGTGTGAGTGTGCGTATGTTTGTGTGTGTATGTGTAGGTGATGGTTGAGGAAAACTTGCATGAGATGAGGGATGGTGAAGGTGGGAAAAACTTGTAATTAAAGTTTTAGCTAATTAAAGAAAAGTATTAAATTTGTGAATTTTAGATTACATTTTATAATAGTTGCAACCTGGCTCTTTCACATTATTGTCATGCAGTCATTCCTATCCTACCCCACCCCCACACATCATCTCGTACTTCCTAGGTAGACAACATAAATGATAATTTAAAAAAAAAATATTCCATCATTGTAACTTAACTCTTTCAGAGAGGTGAGGGGGGGGGGAGGGTACAGGTACTGCCACACCCCTTAATCCACGAACGAAATTTATCTAGAAAATATATCCTTTTACCAGTATCCTCTAAACTATTTACAACAGCGAAAATGTTTGTCATCAGTGTCGAAACTTCCTCTCTAACAGAGTCCATTGTGGCACCAACTTATATTTAGTTTGATAAGGGAATAAGTCAGCCTCTACTCTCATCACTGCCCTATCTCCCATTGGGTTAGTCAAATGGCAGCGGTATTGGAAACATTTGAGAAACCCGGACCTATATTTTACTTTGATCCGTCTACTTGGCAGAAGAGATGCACAATCAGGAAAGGTGTTGGGGGGGGGGGGGGAGTGGGTAGGGTGTAGGGTGTAGGGTGTGGGGTGTTGGGTGTGGGGTGTGGGGTGCAGGGTGCAGGGTGTAGGTATTTAAAAATCCCCAAGGATTGGGTGGAACTCCCCAATCAGTCGTGTTGTACCCATAGCATAACAGGGGTTTCATTAGTTAACAGAAATTCGATTTATATAAATACACCCACACATCCACACACATGCACACACCCACACACACACCCACCCCCCCCCCACACCCACATATATATATATATATATATATATATATATATATATATATATATATATATATATATATATATATATATATATATATATATATATATATATATATATATATATATATGAAATTCAATCACATGCGATCGAACCTTCACGTAGACCTATGTAAATGAATGTCTAGTTTTACCTGTTAATGAATCGAATCTTCACGTAGACCTATGTAAATGAATGTCTAGTTTTACCTGTTAATGAATCGAATCTTCACGTAGACCTATGTAAATGAATGTCTAGTTTTACCTGTTAATGAATCGAATCTTCACGTAGACCTATGTAAATGAATGTCTAGTTTTACCTGTTAATGAATCGAATCTTCACGTAGACCTATGTAAATGAATGTCTAGTTTTACCTGTTAATGAATCGAATCTTCACGTAGACCTATGTAAATGAATGTCTAGTTTTACCTGTTAATGAATCGAATCTTCACGTAGACCTATGTAAATGAATGTCTAGTTTTACCTGTTAATGAATCGAATCTACATGTACACCTATGTAAATGAATGTCTAGTTTTACCTGTTAATGAATCGAATCTTCATGTACACCTATGTAAATGAATGTCTAGTTTTACCTGTTAATGAATCGAATCTTCACGTACACCTATGTAAATGAATGTCTAGTTTTACCTGTTAATGAATCGAATCTTCACGTAGACCTATGTAAATGAATGTCTAGTTTTACCTGTTAATGAATCGAATCTTCACGTACACCTATGTAAATGAATGTCTAGTTTTACCTGTTAATGAATCGCGCCACCAATCAGAGAGTTCAGACAGAGAAACCAGAATCAGGTTCACCCAGAAGAACGCACATATCTACCCCATCTTGTAGTGTCTGGTTCCCTCCGGCCGGTAAACAAACCCCACCCCGGGAGCTCAGCACTAGCTGGCCGGCCCGACCCAACACGACGCTGCAATTTGTGCCGGACAAGCCGAGCAATTTGTGCCGGACAAGCCGGGCAATTTGTGCCGGACAAGTTGAGCGCTGAGCAAACTGGGGCGACCCCGCGACCGGTGATTGAAAATCATAGACAAGCGGGGATTATGGCTGCCGTGGGACCCGGGCAGTAAATCACGTGACTCCCGCTGTAGGCCGTTGCCGTGGTTGATGGAGTAGTGGGGATGTACGGTAATGTATGTGGGGGGGGGGGGGGGGTGGGAGGGTGGAGTCTGGCGTCTATCAAATCTAACAACAACCTACTAACAAACTGACCAAGAAACCTACTATACCAACCACCAACAAACTAACCTAGCAAGAAACCTGCAAACATACAAACAAACCTACCGACAAACATACCAACAAATCTATCAAGAAACCTACCAAGAAACTTACAAACAAACCTTCCAACAAACTTCAAAAACAAACAGGGAACATGTTCTTGTGACATGTATCGTGAAACATATTCTGGCGACATGTTTCACAAACAAGTTCAGGCAACATCAGAACGTGAGTACTTCATGCCGTCTCGCCGACGACACGTGTGCCTTGATACGGCCCGATCCGTCTCAGTTCTCCGACCCCCCGTGCAGGTAAATCTATTATTCAACGAAAGTCATCCGGCCATGACGCGCGATATGTTCCCGGTGCGGACCGACGTTTGATTGCACGCCGGTGCTGTGCGGCGCGGAGAAACAGCTTGGGTGATATCTGCAATCTTTGCCGTGCCCACCTACGCTTTTTAATTTCAGGTTTATTTCAGGTATATTTTAAGTTAACCAAGAAAAACCGAAGCTTTTTAAAGCGACGGGTATTTCTTAGTTTGCGTTAAATTTTCAAGCAGATATGAATACCATGCTTGATTGGACATTAGGTTTGAGAACAAGTTTTGATTTTGTCTCCAAGTTGTAAAGGAATATTGCGAATTCAATTTCTAAGTAATTCGAACTGAATATTTCATCTGTTAGTAATCGCTTTCTACCTCTCGACCAGTCTCTTCCAGTTTTTTTTGTTTGTATTAAGAAACTAATATACGGGTACTTCTTTTTAAATCCCAATAGCCGCCACAATCATATTTTTACTAATTTTACCTAAATTTTAACGTTATGACGAAGGCATACATCGAATAATTACTCATATGAAAAAAAATTCTTCTAACGCATCAAGATAGTGGTGCTAAATTATTCACCTGAACCTTTGCGGCTGTAGAAATTCTAATTTTTTTCTTAATCACTAGAACATTTTTGTCTTTAGCAAAGAACTCTGATAGTTGAGGTAGGACTGTGAGTGAGTATTAAAACTACTCACTCGCTACGTGTGTGTCGAAGATCTACTCTACAATGTGTTGTACAAAAACTTAGCTGAACACAAACCAGCCGAATTAACATAATAGTTGGTGATGGTAAACATTTTTAAACAACTGAAATATTTTTTGAAGAACCCTGACCGCTAGACGAGGTAGGAAGAAGAGGCAGGACAGTTGATGAGTATTAAAACTACTCACTCGCTACGTGTGTGTCGAAGATCTACTCTACAATGTGTTGTACAAAAACTTAGCTGAACACAAACCAGCCGAATTAACATAATAGTTGGTGATGGTAAACATTTTTAAACAACTGAAATATTTTTTGAAGAACCCTGACCGCTAGACGAGGTAGGAAGAAGAGGCAGGACAGTTGATGAGTATTAAAACTACTCACTCGCTACGTGTGTGTCGAAGATCTACTCTACAATGTGTTGTACAAAAACTTAGCTGAACACAAACCAGCCGAATTAACATAATAGTTGGTGATGGTAAACATTTTTAAACAACTGAAATATTTTTTGAAGAACCCTGACCGCTAGACGAGGTAGGAAGAAGAGGCAGGACAGTTGATGAGTATTAAAACTACTCACTCGCTACGTGTGTGTCGAAGATCTACTCTACAATGTGTTGTACAAAAACTTAGCTGAACACAAACCAGCCGAATTAACATAATAGTTGGTGATGGTAAACATTTTTAAACAACTGAAATATTTTTTGAAGAACCCTGACCGCTAGACGAGGTAGGAAGAAGAGGCAGGACAGTTGATGAGTATTAAAACTACTCACTCGCTACGTGTGTGTCGAAGATCTACTCTACAATGTGTTGTACAAAAACTTAGCTGAACACAAACCAGCCGAATTAACATAATAGTTGGTGATGGTAAACATTTTTAAACAACTGAAATATTTTTTGAAGAACCCTGACCGCTAGACGAGGTAGGAAGAAGAGGCAGGACAGTTGATGAGTATTAAAACTACTCACTCGCTACGTGTGTGTCGAAGATCTACTCTACAATGTGTTGTACAAAAACTTAGCTGAACACAAACCAGCCGAATTAACATAATAGTTGGTGATGGTAAACATTTTTAAACAACTGAAATATTTTTTGAAGAACCCTGACCGCTAGACGAGGTAGGAAGAAGAGGCAGGACAGTTGATGAGTATTAAAACTACTCACTCGCTACGTGTGTGTCGAAGATCTACTCTACAATGTGTTGTACAAAAACTTAGCTGAACACAAACCAGCCGAATTAACATAACAGTTGATGATGCTAAACGATCACAGCAGCTTGAAAAAAGGCGGATGTTAATGAGATAATTAATCATGGGAGGCGACTCGTTGTATCAACAACTTAGGATCAGAATCCACGGCAGATTAATACAAAATATTCAAGTACTGGACACGATTTATGAACAAGCCGTTGGAGAAAGCTGACACAGCATTTTGAAGGGTTATATATTATTGTTTAATAAAATGTTTGATTATCATCCCATTATCGGCGTGGTCGAGCCGGTACAGCACATGGGTGCTAAACTACATAGACTCGAGTTCAAAACCACGGGAACAAGAGACTCGATAGCTGGGGGATAGCAACTCTTCTAGGAGAGACATCTCCAAAAATCAAACAACTGCTGCCTTCTAGTTTGTTCTTACTTAGCCAAAGGCTATGGAAATAAAATCGAAGTCAACGAATGGCGCATAACAAGTTGACACGTATTACATAATTGTGTTGGAGGAAATCGCCTCCAATAATACAACTAAGAACGAAGAAGAATATAACATTCGAACAGAGTGCGTATGGTTGTATGTATAAATATACAGCTGGTCGTTGTGGTTGAATTTTTTGACCCCTTCCAACAATATGATTATGAACGAAGAAGAAAGAAGATCACATATATATTCTAATGCAATAATGTATTCTATACCACATTGTCGAAAGTAACCATTTCGATAAAATAAACCCACTCTTGGTACAAAAGGTTAGCTTTTGCATTAGCGCTAATGGTTAGAGCATCTTCACTAGCAGTGATTAAAATTGAAATTGGTTTTTAAAATAAATTTAGAACTATGCATTTTGTGTGTCCACACTGTCGGATTTCATGTCGCTAATTGATAAATTAACCTATTTAAGATAATGTAAAATAAAGTTTTGGTTAGGGTTAGGGTCAATAGCACTGGTTTGTTGCTAAATTAATCATGGCCGTCAACCTCACCCCACACCCTGTTGTCAAAATTTGGTTATAACACTTTGTGTTGTCAAAATTTGATTATAACACTTTGTATTGTCAAAATTTGATTAAAAAACTTTGTATTTTCAAAATTTGTTTATTACACTTGTATTGTTAAAATTTTGTTATAACACTTTCTATTGTCAAATATATTTTTCAAGTAGCGCACACGCAGAAAATTTGCCAAAAATGACAACATGTGTCAAAAGTTTGAGACAGTCGTGCAGTTTCAACCACACAGACAACCACATAGACCACCACACAGACAACCACACAGCCAACCACATAGACCACCACACAGACAACCACACAGCCAACCACATAGACCACCACACAGACAACCACACAGCCAACCACATAGACCACCACACAGACAACCACACAGCCAACCACATAGACCACCACACAGACAACCACACAGCCAACCACATAGACCACCACACAGACAACCACACAGCCAACCACATAGACCACCACACAGACCACCACACAGACAACCACATAGACCACCACACAGACAACCACACAGCCAACCACATAGACCACCACACAGACAACCACACAGCCAACCACATAGACCACCACACAGACAACCACACAGACAACCGCACCGACAACCACACAGACAGCCGCACGGACAAACCCACAGACAACCACACAGACATCCACACAGACAACTACACCGACAACCACACAGACAACCCTACACACAACCACACAAACAACCACTCGCCATGTATAAGAATCGCCAACTTTCTCCGCTTTCGTAGTATGGGCCATATTCCCGAATGTCAATGGGCTATTAAATAAATATTTGTTAACTCCCTTCTCCTTACATAAAGACAACCGAAAATCTCCAACTATCGTCCTCTTGGAAGTCCGCATGATGAGAGCAGCGATGGAATCTAGGCGAGTTAAACCATGTGACGAGGGCCCATAGCTCCGGAGTGACGTTTGAATGCGCCAGAACCGCTCGGAGAAATCGCCCCTGATCGTTTATTGCCAATAACGGTAATTGGAACTCTTGGTTTATGAGCTATAAACGCCGGGTCGTGTCGTCGGGAACAGGGGCGGCGCCTGTCATTAAAATACGGAGGGCAACATTACAGAGCAGCGCTGATTAACAGCTAGCCGACTGTAATTCTAGCTGGAGCCATGGCATAAGCCCCGGTGCAGCTAGCAGCTAGCTTTGATGTAAAATAACAGATGCAGATATTCTAAAAGTTTAATTACTATTAATTAATATAAACTGTTTTTAAAATAAAAATAAAAAACTCTTCAAATTTACCTTCAGCAAAAATCAAAACTTAAAAAAAGGTGGAGTTGGGTTACTCAGGGGCCGATACTCTAAATGTGAACATAGAATAATAAATAAACTGCAAATGGGTATAAAGTATGGTATAGAAAGCAAATAACCGAAGTAATGTCGTTTTATGGACAATTCTCGCCTTATAATAGCCCATCGGGACAGACGTCAAATGGACATTACCGAGACTAACTGTAGCTCGTGTTGAGTTGGAATGAAGCGAAACCTGGACGGCCTCAAAGAAAACGGCCCCGACTATTAGCATTGGACATCATCTTTGCACCATTTAGCGGTCCCATTAATCTGGGGGCCAAGACTATAACAATAACTGTTTGTGTTGATGATAATAGTCGCCTTTAGACTCTTTTAAAAGGGGTTGTCGTGGGCAAGACGTCCGGCAAAATTTGGACAACGATGGACAGATGGAGTTGACTTTCAGAGCTGTGAGGATATTCTTGGAGCTAAACCTGGTGAAATGCTGGAGCTAAAAGCTAAGCAATGGCTTGCTTACTTGTGTTTAACTCATATTTTCTTGTCATGGATATTGAACACGCAACATTCACACACTAAACTAAGCATGAAACCAGAGGCGACATTGGTGTTTCTTTGAAACTTCACGTGAGTTAGTAAGTGAAATTTTTTAAATACAATTTACTATTATATAATATTATTATTATTTTTTGACAATGACGTAAGGTAGAAACCTCTAGATTCAGCTCATAGAAAGGTAACCAGCAAACTGTGTCTCGTATATTTTTCTGTCAAATATCTGTTAGAGTAAGGGTTAGAATTAAAATTATGATCAGGGATTTGATCAGGGGTATGCTTAAAATTATGGTTGGTTAAGAGTCCAGTTTATGTTATCAATACTTGCCACTAGTCTAAGATACGTAGTAAAGAGATCTTGATAGTTATTTTAACTTTTAAAATAATTTCTTCTTTGTTACTATTACAATGTAAAATTTTGTAGTTCATGATAAACTTTGATTCATGCGGTACTTGAAGTCTTATAATGTTGTCTGTGTTTAGAGTGTCACATTAAAAGTTTGTAGATGACGATAGACTTAGATTCATGTGGTACTTGAAGTCTTATAATGTTGTCTGTGTTTAGAGTGTAGCATTGAAATCGACTGAAAGTTTGTAGATCACGATAAACTTATATTCGAACGGTACTTGAATATTTTTTATCTGTTTACAATTGAAACACTGTGTCGCATACAAGGGAGTTCACTTATAAATAAACATCTAGTATGTAGGCATATCATTTACTTATTTCCCATACTGTAAGTTAAGCTTCACTAAATCAGAAGTTTACGCGATTTGTCTAGTAAATTTTTTACAATAAGTTTTAACATCTGAGAGCAATTATAGTGTGGAATATCCGAATACGATTTCAATGATTTCTTACATCGTGGCGAAAATAATAAGTTCTGTAGATAAAAGTCACTGAACAAAGATTCCCTGTTATCTTGTTTTAAGTTACAACCTATTAAACACAACAATTATATTAGGAAAGTAAATTTTTTCTCTTTAAGATAGATATACTCTCTATGTGAAAGAATCTTTGACGTTGGAATAGAATGAATGAACATTTCTCCGTTTTAACAGAACGTAGAGATTTATTTGGTGAACTGAATGCAGTTCAGTATTTTATAGCTCAGTAAATTATGACGACATTAAATTATGAGGACATTAAATTATGAGGTCATTAAATTATGACGACATACATTTATGTTTAATTTTTTAAATTGAAAAAAGCCATTTCTCAATAAAAATGTGTAAAGATCAAGAAACAAACCCTAAATAGGATATTATTTGCTATTTAATGGCGCACTCCGGTAAGGAGAGAAAGTGTTCTTTGATAGACATCAGGCTCTGTCAAGCGTGTCACAACTTAATGCAAAAACTCCACGGTATTATAGAAACATAAGTTGTTACTTGCAATTTAATAGAGGGTAATTACCCATTGACAAGGCAATTTTGTTTTAACAGTTCTATACCTTAGTCAAAACAAGACAAACTTTGACACAAGGAATTCAAACTTTACAAAAGAGAGATTTAAAATACAAAAGACATATTTTTACAAAATTTGTTATTTAATTCCTTGTAAGGGTTTTTTGTTTTAGAATATGCGCATCTTAAAAATATCTATGAAATATTTTGTTTTACAATATTCTTCTTATAGAGGATTTATTTAAATTATACTGTATTAATAAAAAAAAATTTAGCCTGTTAAATAAAATTGATGCGTTGGTTATTAGTAAGGGGAGGTACTTTTGAATGTGTATAAAACCAGTATGTCTATTCAACTAGATTTAGATGAAATATACGTGATTCTGTATAGATATAGACTGTAGTTAATGTTGGTACGAGTATTATGCACAACACATCATTGGTAGACATAAATCAAATCATGGTTAATATAAGATTTTGTTAACACGACCCAAACATTAGCAGTATCGCCAGTCTAGAAAGAATTTAACATATTTCTGGCACAGGGTCTTATTGCAGAACACAGATGCCATTTATTTATATGCCAAGGTGGGAAAATCAGATAAACCCTGCTTCACCTGCGCTATGAACAATTTATTCTGGAATAGAACTTTAATAAATATCTATTGAGCAGCATTGATAGATATATCTTAGTTATTTCCCTTGACAATATAGGAATAAATAATCAGGGCTTTTGGTAAATCCTTTTTCTGTCCCTTTAGAATTTAGAAACGAAGTTTAAGGAATACATTTTAAAGAGCTGTTCATGCAACACTTGTTGCATTAGCCGTTGCCTAGAGTCCTAATAGATCTACGCATGCATTTACAAATTTGAATATTTAGTAGTTTGTAAGACTTTAATCCAAATCGGCATACCCAATACATAACCAATGTTCCCTCTAAGGGAAAAAAAGTTAGTGTGCAACGTGAATTTTGTGTGCGCGGTGTTCTAAAAGTCTTATACAAGGATATAAGTATTTTACAAAATCACTGCGTGGCAGCTCAAAATTACTGCGCGGTCGCGCAACCGCACAGCTAAGAGGGAACACTGACCGTAACTGGACTACACCTATTGCTGGGTACTGTTATGAGATAGAGCTGTTAAGTTGATCATCTTTTATCGTTACATTGTACTGTATTGTAGCTTATAAGTTATATAATTAAACGACTAGTAGGAAATAATTTTTAAAATTAACAACTAACAATGTCCAATACACACAATCGTCTTAATTATAAAACGGAAAACACCTACGATACTTTAGTAAATCGCTCTGTAATATGTATATATATATATATATATATATATATATATATATATATATATATATATATATATTTATATATATATATATATATATATATATATATATATATATATATATATATATATATATATATATATATATATATATATATATGTGTGTGTATGTATATATGTGTATATATGTATATATATATATATATATATATATATATATATATATATATATATATATATATATATATATATATATATATATATATATCATCAGTTTAATAAATAATCTATGTAACTAACAGCATATATCTCATTTCGATTAACGACACGGAGACAAAGACTTCCAATACCAACATTGACGTAGTCTACCCCAGACCTTACAGAAAATTTCTTGTTTGTTTTTCTTACGTCTGATGCGGGTCTACCCAGCCAGGTAACATACTGGACCATCTGTTTACCTTAGCTGGAGATACGCTTCAGGGGGCGCGCGTGGACTCAATCAATGGGCTAATCCACAAGCAATGTATTTAGTAAGTGATTGACATTATATGTGTGTGTGAGAGTGTGTGTGTTTGTGTGTGTGAACGAAAGCGGCGTTTAACGCCCTCAACAGTTGTGTGTATGTGTGTATTTGAGTGTGTGGGAGTTTGTGTGTTTGTATGAGAGAGGCTTGTAATGCACGAAACAAATAACATCAAGTGTGTTTGTGTGTATGTGTCAGAGGCGCAGCAACCCTTCCCGGCGCCCGGGGACAAACTTTTCGATTTGTACCCCCCCCCCCCCAAGATTTCGATTTGCACCACCCCTCCCCCCTCAAAATTTCGATTTGCACCCAACTCAACCTTTCAATTTATTTTTCCAACCCATTTTGGCGCCCCCCTAAGGTCGGCGCCCGGAGACATATGTTCCCCCCCCCCCCCCGCTACGCTACTGGTATGTGTGTTTGAATGAGAACGGCGAGTATTGCCATCTACAGTTGACATAGTCTGTGAATAGGGGTGTGTATACGTGTGCATGTAAGTGTGTGTGTGTATATTTGACGGTGTGTGTGTTAGAATGAGAAAGACGTGAAAAACCCAAAACTCTGTTATATTGTAAGGTTTGAACACAAAATTTGTAAGGTTATAACAACTACAAAAAATGTTTGGTTTTAAGTACAGGTAGGAGCAATAAAACATTTAAACATGGATGGCCTTAATTAGACTCGTCACAACTGACATTTGTCGTGATGTCGTGATGCTAGACGGGACAATTGTCGCACCAACCGCCACTTGGTTAAATTGGCTATCGCGACAAACCATTTTTTGCTCCGATGTTTTTGCGCATCACGACGCGTCCTGATTATACTAGACGGCGCATTTGTCGTGATGCTAGACGGGACATTTGTCGTGATACTAGACGGGACATTTGTCGCGATGTTAGACGGGACATTTGTCGCGATGATAGACTGGACATTTGTCGTAATGCTAGACGGGACATTTGTCGTGATGTCGTGATACTAGACGGGACATTTGTCGCGATGTTAGACGGGACATTTGTCGTGATGTCGTGATACTAGACGGGACATTTGTCGCGATGTTAGACGGGACATTTGTCGTGATGTTAGAAGGGACATTTGTCGTGATACTAGACGGGACATTGTCGTGATGTTTAATGTGATTTGATGTTTTTTGACTCTCTTTGTGAATTGTTAGCATTCTAGTAATAAGCTTAAAAATCTGCCTTATTGTCGCTAATACTTTTGCAAAATTTAAACTGGATAATCCTAATCCCCCTGCTTAATACTGAACGTACCCTTTTCTGCACTGAATATATTAGTCAACCATCAGTTACTTACACGAACAAAAGTAACCCATATTGCTAAACTACAACTAGTCAACCTTTCTAAGTCTTCAGTCTGTTCTTTCAGCTATTATTCTTTGGGCGTATACTCCGTTCAAAGATTAAAGCCATGTATAAAAACTTTAAAGAGTTTTGATTAAAATGAATTTTTAGAATTTAAATTTTTTGAAATTTGAGATTATTTAACCTTATTTTTTAAATTTAATGCGCGTTAACTGAAAGTTGATGAGAATGATGCTATAAAAATAAATTGTCCTACTCAAGGGGGGACCAGTACTTAAAAATCGCATTTTCATTATCTTTTTGCCTATGTATATTTAATAGTCTAATGCAACTCTAACATCCCATCAATTACTTGAACTAATCCACTCAGAGTACGTCTTTGATTTCAAACTTTCAAAATGTGCTTGTAGTTAGAATATGTTCCCTTGGTTCTTCTTGACATTCTCGGCTTCACTCAGAACTAATCAGTACCCGTCTTAAGCAATGTTCCCTCTAAGCTACGCGGTTACGCAGTGATTTTGTAAAATAAATATATCCTCGTGTAAGACTTTTATAACAGCGCACACAGAAAATATATTTTGCACATTTTCCCCTTAGAGGGAACATTGGTCTTAAGACAATATAAGCAAGGTCCGTTTGCCATTGTTCTTGAAATTCAATCAGTTCATATACTGAGCTTTTAGTTTTATATACACTGATCTGAGCTCTTTAATTTGAAACGTTTGCTTTACAGAGGCGTTGCAACCCTTCCCGGCGCCCGGGGACAAACTTTCGATTTGCACCCCTCCTCAAACTTTCGATTTGCACCCCCCTCTCGAACTTTCGATTTGCACCCCCCCCTCAAACTTTCAATTTGTTTTTCAAACCCATTTTGGCGCCCCCCCCCCTAAGGTCGGCGCCCGGGGATATATGTCCCACCACACCCCCCTCGCTACGACTCTGTTACTTTATTTCTTTCCAACCACACCACCCTTCGTATTTAACGGTATCATTTTAACCACACACCCTTTAACAACCCAACAGCTAACATCATCCTTCCTCACCAACTTTCCCTCTAAGTAGAAAAAAACTAGCTTGTAACGTGTATTTTGAGTGCGCGGAGTTCTAAACGTCTTACATAAGTATGTATGTCGTTTTACTTACGGAAGTATGTATTTTACAAAATGACTTCGCGACTGGTTCAGAACTAATGCATGCCGCGCAGCTTACAGGGATCATTGATCTTTACCCCCACACCGACCCAAAAAGCAAGTCGAACAAGCAACTAAGGTGTAGTGGCTACGCACCAATGAACACAATAAATTTTATAACTGTGTTTTATATCTGCAGCTTAAAGAGATTTGAAATTGTAAACACCGGGACCGCAACCTAAGAAAAAAGTAAGCCTTACTAAACCGCCCACAACCTAAGAAACAAATAAGCCTCACTAAACCACTAACAGACGACTACAACATCATCACGAAGCTTTACCCGACGACAAAAAACCAACTTCTGATCCCAAGTATTTAAGCGTCACGCCCCGTTGACTTACGGAAGCTTCAGATAATCTGCTTATAAAAGCGACCTTGTATGCCGGCGTTGTAACGCGACATATGTTCGGATGTGGAGAGCCTCCCCTGCTCCAAGATCCGAACAAAACCTCGGCTGTGTGTTCGTCATCTTATCTTAATATCCCCCCCCTCCCCGTATCGCCTAGCTGCGAGAACATTAAATCACGGAAGTCCTGGACCCGGCGGAGCGAGACCCATAGGTCAGCTTGACCAGTCTACGGTGTGGTCAACGTTTCCTTTGTCCATCAACACCTGACTGTCAGGAACATTTCGCAGACTTCAACAAACAAATGCTACTTTATTCAATAAAAAAAAAATTACAAAGAAATAGACGAATTATAAAAACCGTACGAAACAAATATTCTAAAAATGTAAAATTAAGAATTCGTTAGAATAAAAAAAAATTAATACGATTTGTATAATGTTAGTATATTTTTAAAGATAATAATTAAAAAAATATTGTAATGCTTTTTTAAAAAGTTTTTTGAAAATAGTCGCAAAAAGTAGGGTATGGGTAATTTATATATCCTTAGCCCATTTTTGGCGACAATCTTCAAGATGAACATGCTGAGTTTGTAATTAAGGGTATTTTCCTTTTCTTGTGTATTTTGTCAACATTTGGATTGGAATGACTCAACTTTAATTACACCACCACATTAATTACTCCTGATTACCAGAATTCACTTTTGGTTTTACAATACTTTTACCAAAGAAGGTGCTATAGTTATTTATACTTTTTTTTAAAAACATGGACGGAATGTACTGCGATAGACAGAATTGATTTTAAAAATTAAACTTCTTTCACAAAGAGTAGAACCGCGGGATATTTATAGATTTTAATCTCGTATTACATGTCGTCGTGCCCTAGTTGTTTGGGAATACCCGAATCTGTGTATTAGATTCAGTGCATGTTAATCGTGAGCCCAAAATGTTTTTCAAATACACTGTGTTGAAAAGAGGCTCGGAATTCATCTCGGAAAGTTGCAAGGGACGGAAGACAAAAGAGAAAAAAAAAGGGCGGGTGGGGCAGAGGATGTTCTAGAATCATGAATGGGTGTGAGATATGGGGCGGGGGAGTAAAAACGCAATCAAACATCGTGGGTTAAAAAAAAAAATATTATCTTGAATCAAGATGTTAAATAGGGGATCTTCGACTTCATGCATTTAATACCGTTAGAAAAAAAAATAGCAATAAACAAGATATGATTAAATTCGTATTTTATTGCCACAAATCACAACACTTGTGTTGTATTACATCTCGCCCTCCTAAAACTTGGGTTCATTTGATACCACGTACATAGTAGATCCCCCCCCCCCCCCCGTGGATAATACTTTCTACTTGCTATACCCTCCTTAATGCGATTTAATTATATAATTATGATCTAGATACATTTTCCTACATGTGTATTTTAATTTTCTACTAGGTACAGCCCTTCTAAACGTGGAGCTAATAATTCTTGAAGGTACAAAAGCACTAAGCGATGATAGAGTAGTCTACACAATACATCTCCATAAATGTGGATTTCATTTCTCTTATAGGTGTGATTTCTTAAAAGGTGGTTTACAATATAATTCCGTTTCGATTGTGTCTCTTCCATAATGTAACTGTAACATCAATACAAACAAAAACACAGACAAGGACATTCTTTTCATCCTTCGTCTTTAACTATGTATGGTTTACAACAAATAAAATTACATGTTTTAAAAAACAAAATTGATGTTGCTTAATTACTTTTAAAAAATGTTTAAGAACCCATTAGTGTCTTGAAATTGCATTTTAAGTAAGAAAATTAAGAAGCGAAGGTATTTGAAACAGTTAAGTAAGCAATTTTATTGTATGTTTTGTTCCGCTAAACGTTATATTTTTTAACACGAAATAGGATGTATTTTTAAATACAAGGTATATTTATTTAACAGATTAGCTACATATTTTAAAAGTGGACCGCTTATTTGTCTAGTTAATTAAACATTATAACTCTAGTAATTATTAACAATGATCTTAATTGTAATGGAGTATACATTGTGTGTTTATACCAATTTATTCACAAAATCGGTGTTTATCATTTCGTTATAAAATGTTCATGTAATTTTAACTGGTGGGAAAAGAGTGACATCAAATTTTTAATGTAATCCGCTTTTCAGTGACACAAAGTCGAAAGTTGTACAAAGAGTCCTTTGTAAAACTTTGGACTTTAGTTGAACAAAATTATTAATAATTTTAACAATTTAAACAATTATTTATGAAAACATATTTCTTGGTATTTTATAAGGAAGCTATAGTACTTATAAAATGCCAAGAATATTGTTTTCATAAACAATTGTTAAAATAATGAAAAACATTTTTCAAACAAATTGATTCAGTAATTAAATACTAATAATTTTAAAATGTATTATCATAATGTATTTACATACTTGTTTGACAGAAACGTTTTTAAAATAGATTTTTGTGTAGTGATTAGACTGTATTACTATGATGTAAAATTCTAGATCAGGATTTACTATTTCTGAAACATTTATGAGTCTGCAGTAATATAAAACACTTTTATTTTTAACGAGTAATTTTTTGTAATATATTTATTTTATTGACGTTCATAAAACAAGATGTGTTATTGTAAATATAATTAAGTTATGGCGTAATTTTAATGAGACTTGTAATCAAAGTGGTGATTGGTTCGGTCAGAAATTATTTTTAGGAGCTATTATTTTGACCCGTGCTTAACAGATGCACTAATGAAGTTCTTATGAATTGGTTTAAAATATATTTCTAATTTATGACCAAGGCTTTTGTAAATTAGTGAATTAATTTAACTCTTTATTGTTTTGGCTTTTTTTTGGAGGGGGGGGGGGGATTTATTTGCAAGAGACATGTTAGTCTTTAAAAAGCGTGATCAGAATGGATAAAAGTTGAACGTTGCTTACCATTATTTGCCTGTCTCATCCACGGATACACTGGCATATTCGGAGAGTTCATCCCCGACATGCATGCTGGATTAGGCATGCCTGGATTGTATCCATTGGGAGAGATGCTTGGATCTGGCATGGATTGTTGTGGATAGTAGTAGGAGGGCATATGCGGGGGCCCACACATATCAGGGGGCCCACCCTTACAGTCCAGCATTCGGTTCTCGTAGTAGAGTTCTGATGGATTTCCTGGATGGTGGATGCCGTTCATCGGATACGGTGGATACTGGTGTGCCGTGGGTGGGGTGATGGCGTGCGGGTGCTGCTGCTGCTGGCACGGTTGTTGGTGCTGTAGATGTGGTGGCTGATCCAGGTGGTGATTCTCCAGGTGGTGACCGTCCAGATGGGGACTGTCCATGTGGTGATCATGGTGCAGGGTGAGGTGTGGGTGCTGCTGTTGCTCCTCGGGTTGATGCTGCAGGTGCAGTTGGTGAGCAACAGGCGGTTGTAGCACCAGCTGCGGCTCCATGTGTTTAATGTTCTCCTGAGGCAAAGGGGTTCGATTCTCACTTCTACTTTCATAAGGATACCTCATATACGACGGCGAGTAGGTCGGCGAACAACTCTCATACCCCATCACGCCCTGGTTGTTGTTGGGATTCGAACCCAACATCGAAGAGCTCATGTAGTCATACTTAGAGCCGTGGTCGCTGTAGATATCAGCTGACGCCATACCGATATTGCCGGCGTCGTTGTTCAGGCTACAGCCTCCCCCTAGTCCGCTAGACATGGAGTTGGGGGACATGGTACCAGGTGGGGGTAGGAGGTTTGTGTAATATGAACTCATTCTCATTTTCGTCCCGTAACTCTAAGTCTACTATGTCGTTCTTTTTCTACACGAGAATTCTTCAATTCAAACCATTCTAGAAAAAAAAATGTTGAAAATTTTTCTAAGTTTATATTCATATATAAATAATAATAAATTGTTATATTACCAGTTGTTATTGAATACGAATTCCTTTTCCAGTTTTAGAAAACACAACCTATCTAATCACACATTTGAGGAAATCAATAAATAAATAAAATCTAAAAATAAAAACACCGCAGTTGATACACAATCTTGTTGATGTGTAATTAAAGAAACATTGTAATAATTGTTACACAATATCTCTTTACGCCGTAATGTCTTGAGGTATTAAACTCCGACGGCTATAAATGTCCGAGGGAATGTCCGTCCGCGGCCATAACAATCACCATAATGGTCCGACGCGATGGTCAGTGCGGGCACACACGGCGGATGAACTGCGCTCAGACCGCGATCGTCTTCTTGGGAGTCAGGAGCAGGCAACTCTAGAATTATCCTAGAGTTATCTCTTGATGGGGATAAAAAATCCAACCGAACTTCATCAGAAAATAACGAAGGTGATGAAATTTATAACTTTTGTTATTATTTACGGTGATTTTTTAATACGGTAATTAAGAAATAGCGTGCTAAAACTTCGAGGATGAATCCGGGAATTTGAGCAGATTAAAATGTAATCACGATGAAGAGTTAGCGTCTTTAGGTTCTCTGGGTTGGTGGTTTGACCGCCATGACAGCAAGTGCCGGTAGTATCCACCCACAACAGATTACCACGATAGGACCAATAAATTACAGGCGAACGGCCCCGCCATTTTGTTTTGTTTTGTGACGTTTTTTTCTCTCCCTTTCCCGGGCTGGAGAGCTTCACCAACACGGCCTGCGTCTGCTGGTCGCATGACAGCCGGACGCGCCAGCCAATCAGATGCGGGGAAGTCGTGGGGGTGGGAGTCACGTGACGTGTACCCCCTCCCCCCTCACCAAACCCCCGTGGGTGTGTGGCGGCCAAACGAATCGGTACGGATGGGTGAATTCGGAGACATTGAGAAAATATTCGCAGCGTGGAGACGGGGTCATGGGATACAGATAGGGGTAACGGATCACGTTCGCACCAACTTTCTGGACGAGAGGCAGATGTAATGTCGGGTGTAATCTCAGGTGTAACGTCAGCTGTAATCAAAATGTGTTCGCAAATTGACCGCGCGTGACTGTTAGGACGGACATATATCGTCTGCTTTATCTCCCACGTTTGGATTTTACCGGTCTAGGGCGTCATGCATGTTGGCGACATCACGAGGCTTATAGAATTGATCTTTTTATAGAACTTAACAAATTATATGAGAATAATCTAGGTCTATAGGAGTCTAGGGCGGCTTGAATGTTGGACACATCATGAGACTTATAGAATAGAAAAAAAAATCAACTAAACAAGTGTTACTTAACAAAAAGCATCTAGATCTACAGTAGTCTAGATGCTTATCATGAGGCTTATAGAATAGGTTATTTTTTAAAAAATTATACAACTAAACAATTAATATAAAAAGCATCTAGATATACAGGAGTCTAGAGCGGTGTGCATCTTGTATCCATAATAAAACTTCTAAAATAGATTGTTTGTACAGCTAAACAGATTATATAAGAATTATGTAGTGTAGCTTAAATTTGGACGTACATAATAAGACTTTTAGCATACATTGTATTACAACAAAAACAAATTATATACGAAGTATCTAGAGCAGTCTCGACTAGCTTAAAGTTAGACTTAATAAGACTTCAAAAATAAATTATTTTTGCTACACTGTATCTACAAAGTATCTAGAGTAGTATGGATTAGTTTAAATTTAGACCTACGTAATGAGACTTATAGAAACAGTATTTTTGCAACAAGCACAGATTATATACTAAAGATCTATAGTCTAGAAAAGCTAAAATTTAGACCTACATAGTTTTTGCAACAAACATATATTATATAAAAAGGATTTATAGGAGTCTATCTAAATTATAGGCAACCTGTCGAGATTTAAAAATAGATTTTTTTTTACTACCACACAGATTATAGAAAAGCTGGGCATACAAAAGTAGTAACACCGTATGTCTGGGGATGTATGTAGGGGTGGGGACAGTCACGTGCTATCAAGATATATTTTGACATTGTTTCATAGTTTATATTCAAATTGAGTATACAATTACTTGCGTTTTAAAAATATTTTTTTTTTTAATTCAAATTTTTTATTCGTAAAATAAAAATAATATGAAGGTAAATTAAATAAAAGAGGGGGGGGGGAAAGGAAGGGAGTGAAAACTAATCAAACGAGGAGGGGGAAAACTAGAAGGTTGCTGTATAGAACAACGAAAATATTATTTATTCGTGTATGTTTATTGTCAAATAAGATACATGTCGGGTTCGGGTTCTGAGAGGGGAGGGGGTGGGTGGGAAGGGTGGGGTGGTGGTTGTAAGGGCTTGCTTTGTATAACAGGCTGTATCAAACAGCGTATAATAACATGTTTCCCTAATTGAAATAGCCATTTACCTCTAACCTACCAGTCACCATTTAACCTATAACCCACACAGTCACCATTTAACCTATAACCTACCAGTCACCATTTAACCCATAACCTACCAGTCACCATTTAACCTATAACCCACACAGTCACCATTTAACCTAAAACCTACCACTCACCATTTAACCTATAACCTACACAGTCACCATTTAACTTATAACCCATCTGTCACCATTTAACCTATAACCTACCAGTCACCATTTAACCTATAACCTACCAGTCACCATTTAACCTATAACCCACACAGTCACCATTTAACCTAAAACCTACACTCACCATTTAACCTATAACCTACACAGTCACCATTTAACTTATAACCCATCTGTCACCATTTAACCTATAATCTACCAGTCACCATTTAACCCATAACCTACCAGTCACCATTTAACCTATAACCCACACAGTCACCATTTAACCTAAAACCTACCACTCACCATTTAACCTATAACCTACACAGTCACCATTTAACTTATAACCCATCTGTCACCATTTAACCTATAACCTACACAGTCACCATTTAACCTATAACCTACAAGTCACCATTTAACCTATAACCTACACAGTCACCATTTAACCTAAAACCTACCACTCACCATTTAACCTATAACCTACACAGTCACCATTTAACTTATAACCCATCTGTCACCATTTAACCTATAACCTACACAGTCACCATTTAACCTATAACCTACGAGTCACCATTTAACCTAAAACCTACACAGTCACCATTTAACCTAAAACCTACCACTCACCATTTAACCTATAACCTACACAGTCACCATTTAACTTATAACCCATCTGTCACCATTTAACCTATAACCTACCAGTCACCATTTAACCTATAACCTACCAGTCACCATTTAACCTATAACCCACACAGTCACCATTTAACCTATAACCTACACAGTCACCATTTAACCTATAACCTACGAGTCACCATTTAACCTATAACCTACACAGTCACAATTTAACCTATAACCTACACAGTCACCATTTAACCTATAACCTACGAGTCACCATTTAACCTATAACCTACACAGTCACCATTTAACCTAAAACCTACCACTCACCATTTAACCTATAACCTACACAGTCACCATTTAACTTATAACCCATCTGTCACCATTTAACCTATAACCTACCAGTCACCATTTAACCTATAACCTACCAGTCACCATTTAACCTATAACCCACACAGTCACCATTTAACCTAAAACCTACCACTCACCATTTAACCTATAACCTACACAGTCACCATTTAACTTATAACCCATCTGTCACCATTTAACCTATAACCTACACAGTCACCATTTAACCTATAACCTACGAGTCACCATTTAACCTATAACCTACACAGTCACCATTTAACCTAAAACCTACCACTCACCATTTAACCTATAACCTACACAGTCACCATTTAACTTATAACCCATCTGTCACCATTTAACCTATAACCTACCAGTCACCATTTAACTTATAACCTACCAGTCACCATTTAACCTAAAACCTACCACTCACCATTTAACCTATAACCTACACAGTCACCATTTAACCTAAAACCTACCACTCACCATTTAACCTATAACCTACACAGTCACCATTTAACTTATAACCCATCTGTCACCATTTAACCTATAACCTACACAGTCACCATTTAACCTATAACCTACGAGTCACCATTTAACCTATAACCTACACAGTCACCATTTAACCTAAAACCTACCACTCACCATTTAACCTATAACCTACACAGTCACCATTTAACTTATAACCCATCTGTCACCATTTAACCTATAACCTACCAGTCACCATTTAACTTATAACCTACCAGTCACCATTTAACCTATAACCCACACAGTCACCATTTAACCTATAACCTACACAGTCACCATTTAACCTATAACCTACGAGTCACCATTTAACCTATAACCTACCAGTCACCATTTAACCTATAACCTACCAGTCACCATTTAACCTATAACCCACACAGTCACCATTTAACCTAAAACCTACCACTCACCATTTAACCTATAACCTACACAGTCACCATTTAACTTATAACCCATCTGTCACCATTTAACCTATAACCTACACAGTCACCATTTAACATATAACCTACGAGTCACCATTTAACCTATAACCTACCAGTCACCATTTAACCTATAACCTACGAGTCACCATTTAACCTATAACCTACAAGTCACAATTTAACCTATAACCGACCACTCACCATTTAACCTATAACCTACAAGTCACAATTTAACCTATAACCTACCAGTCACCATTTAACCTATAACCTACCAGTCACCATTTAACCTATAACCTACAAGTCACCATTCAACCTATAACCTACCGGTCACATTTAACCTATAACCGACCATTCACCATTTAATCTATAACCTACAACTCACCATTTAACCTATAACCGACCATTCACCATTCACCATTTAACCTATAATCTACACAGTCACCATTTAACCTATAACCTACACGTCGCCAACCCTACATTAATTAACGGTCGTTGCACATAACAGTAAAATAAAATGAACACTTACTGAACCGCACCGCTTTAGCTTGTACTCGCGTAGTTTAAAAAAAAATCTTGTAAACATTGATTTTAAAAATCCGAATGCGACAAAATGTTTCGTACAGCGGGGATCACGGTTGACTGAGCACGACTAACGGAGTAGAATTACACTAATCTTTTAAAACATGGTCTTAGGATTAAAAGTGGTAAAAACGGCGGATTAAGCTGGGATTTACTTGGTGAGTTTGGACAAAAGAGGAATAAGCTTAAAATGTAGCTTTAGGATTAAGGCATATGTTGCTTGGTGTTTAGATCGATACAGCAAGCTAATAGTAACGGTATTAATAATAATAATAGTAATAATGGTAATAATAATAATAATAATAATAATAATAATAATAATAATAATAATAATAATAATAATAATAATAATAATAATAATAATAATAATAATAATAATAATAATAATAATAATAATAATAATAATAATAATAATAATAATAATAATAATAATAATAATAATAATAATAATAATAATAATAATAATAATAATAATAATAATAATAATAATAATAATAATAATAATAATAATAATAATAATAATAATAATAATAATAATAATAATAATAATAATAATAACAAAAAAAGTAATAATCATAACAATACTACTACTACTAATAATAATAACAACAAAAAGACTACTACTGCTACTACTTCTACTAATAATAATAATAATAACAAAAATACTACTACTGCTAAAAATAATAGTGATAATAATAAATAGAAGACTTAGCAGAAAAAATAGAAGAATAATATTAAATATAATAACAATTTAGCTAACAATAAGATTACCAATATGAGTCAAATAAATACAATTTTAAATTTTAATAAATTATAACAATGCTTTTAAATTTTACACTATAATATTACAAGAAAATAATCTTTTATAAGCAAATTATTACAAAATTTATAATTTATACATTTATAAAAACGTATTTGTAATATTACATTCGTATTTAAATATCTTGCACACACATCCCGTCTTATGATATTTAATCTGGAAATTAGCATAACAAAGCCTACTCGTGGGAGACACATGTTTATAATTCTGAGTGTGTGTGAGACTGTGTGTGTGTGTGTGTGTGTATGAGAATGTGTGTGAGACTGTGTGTGCACGTGAGTGGGTGTAAACACGAACAATTTCTCATTCGCTTACAAATAACTACCGCGTACCGAAAAATTGGAAAAAAATAAAAATAAACTGTTAACTTAATGAATATTTAGCATACAATGCAATAGAAGGTAATCATACTTACAGAAAAACGGCCTAACAAAAGCAAAATTTAGTCACAGTTTGGGGTGTAAAATGTTACCACCACCCACCCCCCTCCAGTTCCTTATCACAAACAGCCCCACCCATCAACTTTTGTTAACTTTTGTCTAGATCAACCAAAAGACTGACTTTGACACCCCCCCCCTCTTGTTCCTTCACCCCCGGGCTATGATATGATTCATAAGTCATCTGCTTGAAGCGACGAGATTTGCTTGCAGACAAGATGATGTGATGATGAGAGAGATAACATCACTCGTCCACGACTACATATATATATATATATATATATATATATATATATATATATATATATATATATATATATATATATATATATATATATACAGGCTTATATATGCGTATGTATAAACAAACGCGTGTTATAACAAGCTTTGTAATTTACTTAGTAACATACTTTGAACTACACACAAGTAATTATAACGGTCTATTTTAGATTATGACTCTAAACGATGAATTAGCCCTTAAGGAATCACCTGCTTATGGGAATGTGTGTTCTGGTTGAATTTTTTAAAAATGTATTAAGACTGATGCGGTGTGTCGCATAGTTTCCTCCCCTGTCTTGTGGCAAATAGCCACCTTGCTACCTGGCTACCTGTCTACAATGCTACCTGGATATATTTTGATGCCCCACTATGCCGAGGATCTCCTCGCGTTTTTGGCGACCATCTTCGCGACACCTCGGATTAACGCCCCTGACAGCATGTCAGAGTTACTCGACTTGAGGACCTACACGTTTATGCCCCTTTGATCCAGAAGGTGTTGGCCGTATGACGGTTCTCTCCCTTTGCTCTCGACGAAATGTCTCTTTATACATCGAGATAGGGAAATGTCTATTTTAATATTGTGATGGGGAGATGTCTATTTTAATATTGTGATGGTGGAAATGTCTATTTTAACATTGTGATGGTGGAAATGTCTATTTTAACATTGTGATGGAGAAATGTCTATTTTAATATTGTGATGGAGAAATGTCTTTTTTAATATTGTGATGGGGAGATGTATATTTATATATAGTGATGGAGGAAATGTTTATTTATTGTGATGAGGGAAAATGTGATAAAGAAGAAGCCGCTTTATACTACATATTATGAAACATGTCTTTATATACCAAGTGATAAAGGATTTATCTTGTATCCCAATCATAAAAAAAAATGTTATTAATTGTCAAGGAAATGCAAACGAAAATGTCTTTTCAAACTTTTTAATGAAAGATTTTTTTTAACTTGGAAAAAAATTTTTTGTAACTGATTAGGGACAAGACAATTTTTAAGAGCTAGTGCTAAAAATGTATTTACTTGGACATGCTTTCAAGTCGTTTTTATGAGTACGAGAAAACTTAAAGAAACAAACAAAGCAAACAGTAACAACAACATCATGAACATTGCCATAAAGTGTTGTTTAACTGCTTAACTACAACACATTTACTTTACGCAGGGAATGAATAATCAGCTACGATACTCAAATCGTTATCAACAATATTTGAAAACAAAACACGAAAATGTTTAGGGAGTTTATCACTTGATTGTATGTAAGTTCACCTGTACAACTAATTATAAATCCAGGTAACTACTTGGCTATACATTTATAATTATATATGCAGACGAATTGCCGTAGTCAAACAAGTGAAATATTTCCATATCTAAAGCTGTTAAGAATGTCACTTCACACATACCTGTTGTTTCCACCCCACCCCCACCCCCACCCCACCCCTGCCCCACCCCATCACCACCTAACACGTCCCCTGAGGTGGTACCCCAGGACTTATGGAAAATGTCAGTGTGGATTATATTCCAAAACTATTCTGCAGTTCGGCAACTCCCTGCCCACATATCGACACCAACCAGTATCGTTTTCGCCCACCTGACTACGGGCGAGGTCCATTCGTGGCCGGGGCGGTATCGATGTCACGTCCCTCCCTGTGACAAATGACACAACTCGGAGATGTCAATAGACCGCCCTCGTGCGAGTAACAGAGATGTCAGCTTGTATTGGGTTTTCCCGACACGACGGAACTGGGGGGAAAATGAAACCTGTAATTTTATCAATACGTCATGTGGTGATGGGAAAGGGGGGGGGGGGGGGGAGGGGAGGATAGGTGAGCAGTGTGTCCATGTGGGGGGGGGGGGGGGGAGAGGAAAAATTCTTGAATTCTTGTACACCCAAGTAAAATACATCTCATCTATCACATTCCTTTTCGTACGAATAAAAAACAAGATGTGTGAATAAATGACTCTAACAAGGATGTCAAATTTTGAGGCTGAAAATATTTTTTAATGATGTACAAAAAATAAATTTTATAGACCTATTGAATAGCCATTTAGTCTTGAGAAAAGGAATTCTTGAAATTTGGCTAACGAAGACCTCGGGTCGAAACACCCACTGTATTTGACATTCTCACTTATATGTTAAGTCAAAAACTCACACTGCCTGATATAACATGACGTTTTACATAAATCTCACTGCAGCTTTATGTAATTGATTATGCTCTTGGGTGAGGAGATATCACAAGCTATGTTGTTGGAACAACAATAGGCTTGAAAAGTCTATGAAATCATACTGAATTTTTAAAAGAATCTTTAAAAAATATTGCAGTTGCCGTGAGAAAAAAATTACATATAGGGCCTATTTCAAGATATTCTGTTAATGTCTATTTTTATATATATATATTTCTTTATATAGTTTTTAATTACAGTTTTCATGATTATTATAAGTTAGGTATCAAAGTCTACTGGCATACTATTACATAGTAGGCGCGAATGAGAAACGGATATTGTGAAGATATAGATACACACAGACTGACTGACAGACAGACAGACAGAGACCGGCCACGGGATTGAAAGGTCTTCTGTGACCAACCATCCAGCAAATGAGTCCAGGATTGACGCTGGATTAACAGTCACGCATGACAGACAGACGTATTTTATGACGGACAACGGTCGGGGAACAAAACAGACAGGTGACAATCTGGATCAATCACGTGACGCCCGCCCCGCGGGGTGGCTGGGGGTGGGGGTCGGTGAGGCGCTGGGTCAGGAAATTAGCGGGACCGGTCAGTAAAGACGGGCTGCTATAACCACAGCCATAAACTTGCAGCTATAACCACAGCCATAAACTTAATCTACGGTATTAGCTGCCTCTTCCCGGCATACCTTTCGAAACCTGTTACAAGCTGTAACCGTGACATCACATCATCTTATTAGTGTGGAATGAGGTACGGGTTATCTTCATTAAGTTAATTATCCGATTACATAATCGCTGATGATCTCCACACTAGATTAATAGGATAAAGATTGATTTTCCCATGATCAAGGATTGTAAATGTGTCTAATAAAGATGAGAATTTAGAAAATATTCAGTCTTGGAGAACTTTTTGATTGAGTAGGTGACAAAGAAACGGTTACTGATTTCAAAAGTCTGTGGGAGCAATGTCCAGTGGCGAAGGCGGGTGGGTGGGGGAGGGGTAGGGTGTCAAAGGGGCTAGAACACCACCCCCCCACCCACAACAATTTCATTTTTGGAATACAATCACAACCACACTCACGCACATACACACTCATATATAATCGCAGACCATTGCCTAGATACGATTATAACCAAAACAATTTGTTTACTGGTCTGGTCTTGACAATACTTGTAGTTCATTTCCCGGGCTTGACCGTGTAAATCTACAGAGAGCAGATGACACAACTAAATCCTGGACGCTTGCGGCCAAAAGATGCTGAAAATTTATTCATCACATAATGAACGTCTGCCGGCCGTTTTGTAAAGATTGCAAACAATGGCGCCATTGAAGCGGCTCTCCTGTAACTGTTGCAGCTGGTCGTCTGCACGGAGATGCCAGCAGACGACCAACGGTTCCAGCCTGGACGTGTTATCTGTTGCCAGGTACTTGTCAAAAATATTTCCTGCCAGTTAGGACAGTATTACGCATGTGTCTGACAAGTGTGAACTGACCACTTCCGGTCAAGTCTTCAACTCGACAGTTTTGTTTCAGTACCTTGTCTCATTTCAGCAATTAACACGATTCGCGAATTAAACGTTAAAGAAACCAACTTGATAAACTTCAATGATGTTTGCACTCCTAAATTTTGCACGCACCGGAAGCTTCAAAGTTCAAGGTCTAGATATGTATAGAGAACAGAACTAATGTTTAAAGCGTTATTTGATGACACATAAAAAGACTAGAAAGATGATTAGATTTGTTTCTAGCGATGTTTAAAAAAATGCTTCAGTCACTTTACTTCCCTTTAATATTCAATAACCGTAGATTCTAATGAGGCGCTTTTGTCTCACAGTTTATACAGAAGAAAATTCTCCTTGTTAAAAACAACGATTTAAAAAACGACATAATATAAAAGCGAAAACAGAAACAAATGTTATTAGAAACAAGTTGTAAGGTGTAGTTTACTTGTATGTACCAAAATGTGTTTTACGGCAAATTTCAAGTTAATATAAAAAGGGCAACTTAAACATACTAAACAAAGTTTTACAATTTTATTTAAAGTTATGTTTAATTTATCCTCATTTAAAGAATATCCATTTTACATTTATTGTGTTGTTCAAATATATTTCCATTTCACTACATATGATGTTAAAAGAAAACGTATGTTGTCTATTTTCATTTTTATTGAAATAAAAAAATAAGTTTTATCATACAACGCATTACGAAAAAAAAAGCTTTTTCCCTCCCCCTATATTTTGACCTTGACCTTGACAAAGTTTGATAATTATGTACGCTTTTTTTTTGGTGGATGGGAAACATAAAGTGTGAACTATATTTACAATTGTTACAATTTAATGAAACTTTATTGCTGTCAACGCCCGTTAATTAACCGGTGCAATTAAGTTCTTAAACTTCAGTAGACCCGCCTCTATCCCCCCTAAACCCCTGAATCCATTGACCACACCTTTACGCGGGTGACATCCCTTGTTTAGACTCATCATACACACAACCAGATCATAAAACCAGCAGGGTTGTCTCCCATCATTATCTACCCTTTAATTTACTCGTCAGGTCTCCTCACTGTGAGTTGTTTCCCCTGAATTGTTTATACAGCGATGATCTAACCCTAACCCCAACACCTCGGCTCGTTAAACCATAAACTATTATTGGACGCCGGGCATGGATGAGAGGCGTCGTCTCCGCTACTGATGGAATGCTGGGAGCTACGTCATTATGACGTGATAATCTCTCGCTACGACGGATGGTGCCATAATTGCTATTTTTAGTATCGGGTATTTCCCAGAACTGAAATGTCACAAGGACATGAAATTTGAGGTTAATTAAAATACAAAAAAAAAAAACAACGAAAAATAAAAACCACCCCAAAATGGGAGATAGTTAACGATGTTTGTGGTTGTTGAAGGTTGAACTTAGTGATGGTGAAAAACAATTTGTCAATGCTAATTCAAGTAGTAATAAAGTATCTAGGTACACTTGGTTTATACGCAGTGTTTCTTCCAGACTTTTTTCTCCGGGGGGGGGGCACTTGAAATTTTCGGGGGGGGGGCGGTAGACTTTCTTCGGGGGGGGGGACACTGATAAAAGTATATATTCTCTATATAAACTATATAAATTTCATTTCGTTCGGGGGGGGGGGGGGCGGTAAAAAATTTTCGGGGGGGGGGGGGGAACACTGATAAAAGTATATATTCTCTATATAAACTATATAAATTTCATTTCGTTCGGGGGGGGGGGGGCGGTAAAAAATTTTCGGGGGGGGGGGGGGGGGCAAAGCCCCCCGAAGAGATGCCTGGAAGAAACTCTGTTTATACGTGCGACAAGCTAAGTCATGATACACGCTTTTGATAAGAGTTAGGGTTAGGCTGAGGGCTAAAATTTTAACTATGATAAAAGTACCCGGTAACACGATGTATTGTGTGGGTACGTATATTACAAGCTGTCTTTTATGCGGAAGAAGTGGGAGGTAAGGGGGGGGGGGGTAGGAAAAGTGACGTTACACTAATTTTTAATTGATATAACTATTAAGAAGGGTTTTGTGCGTTAATTTCATGGAAAACTGGTTTTAATTGCGTGACATGTTATATGAGTGAACATTACTAATTATGTATTTTAATTAACTATTTACAAACTCAACCAATTGACTTGGCAAGTATGTATTATACAGTTTATACGGATTGCAAGTTTCAGAATCAAATATCTCCTTTCCTGTATGAAATTCTTGTGATCGGTACATAAGTAACTAGAATACATTATTTTAAAAAAAACTGTATCAGAATTTCAGCGATGCCCCCCCCCTCCCCCCTGTGTCCAAGAACGGCCTTTGATGTTGCCGACGATGAGGTTTTAATGATAGGCTCTAGCAGACAGGAGCGTCCTGCTGTTCGCGTGGTGGGTGGGGGTGGGGGTCTGGGAGGGTGGTGCGCCACAATAGATGTTTAACCACACACAAATGATGAGACGGCGCTAGTAACTGGCTCGTCTGACGTCTGATGTTGATACGTCTGGAACATTCTGTTGGATTCCTCTGGAACGAGATTTGCCAGGCAGTTGCTGGTAGTGGTGACTGGTGACTAGTGGTGACTGGTGACTAGTGGTGACTGGTGACTAGTGGTGACTGGTGACTAGGGTAGTGGTGATTGGTGACTAGCTGTGATGGGTGACTAGTGTTGATGCGTGACTGGTGACTAGTGACTAAGGTAGTGTCAATGAGTGACTAGTGGTGATTGGTGACTCGGGTAGTGGTGGTTGGTGACTAGAGTAGTGGTGACTGGTGACTAGGGTAGTGGTGATTGATGACTAGAGTAGTGGTGATTGGTGACTAGGGTGGTGGTGATTGGTGACTAGAGTAGTGGTGATTGGTGACTAGGGTAGTGGTGATTGGTGACTAGGGTAGTGGTGATTGGTGACTAGGGTAGTGGTGATTGGTGACTAGAGTAGTGGTGATTGGTGACTAGGGTAGTGGTGATTGGTGACTAGGGTAGTGGTGATTGGTGACTAGAGTAGTGGTGATTGGTGACTAGGGTAGTGGTGATTGATGACTAGAGTAGTGGTGATTGGTGACTAGGGTGGTGGTGATTGGTGACTAGAGTAGTGGTGATTGGTGACTAGGGTAGTGGTGATTGGTGACTAGAGTAGTGGTGATTGGTGACTAGGGTGGTGGTGATTAATGACTAGAGTAGTGGTGATTGGTGACTAGAGTAGTGGTGATTAGCGACTAGGTTAGTGGTGATTGGTAACTAGAGTAGTGGTGATAGGTGACTAGAGTAGTGGTGATTGGTGACTAGAGTAGTGGTGATTAGTGACTAGTGGTGACTGGTGACTAGTGGTGATTGGTGACTAGTGGTGACTGGTGACTAGTGGTGACTGGTGACTAGTGGTGATTGGTGACTAGCTGTGATGGGTGACTAGTGTTGATGCGTGACTGGTGACTAGTGACTAAGGTAGTGTCAATGAGTGACTAGTGGTGATTGGTGACTCGGGTAGTGGTGGTTGGTGACTAGAGTAGTGGTGACTGGTGACTAGAGTAGTGGTGATTGGTGACTGGTGACTAGTGGTGACTGGTGACTAGAGTAGTGGTGATTGGTGACTAGCTGTGATGGGTGACTAGTGTTGATGCGTGACTGGTGACTAGTGACTAAGGTAGTGTCAATGAGTGACTAGTGGTGATTGGTGACTCGGGTAGTGGTGGTTGGTGACTAGAGTAGTGGTGACTGGTGACTAGAGTAGTGGTGATTGGTGACTAGGGTAGTGGTGATTGGTGACTAGGGTAGTGGTGATTGGTGACTAGAGTAGTGGTGATTGGTGACTAGGGTAGTGGTGATTGATGACTAGAGTAGTGGTGATTGGTGACTAGGGTGGTGGTGATTGGTGACTAGAGTAGTGGTGATTGGTGACTAGGGTAGTGGTGATTGGTGACTAGAGTAGTGGTGATTGGTGACTAGGGTGGTGGTGATTAATGACTAGAGTAGTGGTGATTGGTGACTAGAGTAGTGGTGATTAGCGACTAGGTTAGTGGTGATTGGTAACTAGAGTAGTGGTGATAGGTGACTAGAGTAGTGGTGATTGGTGACTAGAGTAGTGGTGATTAGTGACTAGTGGTGACTGGTGACTAGTGGTGATTGGTGACTAGTGGTGATTAGTGGTGAGTTGTAACTAGTGGTGATGGGTGACTAAGATAATGGTGATTGGTGACTAGGGTAGTGTCGATGAGTGACTAGTGGTGATGGATGACTAAGGTAGTGGTAACTGGTGACTAAAGTAGTGGTGATGGATGACTAAGGTAGTGGTAACTGGTGACTAAAGTAGTGGTGATGGGTGACTAGGGTAGTGGTGATGGGTGATGCTGACTAATAGTGACCGAGGCAGTTACGAACTGCTAGATATTGTGGATAGACAGTCTCAAATGTCCTGGATTGTGTTCTTAGTTTTGTCGTCTGCTGTTGTAAGTTTTGCTTGAGTTACAAACTGCGAGATGCTGTGTATAGATAGTCTCAAATGTCGTGGATTGTTTGCTTAGTTTGGTCGTCTGCTGTTGTCAGTTTTGCTTGAGTTACGATGCTGTGGATAGACGGTAACAAAACAGGTCCACGACTAAGGGCAGACAAACACGCAACATGAACTGTTTGTTGAAGGCTTGAAAGGGGAGAGCAATCACACAGCTTGTAATTATCTACCCTTGATATCAGCGAGAGAAGGCGGCGGCGCGTCTTTGCATTGTTTCAGTTCAATCCATCGCAGTGGCTTCCCTTAGACGGCGCGCATTCATGTGTTGTTCTGCATTGGCATGCGATTGTGTCCCTTGATTTATGAGTGTCCGATTCGCGGACATGGGTTTGGACAATTGTAATGAACTGACCACACCATTGGACGTAGGGGGTTAATTTTAGAAAGTTGGGTGACGGGGGACCGGTCATTTGAAATCGTTAGGGCCGACCCTTCAAACAAATCGGCTAAACTCAAAGATGAGCTGATAAAAATTACGTCCCTTTGCTGATGGGTGTTGCAGGGGACATCACTCGGATAAAAGTTAAACGGGTTAAAGGGGCGGTACTGTAGGTTTAGACATGCCACATCACAGAACTCGGCCTGGGCTGGGATTTTAGGATTTGGGTTTAAGTTAATCGCCGGTTTAAGGCTAGGGTTCGATTAAAATTTTTGTTTGTTTGAAATTTAACCACGATACGTATTAGCTTTATTAAACTGTGGAAATCTGTATAGCCTTTTGCGAGTCAATTGACTCATATTGAAGTAGTTTTAGAGGCAAGGGATGTAAGTACGAATTATTTAAATTTGCTAGCTTACACACAAACTTACAAACAAACAACCCGAACATTAAACAAAAACTCACGCACATATATGTAGCATATATTTACACACTAAAACACGAACCAGGCTACATTATGCATACAAGCTGATTCTAATAAACATGTACATACATACGCACATCTGACACACCACACAAACATATGCATATTTATATACACACAAACAGGCAAAATAGCACAAGCACACACACTTACACATAGTATAACAGAGTATCTATAATATTGTATACAATAGTTTTATTATTACTTGACAATTTGGTTGACCATCACAAAGTTACATTATTTGACCCTTTGGTTGACCAAAAAAAAGTTACATTATTTGACCCTTTGTTTCACCATAACAAAGTTACACTATTTGACCCTTTGTTTGACCATCACAAAGTTACACTATTTGAACCTGTGTCATCGCCCCTCCTCTCGCCTAGTTTGGTCCGCCGTGTTCGGATCCCCAACTCGTGGAACAAAGTCTGGCACCGAGCATGATGAGGGCCGTAAATTCTCATTGTATCCTCTGGCCCTGTCTTCCTGCTAAATTGGCACTAATCTAACCCAGGCGCCGGAGGAGTTCTTCTTTTCCGGAGATGTCAAAGGTCAAGCGCGAAGATCGCGTGGAGCAATGGAAAGATTCATTGGTGGATAGCACGGGCTAATTTACATATTGCCAAACATGGGCATTGGCTGTATGTGGGGCAGAAGAATGGGCATTCTGGGTGTAACATAATATATTTACATTTGGTAAACCGTGGGCATTGGAGCTTTAGGTGTAGATCTATATGGAAACTTGATTTAACAGAACAATATTTTAGTAGATAGAAGAGCAATAAAAAAATAAGATTATACGGTATACAGTAAGTTAAAAGATTCTTAAATTTAAATAGAGGCAACACATTTAAGAAACTAAACGAGTGCTTTTGAATTTTGCTAGATCTTTATTTGATTGAACTATAAAAAAAACCCAATGCAATTCACAATTATTTGTAATAATTCGAACTGTTTCTTCCCAAGCTCAATTCGAGTTTAAAAAATGAGTTTACGTTCGATATTAAATAAAGTCTGAGTTGACTTTTGGAGAGTAAGTTACCATTTTTCACCGTAAACAATACAAATGCTGGATGAACCTAGATAACATGACAGGAATGAATCTAAACTAACAGTCTCAAGGAAAAAGAAAACAGGCTTAAGGAGACGTAGAGGCGCACATCAGAAAAGCAACTGACAAAGGCAGGACTGTCATGGGGGACTGCTCAGAAAATTACCAGAGACCAAAAAGTTGAAAGAACTTTCTGTGGCGGTCCCATGTTTCCTGGGCACTAGAGAAAAAACAGTGCGTTAGTTCATCGAAATGGCTGACACACGCACGTTAACACTACTTACATTCTCGATAAACAACCACAACAGTTACTTTTTACCAATTTCTTATGTGAGAGTTTAAAATTTTGGTTTTGCTAGAAAAAGATTGGACGCAATCTCAGTTGTAGAGCCAAAACATACAGGCCGACGTCGTGGCTTCACCCACACAACGTCACGTCACATCATTACCAGGTACGAGTTAAAGCTGAGTCGGCTCATGGAATCCTACGCAAATCAACGACATATCCGAATTCTAACAGATCCGAACCCTAGACCTTCACTGAATACTTATCCGCTTGATTCATCGACGCTGTGATTCCATGTATATGAGTCAAGAAACAACAAAGGACGAGACAGTAGACAAAGAAGTCGATGATTTTGTCATCTTCATGTAGATACGACACGAAGCAATAAAAACAACCCGGTCGATATTTCTGCCCGGGGGGTGGTGAACCCTTGTCGCCAGATATATCTTTCTCGCGACCACAGAGGGGGTTTGTCAAACTTGCTATCGCCCGCCCCATCAATGTTCCCGTGTGCTAGCGTTGATCTTACCCTGCGCTACTAAAGGGCAGATAATCATCTTGCTTTGTTCTAATGGGCCGTGATAGCCGCGGGGTCATGTATGAGCTTATCCTCTGAGTTGTGGCCCTTGCCATGATTCAGTCGCCTCCCCGCCATGTTTCTGTGACGTAGTCGGTCGTTGATATACCGGAAGTGGAATTTTTACAAGGGAACTTCAAAGCTAATTTATTTTTAGAATTTCCAATTTTACTCAAAAGCGATGACTAAGTGTACAATTCTTATTGTTCATATTTTTTGCATATTTGAAATACTTCGGTACATTCCTTTACACAGGTGACATGTAGCATACAAAACGTGACATATAGCATACAAAACGTGACATATAGCATACAAAACGTGACATATAGCATACAAAACGTGACATATAGCATACAAAACGTGAAATATAGCATACAAAATGGAAATGTCGTATGTTTCACAAACAGTAATCTCAAATCGCTCATTAAATTTTATCGGCGTGAAAGCCAATTTCTTGTGAACACTTTTTTTTTTCAAAACTGTCGCGTTTGCATTTTCTTCCAACAATTTCACCGCTGCAACACTTTTATTACGACTAGTTTTATTTGGTCAGTTGCCATCTTTATGGGAGAGCGTGGGGATGTGTGTGTGTGTTTTTAAATCGACCTACAGCATATATTTTATATCTCACATGAACAATTTGCTTAGCTAGGCTGTAGCTAGCAGTGTTTACTGTATTCAAACACCCCCCACTGCCCCACATCCATATAGTGATAAATAGGCAAGAAAAGCAATAACTTGGAAATGTATAGCACCAACCAACACATTAAACACGCACAGAGGCGGGTTGGTAGTGCCACTGGCCTGTCTGTTTTGTATCAGAATATGAAGGAATTGTTGTGATCTTGTAGGTGAAGTAGAGTTCACCTGGCTGTCTTGTACCAGAATATGAAAAAGTTGTGTGATCATTATTCTCAGTGCCACCCTCACGTTGCTCAGCTTAATTCACGTATCAGGACTGGCTGTAATTTATGTTGTTGTGCAGACATGCGTGGTACCTAATACAACTGAGTGGGCTCAAGGACATCTGACAACTAAACACTGGTAAAGTCAACTATATCTACCTACATCTATACTAATTAATTAACGCGTTAATTGGTTAAACACATATTTTCATCTGCTTTTTATTCAAGCAGTACAAATCTCAATTCATTACATATTTAAATATAATTTATGATACTAACACACATTTCCATTATTAATTTATTTCATTCAATGTTTCAACAAGATACGCATTCCATATTTTTGTATTCAACAAGTTGAATGTTTTATATCTGGGTATTGCAAATGTTTAGTACATTAAAGACGTTGATTAATTAGTGGTTGGGGGTTATAGTGAGCGAGAAAATAGTTTGGTGTGGGGGTGTGGGGGTGAGGGCTTGAGTGTGTGGGCGTGGGGTAGTGTTGTATTTGTTTGTAAAAGGTCAACTCTTTTACTTTTGTTGGAGATTTGCGGTTCTGTTGCTGGATAATTGTTGGACCATCAGAGGCGTAGCGACCCTTCCCGGCGCCCGGAGACAAACTTTTCGATTTGCACCCCCCCTCGAGATTTTCATTTGCACCCCCCCTCAAACTTTCAATTTGCATCCCCCCTCGCTACGCTACTGTGGACCATCGCTGGACCATTGCTGGACCATTGCTGGACCACTTTTAGACCATTGTTGGACCATTTTTAGACCATTGCTGGACCATTTTTAGACCATTGCTGGACCATTTTTAGACCATTACTTGATCATTTTTAGACCATTTTCATTTTTAGACCATTTTTTGGACCACTGCTGGACCGTTGTTGTACACTTGTCGGACCTTTGTTGGACCATCGCTAGACCGTTGTCGGACGCAGAACCATTTTATTCAAATGTCCAAACAAAGTCTTCACCCCAGCCGGACATTAATGGCGTCCAATTCATCAACAAGAGCAATTACTCCCCAGCAAACCAGCAAGGGCCGCAACTCGGCTATTTGTGCTGGACTGGGATCTACTAACCCCCCTGTCCAGCGCTGACCACTTCGGTCGTTACCGTCGCTCAGACCTCGCTGACCAATGTCCAGCTCCGTACATGGTCTGGCGATATTAGATTATCCCGAAGAACAAAAACGCATTATTCTTATTTATGCTTTGCAGTGCTCGCCCCTGCTCAAATACGAGACGGACTACGCCGCATTCACATCTCTAGTTAAGCCAGTCAGAAGTCATTTGACTTAGACGGGAGGGGTTAGCGTGAAAACTTGATTAAATTGACTTGGAGATGACTGATACCCCGTAGAGATGAGTCAGTTGATTTTTAGCGAGCCGAGAAAACAATTGCTCACTAAATTAATAACTGCCTATGCAAGATAGAGAATATTAGATTTCATCTTTAATACATACACGCATATATACATACAGATATAAGCGCTTACCGTTTTAAACGATGTAATCGTCAAAAGAATAATCGATGATTGCAGAGGTAAAGATGAACATATAAAATATAGAAAAAACAAACAAACAAAAAACAATGAGAAGTTTTGGAAAACCCAAAATAACTTCAAAATGTTACAGCAATGGTATTGTCCCCTTTCAATAACAGAGCAATGATATTGTCACCTTTCAATAACAGAGCAATGATATTGTCCCCTCTCAATAACAGAGCAATGATATTGTCCCCTCTCAATAACAGAGCAATGATATTGTCCCCTCTCAATAACAGAGCAATGATATTGTCCCCTCTCAATAACAGAGCAATGATATTGTCCCCTCTCAATAACAGAGCAATGATATTGTCCCCTCTCAATAACAGAGCAAGGATATTGTCCCTGGATGTTTCAGCTCAATGTCTTCGTCAGCACAAGAGTGTGGCGTTAAGGTATATATAGAGAATCATAAATAAGGAAATGCGTGTTAGGTAGGTATCGGAACGACACATACACATGTTCATATGATAATTCACTTACACACAAAAATATACATACATACACAAACATACACAACAAAAGCGCTGGTATGCTCATATATATATATATATATATATATATATATATATATATATATATATATATATATATATATATATATATATATATATATATATATACGGTGTAAGTATACATATTAAGTATTTAACCATTAGTGTACTCAGCCATGATTATCTTATAACACCAACAAAAGGCGTGGTCTTGGCATAGTCCCACCCCTGATGCTCCCACCAACCCACCCAATCCCCCGGGGTCCCACACGACCCCAGTCACGATCCCTGGGGGTCCTGACGGTACTTGCCCTTCCCAGCATGCGCGTCTTCCCCGACGGTCCATAAATTACCAACGACCATTAAGGCACTCGTTACGTCACATAATGGCCGAGACTGACCTCCGCGCCCTGGCCGGACGTTGGTCAGTGTCAATGTAGGTCCCGACGTGCGGTCAGCGAATGGACGGCGGTTAATTTGAAAAATGGACGGCCTTGTTAGACATGAGCCGTGGTGCCACTTATTACAACAGGGGAGTTGACTCCCTGGCAGGCGACCGATTGATTCGATCGATTTTGATGTCTTTTTCTGCTTCATGCTCGTCTCAAATAAAGACTTTTGACACTTGTTTAGAGTTAAGTCAATGCAATAGGGTTAAAAAGTTGGTTACAAATGTTTTGCCAGAAAGCATATTTTTCTACCATGTTGAACATGTTATAACGTTTGTGCAGTAAGGACAAAATAACACAGTCCTTACAAGCTAATTTTTTTTTCTCGCCACAGACATGTAATTAACAGAATCAGTTTGCCTTGCATGTTCGGTTTAGTACTACAGTTTTTTAAAGTTTATTTTAAACATTTAAAATAGTAATAATAATTTATTTGGTAGTTTTACTTATTTTTTTTTCCCGCCTCAGACATGTCGGCTTGTGAAGACTGATACAGATTTACAAAAGCAATATTTCTTTCTTACATGTAGCCTACTTTCATTCCTTTAAGATGGTTTACTTATACATAGATCTAATACAAAGCGTCTAATTACAATTTTATTTTTAAACTTGAAAATGCAAATGTCTAATTCAAGGGATTTTTTTTTCCATCAGCGTGGTGGGTTGAGGGGGTTTGGGCTTTTAAGTAGAGCTGAAAAAATTTTGGGATTAGAGAAAAATAATATTATAAATATAAAAATCTACCGGAATGTTATGTTATGTTGAGTACAATGAGACACATCAAATCAAACATTCTTCCCTTTCAACATCTATATCTATAGCAGTCATCACACCGTTTACACTTTAAAAAAAATGTAAACATTTAAAATAGTAATAATAATTTGTTTTGTAGTTTTATAGTTTCAAATACACGAACTTCAATTGTATATATTGTAATTAAATAGAGAAAGTAAAATTGCACGAGAGCTAAAATAAAATAGGGAGTGCAATTCGGTTTCTTATGACTGCTTAGTTTACTTTTGTGCTTCATCCGCAGCTGTGGAGCCATTAATGGACATAGTATTAATTAGTATCTTCCCCCTACGAACTCCTTTTTTCCCGAAGACTTTAGTATTCAATTTTAAAAAAAAAATTCCTCTTTTAACATATTTCTTTTCAATATTTTCTTTTGCATTTTTTTTCTTTCAATATGTAAAAAAACATTATTAACCTATCACTGGTATGTAAATTTTGTTACTGTACATTATGTTGTAATTTGTTTTCCGTAACGTGCGTTGGGGACCCATCATAGGGGTGGACTTAGGGACGGTCTAATGACTTCAATTAGGATTCGAACACGAAACTTAGGGTTTGGCAGTCCGTCTCCTTTTTTTTTCAATATATATTTTTTTTTAAATAAATAAATTCAGTTTTATTTTGTAATATAACATTCTAATCACCAGACAGCATGCTTAAAATTCTAACCATCAGATAGCATATAAAACATTGGTACACAACCCACAATCAAAAACTAAACACATAGAACTTCAAACTGAAATCTGGTCTTCAATATATATTTTTTAACGTTGCAAAGAACTAACCGGTGTACTAGAATTTAAAAAGCACAAATTTTATAAGTACAAAATTGTAGTATCAAATTATTAAAGGTTTTCATTGAGCTTTAACATTACATAAAAAAAAACCATTTCTTTGAAAATTAAATATATGCAAAAATAAACAAATAATTAATAATAAATTGTTAAGCTAAGGAAAAGAGAGGGTAATATTTTATAAAATAAGTTTCTGTTCATATTTAAAATTGTATACTTTATACCTTTTAATTTAATTAAAGCGGGAGTGATCACCCCTAAACCAAGAACCTGTATCAGTACTCAAGTTATCGTGATCACACGGAAACAATGGGAAGTGCATCCTGTAATAATTTTCACAACAATTATAAAATGATGATACAATTCACTAGCATTTTTTCTCAAAATGCATAAATAATTTTGTCTCAGAATTCCAGAATTTTTTTTCCGAAATAGCGTAAAATTATTTTTCAACCTTTACGTTACGTTGTAAATTAAGACATAATAATATAGTGTCTCATTTTCCATAATAATACTGTCTCAATTTACGTAATAATATTATGTCTCACTTTACATAATAGTATTATATCACAATTTACATAATAATATTATGTCTCAATTTACATAATAATATTATGTCTCAATTTACATAATAATATTATGTCTCAATTTAACATAATAATATTATATCACAATTTACATAATAATATTATGTCTCAATTTACATAATAATATTATGTCTTAATTTACGTAATAATATTATATCACAATTTACGTAATAATATTATATCACAATTTACATAATAATATTATGTCTCAATTTACGTAATAATTTACAACGTACCAGGCTCGCTTGTAAAATCGTCTTAAAATTCAGCTCTTCGAATGATTTGATTGGTGGTACAGTTTCAATGGTGACTGATGTGACAAGATCACCCTAGCGTCTGTTTTTGGCATCCCTAACCCCCCCCCCCCCCACCCCCGGGCGCCATCGAAATTTTTTAATATAAAAATACATACTTAAATCAGTATCTGTTCCGCTCCCTTCGGAAATTTAACTTCGCTCCCTCCCAATAGTTTCAACTTTGTTCCCCCCTCCCCCGGATGTGTGAAAGAAACACCGAAGAACGATCACGATCAGCATGGTAGAGTCACACAAGAGGTCGACGTGACACATTCTACACGTAGAGAATCATCAGGGTACCATCGCTTTAAAACGTGACACTTGTCTGCTGACGTGACAAAAACAAACGTGACACTTTTCTACTGACGTGACAAAAACGTGACACTTGTCTAATGACGTGACAAAAACAAACGTGACACGTGTCTACTGACGTGACAAAAAATAAACGTGTCACTTGTTTACTGACGTGACAAAAACGTGACACTTGTCTACTGACGTGACAAAAAACAAACGTGACACTTGTCTACTGACGTGACAAAAAACAAACGTGACACCCATCCCACCTGCACCATCGTGTGCACCACGTGACGAATATATCCGATCACTCAGAAAAAAAAGTTGACCACGTCAATTATTGATGGACCCAAGCGGCGGACACAAGCTTCCCTCGTCACGTGATACCCGCTTTATGCATAATTAAGCCCGCCCGGCGATGATGAGATAATGAGATAAACTGGATTCTCATGATGAGGTCATATTTTATCTCAGAGGACATCCAAGTTGTTTTCCTTTCTGTAGTTCTTTCGTCTTTGTTAGCTGCTCACTTAAAAGACCGAGGTTCGAATCCCTCCAAAAATGTAAACAATAACGAGGTGTATCTATTTTTTAGTCATGTTTTAAATAAGCGCTGACACAAAGATTATTAAGAACCACACCTGGTTGTCTGCGCATGCGTCGCGTGTTATTATTATTCAAGCGGTATTGATAAAAAAAAAATTATTCCCGAAAAAACGGGGAGGTAATCAAGCTGTCCTAGAGACATAGACAAAACACAGGACATTTAATAAGCCTGCAAGCTGGCGGACGATATCGATACATAAAAGAGAATCGAGTTAATGCGAGGCAGGTTATGATTACCTGAAATCGATCCCTGTTTAGGTTGATGAGAAATTTCCATTTCCAGACGGCGAGATGGCGGCAGGCTTGATTAAAAACACTAATGAGTTAATTAATACGTCATCATACACGTGCGGGCGTTGACCACGACACCAGATGTGGGGTGTTTCCACACTGGTGTGTGTGGTGTTTGTACACTTGTGTGTGGGTGGTGTGTGTACAATGGTGTGTGGTGTGTGTACATTGGTGTTTGTGTGGTGTTTGTACAGCAGGTGTGTGGGTGGTGTTTTCACACTGGTGTTTGTGTGGTGTTTTCACACTGGTGTGTGATGTAATGTGCATATATTATGTCATATTTTGTGGGTGCGTGGTGTGCATGGTGTTCGCAAACATAGTCGTATGTGATGTGTTTTACATTGGTGTGTGGTATTCTGTGCGTGAAGTGTGTAGTGTTTTGTAAACATGATGTGTGTTTGTGTGTGTGTGTGTGGTGTGTGTGATGTATGTGATATGTCGCACTGTCATACATTGTTTTTGCTCAGTCGTATATTATATAACGTAATCAAATTTACATGGAACTTTGACTGAATTGCAGTAAAATATATTTTTATACTTTGGTTTAAATTTTTTTCCGAATTTCTGATTTGACAGTCGCAGTTGCAGTAGAGTTTATCTGTTTCTGTGATCCTTGCATGTATTACTCTCCCAATAATAGCCAGGTATCCATCAGAGCTGGGTAAATTCCGCGACCTCTAGTAGGTTCGCAGACGTGTGCTCTACCACTCTACCAACTCGTCTACTCCCTATAAAATACAGAAAGTTATCGCTTCAAGTCACAGCTGTTCGCCTTGACGTCATTCAGTGCGTGACTCGTGATCATGACGTCATCTAACGCTTTCACCGCAGTCAGCCATCGAGCAGTGTTTTACACAAAAAAAACAAAAAAAAAAACAAAAAAAAAAAACAACAAAAAAAAAAAAAAAAAAAAAACAGCAACACATTCCCCTGTGTTCCGTATTAAAGTTTTACTTGTACAAAGATATCGTCTGTGATTGCACTAATCAGCGGATCAATTATAGAACCAATCAGCCAATCAGATCGTTATCACGGCCAGCCAATCACGAGTGACGATCGGAATCAACTCTGACGGAAGTTGGACGAGCATAAATTTTACAAATCCTCGTCCTCACTTTGCGTGCATGTGTTAATTGGGGCTTTTTACTCACCCTAGGGCCTAGGGGGTGTGGGGGTGGGAGGGGGGGGGGGTGGTGAGGCTGATTGTTGTCTGACGGAAAAATCAGAGTACAAAAAAAAAGAAGAGTCACAATAATAATAATTTATGTATGCTGAAAGCTGTGAGCATTTTTTTATAAATTAAATTTTTTTTTTTTAATTTTAAGCTGGGGTTAGGTTTAATGTTTGGGTCAAGCTCCGCCGTGCTCATAGCGTGAGTGGTCAGAGAGTCAGAAGTGGGTTTGTGGTCAGTGAAGGCTAAAAAGAGTTATCTGACCCCCCCCCCCCCACACACACACACACATTCACAGACACACACGTGCACCAAATGGAAAAAATTAACCAGTTTTGAATTAAAAACAGAAGAACAAAACTAAAATTGAATAACTGATTAGAATATTAATTAGCTCTAGTTTTCTTGTAGGTATGTGTCTCGTTATAGTTAAGGTCAACTTAGGGTCAGTGTTTCTTCCAGACCCTTTTCTCCGGGGGAGGGGGGGCACTTGAAATTTTCGGGGGGGGGGGGGGGGGCGGACAATGTTAAAAGTATATATTTCCTATATAAATTTCTGCCCCCCCCCCCCCCCCGAAGAGATGCCTGGAAGAAACTCTGGTTAGGGTCAGCTATCAGATCAGATATGGTGGGTTAATTACCCGAGTTTTTAGAAGAATCACGATATAATATGTCTAGTTATAAACAAAAATTTTGTTGGGTTATTTTTTTTCTGTTTCGGAAAACACACCCACAACAAAAACAATGAAACAAACACTCGCACAAACACGTACACAAACACATAAATACTCACTCTCACTCTCTCACACAAAAATACACACAAGCACTCACTCACTTACACACACACAGAATCACAACCACACGTGTTTTCATACGCCCTTCTTCCAAAATGTGCAGCCAGCCCAACGAAACCAAAATATACAGCCGACGCCACCACATCCACATGTGCAACCAGCCACACGACACCCCCACACCACACCAGATACACCCCCACATCCCCACATCCCCACACCACCATACCCCCACATCCCCACACCACCATACCCCCACACCACCACACCACCACATCCCCACACCACCACATCCTCACACCCCTACACCACCACACCCTCACACCCCCACACCCCCACACCACCCCACCACGGGCCCATAAAACAAACACCCACCTAAACATGTTGTCGTCAGCTGGACCTGATGACGTCACACCGATTGTCCACGCCCGGCTCCCCCAGCCAGATGCGCGCGCACACACGTGCTTCTAGACCCGTGCATAAAATGGACATTAAGCCGGCAGCCGTGTGACCGGAGCCGGAACGGCCATAAATTTCACTGGTCAGCTCCTAATTGATTGCCGGCTACCATTAACCGTCATGGGCGAGTGTGGCCGGTTGACCGGAAAGGCGCGGGATGTGGGGGGGGGGGGGGGGGAGATGACGTCATACTTTTGTCTAAATCAAGAATTCTTTTTTACTTTCTCGTATATACGAAGTATAGAGAAAGTATTGTAATCGTGCAAAAAAAAAATCGAGATTTTTACAAATCTCGACGTTTTACACCTCACTGATACGGAAAAACATAATTTTGCAATCTTGTCCGTATGTCTGTGTGTCTGTGTGTGTGCCTGTGTGTGTGTGTGTGTGTATCCGTGTGTAAACACGATAACTTAAGTACCGTTACAGCTAGGTTGATGAAATTTCATATATTAAGTATTTTATCAAAATCGTAGATCCGTATCAACTTTTAAGGGATTTCCGATAACCGAAAGTGGAACTTTTTCTACTTTAATTTTTTCAAAAGCTTATAACTTGAGTACTATTTCAGATAGATAAATGAAATTTACACGTAAGTAACAGATCTAATTCTCTACCTTCTGTCAAATTTTGAGTGATTTCTGTTGACTGGAAGTAGTAATTTTCGCTATTTCCGATTTCTAAAAAAAAACAAAAAAACTCATGTGAATTTATAAAGTACTAATAATATCCCGCACTATTATACACATTTTATTTGGCGTTCACTGGTGCGCAATTATTTTTTCCACGAGTTTTTATTCTATTTTAAAAAAGTTTAAAATGGATTAAAAATCTTTTCTATATTCCGAGTAGCCATCCCTGCTGTTTCATATAAGAATATTCGAGAAAGTTTAGGGGAGATCACTCCCGGTTTATTTAAACGCTAAAGAACGAGTGGATTCTAGGATACGCTTTTAGTACTTTGAGCTCTGCCGATACAACACTCATGTCTATGAGTGAGATTCGTGGACCCTAGACTTGGCTGAAAGAATAACTTGATAGGAAGTGGGGTAAGACACAACACAGCCTTAGAAAGCCACATAAATATTATAGGACAAATTGCGTGGCACGCACAACTGAACAATGGCCATGCAATGGCAATGACGAGAGTCCCAGGCTTCATGGGCCTAAAATGTTGGGCATCGTAGAGTTCTGGTAATTATAGCTGAAGGACAGCACTGTAGAGTGTTTTTTTTCCTTTACCGTAGTCAAGGTTAGGATTAAAATCAAGGTCAGGTTTAGAGTAATGGGGAGGGTTAGGGGTTTAGATTTGGTAATGTCTGAGGGTTAGGGCAAGGAGGGGGGTGGGACGACGACAGGGTTAGGGTAGTGATACTAATGTATAATTTATACTAGCTTTTATTAAAATTGTTACTAACAACCATAAAAAAATTCTGAATATTTTAAGCGCCTTCTGTATGTTGAAAGTTATGATGCGAACAGTGATGACACTTTCCCAATCAAAATATACAGTGTAACACAATAGTTTGGTTTTCGATACTGTGAACATGTTTACTTTGGATTGATTTGGTTAGGATATGAGATATTTTTTTAGGTTAGGATATGTGATCTTTTGTTTAAGTTAGGATAGTTAAATATTTTGTTTGCGTTGTTAAGTTTATTTTGAATGAGTGGCCACCCTCTCCATACATTATGTATTGGCCATATTCGCCTCACACTATGATGGCCCTCCTCTAACCACTCTGTGATGGCCCTCGTCTAACCACTCTGTGATGGCCCTCCTCTCATGGCCCTTCTCTCCCTAACGGCCCATCTCTCTACAAGATGCCCACGATGTGTCTCTTGACATTGTGGCCCCAGTCACCTGTCGCTGTCAGAAAACAAAAAGGATCGGACATATCACACACAGCAATGGTTGGTTCAATGTGCCATTTCTATACATCCTGACCACAACAACATCCTCTACCCTCAGTACGGCAACTACAGCATCCACCACCCATAGTATGCCACTACAACATCCTCTACCCTCAGTACGGCAACTACAACATCCACCACCCATAGTACGCCACTAAACCATCCACTACTCCCATTACAACAGCATCCACCATCCACAGTACGCAACAACACCATCTTCCACCCTCAGTACGCCACTACAGCATCCACCACCCTAGTACCTAACAACAACATCCACTACTCCCAGTACAACAACATCCTCTACCCTAAGTACGCCACTACAACATCCTCTACCGTCAGTACGCCACTACAACGTCCACCACACACAGTACGCCACTACAACATCCTCTACCCACAGTACGTAACTACAACATCCTCTACCCTCAGTTCGGCCTGTACACCATCCTCTACCCTCAGTACGCCACTACAACATCCTCTACCCACAGTACGCCACTACAACATCCACTACCCGCAGTATGACACTACAACATCCTATACCCTTAGTACGCCACTACAACATCCTCTACCCTTAGTACGCCACTACAACATCCTCTACCCTCAGTACGCCACTACAACATCCTCTACCCTCAGTACGCCACTACAACATCCTCTACCCTCAGTACGCCACTGCACCATCCTCTACCCACAGTACGCCACTACAACACCCTCTACCCACAGTACGCCACTACAACATCCTCTACCCTCAGTTCGGCCTGTACACCATCCTCTACCCACAGTACGCCACTACAACATCCTCTACCCTCAGTACGCCACTACAACACCCTCTACCCACAGTACGCCACTACAACATCCTCTACCCTCAGTACGCCACTACAACACCCTCTACCCTCAGTACGCCACTACAACATCCTCTACCCTCAGTTCGCCACTACAACATCCTCTACCCACAGTACGCCACTACAACATCCTCTACCCACAGTACGGCAACTACAACATCCTCTACCCACAGTACGCCACTGCACCATCCTCTACCCACAGTACGCCACTACAACACCCTCTACCCACAGTACGCCACTACAACATCCTCTACCCTCAGTTCGGCCTGTACACCATCCTCTACCCACAGTACGCCACTACAACATCCTCTACCCTCAGTACGCCACTACAACACCCTCTACCCACAGTACGCCACTACAACATCCTCTACCCTCAGTACGCCACTACAACATCCTCTACCCACAGTACGGCAACTACAACATCCTCTACCCACAGTACGCCACTACAACATCCTCTACCCTCAGTTCGCCACTACAACATCCTCTACCCACAGTACGCCACTACAACATCCTCTACCCTCAGTACGCCACTACAACACCCTCTACCCACAGTACGCCACTACAACATCCTCTACCCTCAGTACGCCACTACAACATCCTCTACCCTCAGTTCGCCACTACAACATCCTCTACCCACAGTACGCCACTACAACATCCTCTACCCTCAGTACGCCACTACAACATCCTCTACCCTTAGTACGCCACTACAACATCATCTACCCTCAGTACGCCACAACACCATCCTCTACCCTCAGTACGCCACTACAACATCCTCTACCCTCAGTACGCCACTACAACATCCTCTACCAACAGTTTGCCACTACAACATTTACCACCCTCAGTACGGCCACTACAACATCACCACGCACAGTACGCCACTACAACATCCTCTACCCACAGTACGCCACTACAACATCCTCTACCCACAGTACGCCACTACAACATCCTCTACCCACAGTACGCCACTACAACATCCTCTACCCACAGTACGCCACTACAACATCCTCTACCCTCAGTACGCCACTACAACATCCTCTATCCTCATTACACAGCAACACCACCCACTACCCTCAGTACAACAACATCCTCTACCCACCATGCGCAACTACACCTAAATAACTCGACTCCTATTGGACAAGCCGCTCATAATTTACCGACCGCGAGAGCTGTCAAAGAATCCGATTGGTCAGTTCAAATTCTCCATCGTCTTCCAGCCAATAGCTGCTTCTCTAACTTATCGATCGAAGGACGAGTCCATGGCCCGGGGGCGGGGCAATGATGGGGGCTACTTGAGACTTTTCTCCACGGTCTGGTGATTTCTTATCCTGCTCACCGTCGTTAACAAAGATAAGAAAGATAAAGACAGCGACAAGACAAGGTTTATACCTGCATGCAGGCTGATCCCTGCAGGCAAGATGATACCTGCAGGCAGGCTTATCCTAACAGACAGGCTGATGTCTGCCATTACATACACGAAACACCACTGTGAAACACCATCGCATACACGAGACACCATGGTGTATATAAACCACCATTTCATATAACTACACCTGCCCAACCTACTGTGTTATAAAAAAACCTTAAATTATCCATCTACCAGGTTATTTCTATACACCATCACCCCGCCCCCAATATTACATAACATTAAATATACCCCCCCCCCCCGCAACACATTCATCACGACATATTGATCTATGAGAAATAGAAAGTTTTAATTAAAAATCAAATTAACTAGTTTTTATATTGGCTGCATTTGTATAGTTAAAATACCAGGTTACATCGTAATCTAAAGCCGCTTACAACCGAGTTTCGGTGTCAAAACAGTGTTGGTGCTACATAGATATATGTATTTAACTACTAATAGGTGTATGTTCTACATCAGGGGTCTCCAAACTTTTCAGCCCGAGGGCCGCATTAACTATCAAATATCACTTCGGGGGCCAGAGTTACTTCGGGGTGGCGAAGCCTCCTCCCCCCACCCCCCCCCCCACAAAAACTTCTACGGCCCCCCCCCCCACCGCCCCCCCCCCCCCCCCACCCCTACAAACAAATATAATGTATATAGAAATATATACACATTTCAAGTTTCCCCCCACCCGGAGAAAATATTCTGAAAGAAACACTGCCGTGGGCCGACAACACACTTGAGGTCCAAGTTTTTTCTCAAATTTTTTTTTTTACGTATTTCATTCTTGAAAATGTTTGTTCACACAGGTATGTTTTTCCAAAATTTGAAGGGTACACTGATACACTAATTTTGACTTTAGGCAAGTCTTCATTGGACAAAAACTTATAAAAGCCCACCCGGCTTTCTTTGAATTTGTCTCTTAGGAGGTCATTTGCTTGCAATTTGTACCTTGAATCACACATCTAATGAACTCAAGCGTTTGAGAGGTGGAATAAATGTCCAGTTACTCATCTATTGCAATTGAAAAATGGCGAAACTTGAGTCGCATGTTTTCACCAATGTCTGCAACACGGCGGGCAATGGTATTTGCACCCAAAGCTACATTTTCAAATTTGTTTAATTTTCTAGAAAAAATTTCTCCGTCACCTCCAATAAACATTTTTTTCCATGGACAAAAAGATCTACGAGGGCCGGATGAGAGGACCTCGCGGGCCGCATGCGGCCCGCTGGCCGTAGTTTGGAGACCCCTTTTCTACATAGATGAAGGATCTAACCGCTAACAATGTAGCAATAAGTACGTAGCAAAAATAATAAGGAAAATAAAATGTAGCGTCTATTTACATTTCTCTGTATCACTTCTAAGTCCTGTATCATAATATAACAAAATGATATACCACCGCATCCCTAATGTTATAAGCGTACAGTTATATGCCCGACCTACAAGCTTTAAGTGGCTCGTATGTGTTTCTTGCTTGATTCGTTAGCTGTAAGTTTCATTTATTAACAATCAGACCAAAAACCAATGAAGTATGACATTTCTCCCATAGAAGTTGTTTTATAAGACGTGTTTGTTTGAAAGTGTGCGTTTATTGTGTATGCGTGTATATGTATGTGTATATGTGTGTATGCGTAGGTATGTGTGTGCTTATATGCATCCATTTGTATACAGGTCGGTTTTTTCTATTATTCAACCTAACCTAACCTAACCTAACCTAACCTAACCTAACCTAACCTAACCTAACCTAACCTAACCTAACCTAACCTAACCTAACCTAACCTAACCTAACCTAACCTAACCTAACCTAACCTAACCTAACCTAACCTAACCTAACCTAACCTAACCTAACCTAACCTAACCTAACCTAACCTAACCTAACCTAACCTAACCTAACCTAACCTAACCTAACCTAACCTAACCTAACCTAACCTAACCTAACCTAACCTAACCTAACCTAACCTAACCTAACCTAACCTAACCTAACCTAACCTAACCTTACCTTACCTTACCTTACCTTACCTTACCTTACCTTACCTTACCTTACCTTACCTTACCTTACCTTACCTTACCTTACCTTACCTAACCTAACCTAACCTAACATTTGTTTTTTATGGAAGCCGTTTTTATCAAAAGAAATACAAAATCAGGAATTTGTTGCTAACTTTTTATTTCGTATTTTACAAAATGAAAATGTATCTATTGAAAAAATGTAAAATAGAAAAAACAATGAAGTAAGATAAAGGTTACAATCAATTTAAGCCCAAAATGCTTTTAAAATTGACTGAGATGCATCTATAATTCATTCATTTTTTCACTAAGAACATCAATTAAAATTAAATATTAAATACATTAATTATTTAACATGGGCATCATAGCCTGCATCTCAATGACGTAGTTACCTGGTCCTACGTTAATTTAGTCCTACAGGACTTTATAGTCTGATGGTGAAGGACATTAATACTGTATCTTGTATCACATCCTTATATATCTCAGTATTAATCACAACCCAGCAGGACACAAAATAATGTCCTATATAGGACAAAAAACTCTAGTCATAGAGGGTAGCTTACTGACCTTTCTTTACAGAAAATAGAATTAAAACCTTCTAGACATATTTCCTTGTAAACTGAAGCTAAACACGAACCAACTTAATAACACACAGTCAACGAATGAGGATGTTTAAAATATCAGGTTGTGAGGTACTATCCAGCGTGAGTTAGTAACGTACTACCCAGAATGAGGTAGTGACGTACTACCCAAAGTGAGGTAGTGACGTACTATCCAGAATGAGGTAGTGACGTACTATCCAGATTGAGGTAGTGACGTACTATCCAGAATAAGGTAGTGACGTACTATCCAGAGTGAGGTAGTGACGTACTATCTAGAGTGAGGTAGTGACGTACTATCTAGAGTGAGGTAGTGACCTACTACCCAGAGTGAGGTAGTGACGTACTATCCAGAGTGAGGTAGTGACGTACTATCTAGAGTGAGGTAGTGACGTACTATCTAGAGTGAGGTAGTGACGTACTACCCAGAGTGAGGTAGTGACGTACTACCCAGTGAGGTAGTGACGTACTACCGAGAGTGAGGTAGTGACGAACTACCCAGAGTGAGGTAGTGACGTACTACCCAGAGTGAGGTAGCAATGTTCTTCATCAGAGTTCTCTTACAATAGAAGGCATCCTAGGCCCTGAGCGTTACCATTTAATAACACAGCTAAAAGACATACACACGTACATAAACACAGCTAAAAGACATACACACTAGACACACATTCGATACCGTGTACGTATACCCCGGCAATACGATACCCGACAATACGATACCCGACAATACGATACCCGACTAAACGATATCTTAGCCTGCAATTTTAAGTTTAGACTCCCGATTCATACAGCTTGGCAATTCGCTGTAATCTTGACCTAATAACATTTTGGCATTGAGCAGCCATATTGACCTATTTATAACTTGTCATCAGGCCGCTATATCGACACACGTAACAATTTGTCTTTAAGTCACCTTCTTGTCAACTAGCAAATGATCATTGATCTTAATTTTGAATGATCACCATCTTGACCTACTTAATTACTTGTCATCGAGCCGCCATCACGACCTACTTACAATTTATATCTACACCGCCATCTTGACCTACTTTACTACTTGTCTCTAGCCGCCATATTGATCTACTTTGCATATTGACACTGGCCGCCATTATGACCTATTTTAATACTTGTCTCTAGCCGCCATTATGACCTACTTTACAGCTTGTCACTAAAACAATCCCCGTTCAACATCTGCAGCTGACGACACTCCTTCTTCCACTTCATCCGGCGGTTCTGGAACCAGATCTTGATCTGCCGCTCGGTCAGACACAGAGTGTGCGCGATTTCGATGCGCCTGCGTCTGGTCAGGTAACGGTTGTAGTGGAACTCCTTCTCCAGCTCCAGAGTCTGGTACCGGGTGTACGTCTGCCGGCCTCGTTTTCGGTTGGGACCTGTAGAAATATGTCAGGCACCATAAGTTAAAAACAAATGTATGGGCATTTATTAGCGAGGCTACGGTATAGGTTGTATGGATTGAAACAGTCGTTTATGCTCCTTAAATAAAAATAGTGGCTTATAGATTTGCATTGACTCACTAGCTCAGAGGGTATGCAAATAAAATACGGCATTATTTATTAATATTATTCTGATTTAATTATTGAATGTATCAGTTATAGTACTCATCCAGCAATTATTGTAGGTTTTATTTTAGAGCTATTTAAAATTGTTTTAAAGATACATAAGGACTTAAAATAGACGCACGAGGACACACATGAGGTATACTCAAATATACATTGTATAGAGCAGGACTCAAAATAAATACGACAGGGTGTTCAGAAGAAACAACAGGACTCACAGTAGATACAAAAGCTCTTCGGCACATAATAATAATTTTAAAAAAATGACGGTAACAATAGTAAGCGCGGAGAACTTTTTTTCACATTGGCACATACAACAGGACACATAGTAGATACAACAGCACACATAGTAGATACAACAGGACACACATCAGAAACAAAAGGACTCTTCAGTTACAACAGCACCCACTGAACATACAACAGGACACACACTACATACAACAGAACACACGGGAGACACATTTAATTTCTAAAATGCTCAGGTTTCCCAACTATTAAACGTTTTACTATAATATCATTTGGTTTAAATAAAAACATTGATATTAATTTTAAATTCGTTATTTAAAAACCATGATTTTTAAGAAAACGTAATTTTAATTTGCATGCTAAATATTTTTATGGTCAAAGGGAAGTAATGTAAAAGCATATTAATATTTTAATGATTGTTTCCCTTTGATCGGAAATATTTCAATTCTCCGACGAATTTGCGCTTTTATTTTTATTTTTTTTTCACCGTCACTGTTTTAAATTTAAAAACCTTATTTCTTTAAGCTTTAATTAAAAATTATCTTTTTTCTGATACAAAATATGGGACTAGCATATTTTTTAACACAATCAATAAAGCACAATATTACTGCAGAGTAAAATGCACAGTAATATTTCTAGTTGTTTCCCTTTGACCAAAGAACGAAATCTCCCTTTTACCTTTGTTTCCCTTATGAAACCCGTTTTTTTCTTCATTTTAACACAGAAAAAGAAAAGTTGAATTAAAAAAGGAAAAAAATTAGCTTTTGATTATGAATATAATTAAAACTGACACGTTAGCCTATATTGGGTATGTGTATCTATTCAAAGTAAATTAGGTTACTGCAAGTTTAGTCTTGTGTAAATTTTTTATCTGATATATTGTCTCGTAGCCAGGATCGTCTCAAGGGGGGGGGGGGGGGGGGGATGGGGTGTTACAATTTTTACCCGGGGACAAACTTTCGATTTGCACTCCCTCCTCCCCTCAAACTTTCGATTTGCATCCCCCCTCAAACTTTCGATTTGCATCGGTTATGACCCCCCTGCCTACGCCACTGTATCGACTAATGTAAAACTTTTGCCTAACAATGATGACTAATGACATTTATCTTGAATTGTTGACTGATGTAAATTATTTCGCTTGTATTGGTCACTGATGTAAATTATTTCTATACAATACTGACTGATGTAAATTAGTTCCCTACCATTGTTAACTGATGTAAATTAGTTGTCTACTGTTGTTGGCTGATGTAAATTAGTTCCCTTATATTGTTGACTGATGTAAATTAGTTCCCTTATATTGTCGACTGATGTAAATTGTTATCCCTATATTGTTGACTGCTGTAAATTAGTTCATTTATATTGTTTACTGATGTAAATTAGTAACCTTATATTGTTGACAGATGTAAATTAATTCCCTTATATTGTTGACCGCTGTAAATTATTTCCCTTATATTGTTGACTGATGTAAATTAGCACCCTTATATTGTTGACTGATGTAAATTAGTTCCCTTATATTGTTGACTGATGTAAATTAGTTCCCTTATATTGTTGACTGATGTAAATTAGCACCCTTATATTGTTGACTGATATAAACTAGCACCCTTATATTGTTGACTGATATAAATTAGTAATCTTATATTGTTGACTAATGTAAATTAATACCTTTATATTGTTGACTGATGTAAATTATTTCCCTTATATTGTTGACTGCTGTAAATTAGTTCCCTTATATTGTTGACTAATGTAAATTAATACCCTTATATTGTTGACTGATGTAAATTAACACCCTTATATTGTTGACTGATGTAAATTAGTTCCCTTATATTATTGACTGGTGTAAATTAGTAACCATATATTGTTGACTGATGTAAATTAGTACCCTACCATATTGACTGATGTAAACTAGTTCCCTTATATTGTTGACTGATGTAAATTAGCACCCTTATATTGTTGACTGATATAAACTAGCACCCTTATATTGTTGACTGATATAAATTAGTAATCTTATATTGTTGACTAATGTAAATTAATACCTTTATATTGTTGACTGATGTAAATTATTTCCCTTATATTGTTGACTGCTGTAAATTAGTTCCCTTATATTGTTGACTAATGTAAATTAATACCCTTATATTGTTGACTGATGTAAATTAACACCCTTATATTGTTGACTGATGTAAATTAGTTCCCTTATATTATTGACTGGTGTAAATTAGTAACCATATATTGTTGACTGGTGTAAATTAGTACCCTACCATATTGACTGATGTAAACTAGTTCCCTTATATTGTTGACTGATGTAAATTAGTTCCCTTATAGTGTTGACTGCTGTAAATTAGTTCCCTACCATATTGACTTTTCATCCACGGATACACTGGAAGACCCTTCCCATCATCCTCTTCCTTTACATCCGGGTTCCTCTCCTCCGATCCACACGAGCTGGATGACTCACTCCCTAAATCCACATCATCCACATCCATCCCTCTGCATCCACGCTCCTTACCATCACCATCCTCATCTAATTTTTTTATGTCATTACTTTTCTTATCACCAAAAACCTCGCCAATGTTTGCTCTATTTTTAGTAACATCTTCCATTTTCTCGCTGTACTGCGAAATCATGGAGCCTTTTATTGATTGGTCGACTAGTTTTTCAGTCACGTGTTTCCTGTTGACGTTTTTGTTTTGCCGATCTACGTCTCCACGGAGACCGAGTCCGCTTTGGCTATCTTGAATGCATGAATGTGGTCCGGTTGTCGCAACCGGCTTTGGTCCGGCTTTTACTATGGTAGCCGGTCGACGAACAACCCGAGTATTAGATTCGATCGTGCTTTCTCCGTGGGTACTCCTTTCATGTGTGTGAGTGGTGTAGGGTGTAGCGTCGTCTGGGCGGTGCGTGATCCCACTTTTCTGAAAACCACCGCCACCACCACCACCACCACCACCACCACCACCACCACCACCACCACCACCACCATTTAGCCCAGCACCACCTCCTGTAGTAGGACCACCGTTATCTCCACCCACGCCGCTCCCCTCCCCACCCGGCGAGCGGTGGGCCAATGTGTTTAATCCGATACCGCCGGGCTTACAGTGAGAGCCGGTGATCCCGCGAGGGGAGGCTGAGCACGGGGCTTGGGAGCGAAGGCCCGATCTGTCTGAAGTCGCCGATTTATGTGGGCCCGTGTCAAGCATGCAGGCCGTAAATTTCTGACCTGTGTCAGTTAGGGGGAGGGGGCCCACCGCCCCGCGCTTGTTCTCATTAAGATGGGGCGGCTGGTCAGGGGAGAGCGGGGAGACGGCGAGGGAGGTTAAGACACCTCCATACACAATCTCCCCGGCCGGTGTCTGCCCTTTTCGTGACGCATGACTCACACGACCGGAAGTGTATGTAGAATCCGCGGTCTGAAAGTGGGATGGATGCTGGGGTTGGCTGCTGTGGTTGCGATGGTAGTGCGGCAGCGTCTGTGGCTGATGTAGGGTTGACGAACCGGAAGTGTTAATGGCCGCCATGTCTAATCTGTCGTAAGGCGGAAAACGCGGGAAAAGCGGCGCGCCGTGGTGATCCACATAGGCGGGGTTGGATGCCGCTGCACATATGGAATACAGGTCGTTCTGGTTGCCATAGTAATGATGGCCTTGTGGATGTTGGCTGGTGTGGAGCATGTGGATATAATCATCGACAAGATGGCGCCCGGGCTCCGAGTACTCACAGTCCTGCTCCCCCAAAAACGACTCAACCCCACTGATGTACGGCGCCCCAAGCTGGTAATGGCTGACGGATGTCTCCATCTTTGTCTCAGACTGGACAAGAGCGGTCAGCGCGGGCTAGATTTGACCACTGACAACTTTTGTTGTCTGACAACAAATCTAGAAATGTCCAGATCTATTAATGCAACATCTCCAAAAAGTCCACATAAGTTTTCCCATAGAGAGCAAAAAGTTCGATTCATTCGTCGTAGACCATAGACATGTCATCTGAAAAATGTAAACAAATAACTAAATTTATATATATATATATATATATATATATATATATATATATATATATATATATATATATATATATATATATATATATATATATATATATATTATATATATATATATCATTACAACAAGCTGTGATGGACCTAATAAGCAAGATGTTTTAATTACGGACGGTCACAGAAAGGTCAGTCTCCTCTGAGAGTAATGACCTCACACCCTCCCCTCCCCCCACCCCCTCCACCCTCGTCTGACTGACCTTACTTTCTCCCCCAACACCGATACCTCCCCCCTGCCCTTCTCTAATCCCCTCCCCGGGACAAGGCTGGCAATAAAAACCCCACTCACATTTCCTGGTGTGACCACGTCACGCTAATCAAGTCCAGTGGCTCACGTGACTGGCCAGATTTTTTCTTTCTGAGACACACAGTCACGTCACATGACTGGGGAGAACCAAAGTCAAGGTTGTATAGACACATACAGACACACAGACACACTCACACGGGCATTCACTAACATAAAGACAAATACAAACATACGGAAAAATAGACAATAAAAATGTAGAAATAAACATGGACAAAACACAGCCAAAATACAGACAAAACCATGGATACAAATATAAACCAAAGAAATGAAAATAAGATAATAATACCGACACACAAATGTACAGACCAACCCCCATGGTACTACCACATGATCTAGGTTTAAACGGCATCAAAGGCGATCTGCTGTGCCTTTAGTCAACATTTTAAAACACAAAGATATAACTAGCCAGCTTTAACTGTGTGGATCACCACCTTTCACCCACAGTGTGGTTTGTGTGGTGACCACTTCGCTACAGCAGCTGAATACTTGGTCACCATCTACCACCACCGTGGAGCACTTAGTCACCATCTGATTACAACATTAATACTTGGTCACCATCTCATCACCACCGTGGCGTACGTGGTCACCATCTGATCACCATAGAATACGTGGTCACCACAATGGTTGACATTATCCTCCAGTGGTGGGTGACTAGTTGTGAGATGATATTTAGCAAAAACACCAAACCACCTCGACCACCCAACATCTCCCAGCCACATGGTGCTACATCTACTTCCTGTGAATGTCTACTACGAGAACTAGCGCACTGTCCTTACACATTGTCCTTACACACTGTCCTTAAACAGTGCACTTATACACTGTCCTTACACACTGTTCTTACTGTCCTTATACACTGCCCTTAAAGACTGCCCTTACACAATGTCCTTTACACTCCGAAGCACACACGCACCGTTCCATTTCACGCGTCCCTCTCTGACACAGTACTCGCGTGTTTAATTATGCATTTCAGTTTGAGTCAGCCAGTTACAGTCGGCTAAATATTAATTACGTTCAGTGTTGTAGATCCATGGCATAGTATTTCAAGTACATTTTCAAACTTCAAAACAAATTTTTAAAATTGTTGAACCGGGTAGCCGGCTCTCTGCTCCCCCACCCCCGCCCCTGCCCCTGCGCAATCTTCAACGTCTGTATCAGATATCAGACCAGCGCGCATAAAAATAAATTTATTAAAATTTCTCGCAGACGTTGGCCCCTTGTATCTAAGTTCCTGCTTGTTTCATCTTTCGTCCCACTCACTCCCCTAGTCCGTCAGAGCTAGAAGATTGCTTCATCTCTTTGTACATTTTCAGTCAACTCCATACCCCCCCTTTTTCACCCCCTCTCTTCACCCCGACCCCCAATTCTTCATAATCTTCCAGCTTTTTATCTCCCCCCCCCCCCATACTTCAATCCCCCCCCCCCCCCCACCACTCCTCCTTCCCCACCGACCTTGACCTATCTAGTGCGCCAGCGAAGACCTGGATCGTAAAACCGGTAGCGAAAGGCCATGAACGTCAGACGGTCCCTGATTTAGAGGCAATATAAACCCAGCCATCCGCCGGCTCTTCGGTAATGGCTCATCAAAACAAAAGACACCTCAATATACCCTCAATGGTATTTGAGTTGGCGCCCCCACTCCCCCCACCTCCCTCCCCTCCCTGGGATAGAGTCTTAAAAACTGGGAAAATGAGTGTAGTAGTTTGAACGGCAACGGCGACTGCAGTGAGCGCGGCATCACTTGAGGTGGCACTTGCTTACAACAACAGCAGTGGTGGCGGTGCCGGCTCGCTTGGATGATGTGTTGTTCTAGAGGTGTGTCAACATTGTGTCACGTGATGCCCGTCTTTATTCCCCGTGTGTTTATTTTTCAATGTGATTTCGGCGCGAGAAAACCGGGCATGTGATAACAACAAACATGTGATTTCTGTTCAATGTTCGGAGTTTGAAATTTGGAAGAAACTTTGCGTGAGTACTTGTCGCCTTCAGGTCCGTGCATACTGTCAACACGCTATGAGAACAAGCTAGAAATAGTTCAAGTAGAGAGACAAACGTTTTAAGACAGAATCTGATCTTAAATCCGCATGTCATCATCGATTCGCTTTGCGACGTTACATAATTTATAATTACACCAAATTATTGATTACCCGTACGTCATTACATAATTTATAATTACGCCAAATTATCGATTGGCCGTACGTCATTACATAATTTATATTTACACCAAATTATCGATTTGCCTTGCATCATTACATAATTTATATTTGCACTTAATGATCCTGCCTCACAATATTACATAATTTATACTTACACCAGATTATATATTAGCGTCATTACATATTTTATACTTACACCAGATGATTACAGAAGTAGGTTATGGGATCGATAAGTTATGAAGAAATGATTCAGTGTATCAATAAGAGGGGATAACTCCCAACAATTGTATTGGGTTAGGTGGCCTCAACACTCGGAGTTACATGTACACAATGTGTGTACACATGTACACAATGGACACGTTTGTGTAAGGGCCGCTTGTCAAGAGTTTTAATATTTGATATTTTCTTATGGAGGCCTTTTGTTCATGTTTTCATAACATTCATATTTTGTGGTTTGGGCCGCTTGGTTATTAACAATTGATTTTGTGTTTGGTGGCCTAATATGATTAGTAATTTATTTGTGACTAGTTTATTTTTTATTTGGAGCCTTAGTATTACTTAGTACTATGATATTTTAGGCGAGTTGGTCATTAGCAAGTTATATTGTTATTGGGGACACTGTGTCTTCGGCCATTGATTTTGTACCAACGGTCCAAAAATCGGAGACCACTCGTCCATTGGGCCTGGATAGATCGATAAAAGCGAGATCACGAACTCAGATTTTTACGTCAAGAATGTGTATTTCACGAGAACTGTGTGGTTAGACTAGCGTGCGTGCGTGTGATTGTGTTTCAGTGTGTTGTGTTAGTAAATATGGGGCTAGATGCGTGTATGTGGGGATGTATGTATGTATGTATGTGGGAAATGAATGTATTCAAAAATGTTAAAGAACAAATATCACACCACTTTTCTACTGTTCGTTGCGATTTATGTACAATATTTATGGCCAATGAAATTACTTGTGATTTACTGTGTCATCACCTTGGTTTTTATACACCTGCATTAATTAAGTTGATTAGCCTAAAGCGTATGGTATTTAAATCATTTAACCACATCATAATAATTTTTTTTTACATAAAGATGAAACCTTCCCGCTAAAAACGTCAATTTTTTGCTACATTAAAACGAAATCAACATAAATCAACACTTTAAAAAAAAAAAAATCGTGTTGTATATAAGAAAATTTGTCGATAAAAGAATGGAAATTTATCAACGATAAAAAATTCGACTAAATATCATTATCATCAACGATTATAAATTAACACTCAGCGCGTGACAATAATTACTCATGTCCTTTTAAACCAAAAAATTATATTGAATAATATGTCCCTTAAAGTAGATTCAAATAAATTATTTAATTTAATTACCATCACAGTTAATTTGATCACATTTGTTAATTTGTTAATTAACACAATAATTAAGGAGGGCTTTTTTTGGCGACAAATATTTAACTGCGTTAAATCGAAAATGTACTTCGGTTTTGAGATACAAGAATGTCTTCTTCTTAGAATATCTCTAGACAGACTTATTGAATAACTTCAGATTTTAGACTTTAAAGAGTTAGGTACCCGTCAGAGCTGGGTGGACTCAGGGGCGTTCTACTGATGAGAGTCCGGATTCGAACTCGAGACTTCAGACTGACACGGGCAGAATGTTTTAACACAGACACACAGGTAACACACAGGTAACCACAAACACACTACAACACATGTGTCAGACACGTCTGTAGGTTAGTTCTATCCAGTAGCGTAGCGAGGGGGGGGGGGACATATGTCCCCGGGCGCCGACCTTAGGGGGCGCCAAAATGGGTTGGAATAATAAATTGAAAGTTTGAGGGGGGTGCAAATTGAAAAGTTTGAGGGGGGGGGGTGCAAATCAAAATCTTGAGGGGGGGTGCAAATCGATAGTTTGAGGGGGGGGGGTGCCGGGAAGGGTCGCTACGCCTCTAGTTCTATCCTGTCAAATGGACAATTAAAACAAACATGGCAACATCTAGTTACTGAAGTTAAACAAGTACAGTTTAAGCGTGTTAAAAAATATCCATTTGGAAAACTAATAATTACGAATACAATTTTTTCCTTTCTGAAATACTAAAAATGGTAAATGCATTAAATACAGATTAAGGTTAGATAATTAAATAATTTACACAATTGTTAAAAAAATAGCTAGTAAAAATACTATTATAAAACTATCAGCTGTTTAGAAAATCGAAAAAAGATATCTAAATCGGTGCGATTGGTAACTTTTGATGTCTTTAGTCTTCCAAAATCGCTTCAGGCCGAGTAGTGTTTATTTACTTTGTTTGTTGATTGTTATTTCTAACCATTTAAAAAAAACAAATTATATAAGACACAATGGATAAAAAAATGTATCTAAATACTACAACACAGTATTGCAATACATACTATTTTTAGAAAATTGATATATTTATAAGGCTATAGATATTTTGTCTTGAGATTTTTTTCCCTTATATGTTTTTTTCTTTAGATATTTTTTTAAATCCTGAGATATTTAGTCTGGGGTATTCGGATCAGAAATATTTTAATCTTGGATATTTTATCCCGTAATATTTTGTTCAAGAATATTTTGTCCTAGGACATTTTGTCGTGAGACATTGTCGTACAATTTGTCTTGACAAAAATTGTCCTGAGACCTTTTGTCCCAGACCATTTTGCCCATGCATACTTTGTCCAGAGTCTGTTTGTCATAAAGTATTTTGTCCTTAGATATTTTGTCTAAAAATTCTTGGCCACTGAATACTTTGCTTGGCATGTATTGCAACAATTTTTTCTGGCCACCCAACATAGGTTACATGTTTACAGTTTAGCCAACATTCAATTGATTGTGTCTATAAGTGACAGCAACAGTTCACACATAACCGAGTGTTAATTTGATTGTAATGGATCCGCTCTGATGACATTTATCATTCGATACCAAGGCTTGAAATATTGATGGGCTTATGTCCCATCGGTAAATTAGGAGGATTACGTGAATTTTGTAAAACGCGGTTAGGTGTATTAGTTTCTTAGGAGCATACGTAGGTCAGTGAATATTACAGGAACACACATTTAGGTCAGTGATTGTTATAGGAACACACACGTAGTATATATATTTTCTAGGAACACACCTGTAGGGATATAGATTTACTAGGAACACACACGTAGTCTATACATTTTCTAGGAACACACACGTTGGTCTATTATTGTTACAGGAACACACATGTAGGGCTATAGATTTACTAGGAACACACATGTAGGGCTATAGATTTACTAGGAACACACACGTAGTCTATATATTTTCTAGGAACACACACGTTTGTCTATGATTGTTCTGGTTCGTCTATAGCACAGCATGGAGATTGATTGTTGTCAGAGCCAGGAGTTATGTCCCTTCTCTTGTAGACCTGGCCGTAGAATACAAGATTTATGGCCCCTTGTCGGTGACCATACGGTAGAAATGTGATACTCACAAACCAGCTTGCCTTTAGTCAATGTACTGGGGCAGATGTTGCATTGGTCATTTAACATGATGCTGTAGTATGACTGTATATATTTGGTATTTTGATTGTTGTGTAATAAACAATCGAGACAAGTAAATGCATTGTTTAGATAATTAAGAGCTTAAAATATAGAATGATTTAATACAAGGAGCAGTTAGATTATGATAAAAAATTTTTACCGGATAATAAAACGATGTTGTTTATTTTCAATGCTTAAATATTGGCTTTATGAACTAACATTGCGGTGTGTGGTCTATCAGATTTCTCATCTCACATTAAACTGTGGGTGTGGGTTCAAGTCATGATGGAGCTTATGGGTGATTTCGTACGAGGAGAATGTCTTAGGAAAACATAGGGTGATATAAGGAAACATAATATATAATATAACAATATAGGGCTACAGAAGGCAAAATAGGGCTACTTTGAATAACAGGACTACGTAGGATATCATAAGGCAACAGATGCAAGCAACTATTAATAGGAACATGAACCCACGGCGTGATCAAGGTTTAACATTGCTAGGCTGAGCTAACTAACAGAGATAGGGTGGCGTTTTAACGGAAGCAAACACAAGGTAGTAATATGGACTACCTTCAATGATAGTGGGTAGTCTCAACTACCTTGCATACCGGAGCAACTACCCCGCACACGGGAGAATAATCTCAACTACTTTCAATACCGGAGAGTAATCTCAAATCCCCTCGCCGATGAGCAGGAAATATCTTTAAAAAGACTGGATATGAAGTAAGTAATTATTGTCTCTAATTACATATTTAATTACACACACGGCACTTCACTCTCGCAACATGATGTCTGTATTTGGTCTTAAAGATAGGAGGGTAGGAAGATAGTGGATGGACCTGCTGACAGGGACAGTCTATTTACCTCCCCCCCACCACACACACATGCCCACACACATCTCGCATATTCCCACATGTTCTATAAGACGGACATCTCCTCACACTTATGACATGACTGATGACATACAATTTTATTCCATGCCATCAATGTCAGGGGCTGTAGCTCAAGTGGTAGAGCGCTCGCTTTGCATGTGAGAGGTACGGGGATCGATACCCCGCAGCTCCAAATAAAATGGCCAAGAATAAATGACAACGATTTACAGACAATACTAAACATTGAATGCAATATTTGTTTGGGATTACGATTTAAATTTTGTTCTTGAAACAGACGTAATAATTATCAGCACCCACAAATAAAAAAAAACAACAACTAATAATAATATCCCGAATAATGCAACACACTCGCTATGACGAAAACAATCGATTTTATTTTTCGAGTTCCAGTTCTCAGTCTTAAAGAAAAATCTTACTTTATTTTTTAAAAATCTGGATGATTCTAGAATCTCTGACCAACTTGAGCGACGTTGAGATCAATTTTTTAATAACAAACACAAGCACCACTGCGTGATTAGTTCTTAATTAAACTCGGTGATCAATAAATTTAATTACCTACCAAAGATTTCCATGTTTCCTACGTTTTATAAATACATGTTGATGAAGGTTTACATTTTTTTTATAAATTAAATAACATACCTTGGTATTGTCTTAAAACAAGATTAAAAATTTTCGATTTTTTTTACACGCTGTAGGCTATCGTTTAATTATTGGCCGCGAAGTTAAAAATTGTACGGGAGTTGGTTTGTTGATTAAATTAGCCTTAAGTCCGATCCATATTCGAGATGTGGCCTCGGGGCCTAATGCGGCACATCTCTAAAGAATATCTGCAGCACTAAAGTTAGGTGTGCGAATGTCCTAATGAGACTAGAGTTGATTAAAGTACACTTAGCTATTGTTTTTTTTAAAATTAACTTTCTGCTTATCAGAACTAAAAGAATTAGATTTCTTTATTCAAGAGTGGATTACATGCATACAAAGCTTGTTTTTTTTTAAATGAAAAAGTAAATAAAATTTGTTTTACTGACCTCTAGGAAAAGCATTTTTAGTTTTATTTATTTCTAAATATTTAATAACATCATGATGTTTTACTAGGTAGACACACATTTTAAATTCCTAAAATAGATTTAAAAAATAAACTGGCTTGTAAAAATAATTATATTTAATAATACAGATTTATATCAGGTATATTTAATTTATGTGTTTATGTTTTGGATCAAAATGAGATTGCAATACGTTTAGAAAAAAAAGTGAATATATTTTAAACATTTTAGTAATAAACCAAGATCTCAGAATGCTTCTTTTTACATTTTTAATATTATATTAATTTTTAAGCACTATTAATTTTTAAAAATAATTTTTTATTTTTTATTTTTTGTTAATTTTTATTAATACCATGTCCAATGTGTGTTTTTAATTTCACAAAGAATGAACATTGACATTTACTAATTAAAAACAAAAGCCGTTAACATTTATACACGGCCATTAACATTTGGCGTCCAAACGATTGTTTAAAAATGTAATTTATTTTTATTTCTTACTTTTTAAAATGTTTTTTTTCTCTCATTATTAAAAAAATGTAAATAATGTTTTATTTCTTACATTTATATTGTTTAATATTTCGACTGCACGTATTTTCAACAAGACTTTGTTAAGTACAATATACATCGTATATGTATATTTATATGTTGGTGATCCAAAAATATTAGATTTGGGTTTATTTAACAAAAACAAAAACCGGCCAATGTTAATAAAGGCCCCCGTGCCTACATTTGTTACCGTTTTGAATTTTTTTAAAAAACTTATTTTTAAAAAATCAATAAACTCTCTTTTTTAGTGTTTTTACTGTTTGTAGTGTTTGTGTAATGTTTGTGTAATCTACCTAAAGTCTAATACATGTATGACGTTTATGTGTTGTGTGTGTAATGAAATTTCAATCACATTTTTAGCCAGTAATATCGAACTAAAATCAAACACCAGTAGTTAAATGTTTACATATAAACACTAAATGTTTGTTTACAGATCAATAAAATGTTTTAATGTGACTAAAAAAGTTGCCATGAAGAAAACATAAACCGTATAACAAAAGCCTATAGGTTTTAAATTATTGCTATCATATAACTTAAACAAGTTTGAATAAAAACTTAAGTGAAGATAATATAAATACCAGAATTACATCTAAATTGTTATGTTGCGGCGTCATAGAAATAACAAAACGTTGTTATTTGTAGTTTGTGTTTAAAGAAATAATTGTTTGTGTTGCCGTTTTAGTGGGATGTGGTGGCATTTCTCGTTTCACATGTGACAAAATGAAGTTATTTACGTTTTTAATATTTTTTACTAAACGGACAACCATTAAAGCGAATATTCATATATTTCCTATTTAAATTCAATAATTGTTCTATTTTTGTCCATGAAAAAAGGGGGGTGGGTGTTTTCTGAAAGAAGCACTATTGCAGGATAGGAAATCAACGGTCTTGTTTTCGTTGACTAAATCAATGCATATTTTCTACGACAAAGCACCGCTGTTGTAAGAATTCAATAAACATTGAAACAGTCTCAAATTAAGTGATCACGTGTTAGTTAATTAGGTAAATTTCAATACAAATGGTCGTCTTCAGTGTCGCGCGGTGGTGGAGTTTTTTCAGCCGAAAATTATGACCCAGCAGTCTTGTCCTCGTTACAGCACGTGATGCTCAGCATCCGCGGGGCATTCTGGGTGATTTCTACATGATTGAAATAATCGACATATGATTGTTGTCAAATGATTGAAACCGTTGACATTTAGTCGACAGTCTATAGCTGGAAATATACGCTAGACCTTTCTTCTAACATTGTGAACTTTGACCTCTACTCCTTACTCAATTTTTTTTTCTTCCCTTTTTTAGCCTCCTCCCCCTGCAGTAAATCATCCCCTCCCCCTTTTCTTTCCCACCCTCACGCTATATCCCACACCGTCTGCCCCACACTTTCCCGTCTGCCAATCTTCCCGCGTAGACTCGGCCCCCTTTCGACCCGAACGTCACGCGCAAAAACAAGCCTTCTGATTGGCTGTTTTTTTTTTCATTCCACGCGGGTAGTAAAGGGTTAAACGACGTCTGCTGGGGGGAACAGTCACTCCACTCCCAGCCTCCACACCCACCCCAGCCGTAACAGTTTCGCAGACGTAGAAGCAGACGGAGCAAGTCACTGAGCAGGACTTAGTTTAGTTCCCTCCGATACAACCATACCCATTTGTACGCCCACCACACCTTGCTCGCACACCGTTCATGAATACTTCATCCACTGTTTCTATACACACTTTCCGTTGCCATAGTTACCATCACAACAACGCACTTTTTAAAATCACCATTCTTCTGATATCAAATTTAATACATTTACTAACCTCCTTACATTTATGAAGTTATAGTCGCAACATCAACCATGAATTGAAAAAAAAAAAACCTTTAAAAAAGTCAAGATATTAAAAAAAAAATTATTTAATAACAAAACTTAGACAATTGGATTGTTTTTGTGTAAATGTGTGAATAATTAATGCTCGCCGGATCACCGTGTATCAAAAAGAATCTTTAATTTTTGTTGTCAAAAGCCAAGTAATTCACACCAAGTAATCTACACCGTGTAATGGTACACCATGTAATATTACACCAAGTAATCTACACCCTGTAATGGTATACCATGTAATATTACACCATGTAACCAACACCGCTGTAATGAAATTTGTTGTAGAAAAAAATTCGACAGAACGTAACTTTTGTTTACAAACTAAACTGACCGCCGCACTGACCACTAGAGGTGTTCATTTGTGTTGGTCAAGGTTTCACTGATGGAATTACATCCTCTATAATTTAAACCTAACGACGAAATAATTAGTACCGGCATAAAAGATGGAATTTTTAATGTTAGGTTTAAAATAGTGGAGGTATTGATGGAATGACGCACGTGGTTTGGGATTAAAGCAACCGCGAACCAAACTCTAACCTTAGCCCAAACATGACTACCGTGCTGACAATAGGTAAGAAAACAGTGGCGTAGCGAGGTCGGGTGTCACCCGGTGCTGCACTTAATGGTGTCACTTTCGATTTGCACCCCCCCCCTCAACTATCAATTTGCACCCACCTCTAAAACTTTTGATTTGCACCCCCCCCCCCTCCCCCTGCCTTAAACTTTCGATTTGCACCTCTTAAAACACTATTTAATACTCGAATTAATCACTAAATTAAGTGGAATTATCATTTTTCTCTATATATTTTGCTATTTTTCGCCTTGGTGTCACCCCACTAAATGGTGTCACCCGGTGCGGTCCGATACCCCCGCCCCCCCCCCCCTCGCTACGCCTCTGTAAGAAAAGATCTATTCTATCAAATTATTTTTAAACAATCTGTACGAATCAACACTGAAATTAATCAACTTTTAGTCCTCAACACAAACACACACAAAGAAACTGTTTTTTGAACACATTCATTTAGTTAAGCAACTTTTTTTTATCTACACAATTATTTAGGCACACAAAAGCTGTTACATTTGTGGTGGTGGTGGACTGGTGGTGGTAAGGTGTGTGTGTGTGGTTCATTAACTGACGACATGCTTTTTAAATCGGTTTCTCCCCGCCTCTCCCAATTCTCACAACAAGCTAAACGTCTCTTAAAATATCATTACCAATTTACACTCTCCATACCTCACTCTAATAAATCAAAAACGTGTTGTTTTATTTTTTTTTAAATTTTTTTTAAACGTCTCTTCATATTCGTGAACTGGTATTCTCCCATGTGATAGAATGTCACAAACGTCTAAACACCCCCCCCCCAATATCCCATAATTTCGGTCCTAAAATTGAAGGCTCATTTTGCAATTGGTTAGTTTACACATTTGTCTGGTAAAAATAATTAGCTTACATAGTCGTCTGTTAACAAAATAGTCAGCTTACATAGTTGTCTGGTCAGTAAATAAACAAACACAAATAAAAACTAAGTAGTAATTGCTGCATGGGTATTACGTGATCAGACGATAGAACATTCAACCACTAACCCGAAAGTCTGGAGTTCATATCTCGAGGTCACAGAATATGGTGAACGTCTTTGAATTCATGCTTAGGAAAGTTTAGTTCTAAATCTATGATGAAAACAAAATCAGCCCGCTGAATAGAACGAATTACTTGAAACAAAAGGCGTACCGTTTAACTTGTTACTTCAGTATATATTATATTGGTTTATTTGTACTTAGTACTCTAGTCTTTCTTACTAAAGTTGCGGGTTATAGGTTCAATAAAAATATTATTTTTATAACAACAACACATCAAGCTTTTTATGTGAAATCAAAACACAAAAACTGCATTAGCGTCAGTGGCGTAGCTAGGATTTTTGGGCCTCTATGCAAAAAGTGCTAGTGGGCCCCTCAGAGGCGCAGCGACCCTTCCCGGCGACCGGGGACAAACTTTCGATTTCCACCCCCCCCTCAGACTTTCGATTTCCACCCCCCCCCCCCCCTCAGACTTTCGATTTGCACCCCCCTCACTCTTTCGATTTGAACCCCTCCCCCTCAGACTTTCGATTTGCACCCCCCCTTATCAGCTTTCGATTTGCACCCCCCCCCCCTCCCCCTCAAACTTTCGAAAAAGGGCCCGTATTTGCCTTGGGCCCCTAAGCCTTACTTACGCTAGCTTTACGGTAGCTACGCCACTGCTTAGCGTTTGATATGCCGCGAATCAATGAAAGCATTGTTTATTTAGTTTAGAGACATTGCGAATTTACAAAATATATTTCTTTAACATTGAATTGTATTAGTCGACTTTACTATGGAAGCTAGGCATACTTCCCATTTACTATAAATACACGGGAGACAACCTGTGATTAAATACCTAAAGTCACTGAAAATAACACATATTTCAAAGGTAGTGAAATAAAATAAGATAATAATAGTTTATAATTAAGTAAAACATACTTATAAAACTAATTACTTTTCAATTTTCTTAAATTCAGAAATAGATTTGTCCTTTGAATATAGTTTAAATAGAAAACCTTAACATATGCAAAATAATCATTTTTAATATTAGTGAAAATGTTAACACTCTTATAATTCCTGACCTAAAACTATGAGCAATAATACTTTTGGAACTCTATTCTAAAAACAAGTTAATTTAAAAAGTCTAGTGACATTTATGCGCAATTTCCTTATGTTATCTAAAAATAGCTCTGACGTATAATGCTGGGTGCGTTCAAGCTAGAAGAACGAGCGGTTTGTAGGTGTTTATGTAATTTTAAAATTTGTGACCGAACGAGAGGATATTTTTAAAAGCTTTCTTCGGCAATATTGTTCTAAATTATGGCAGGAATCGATTGGTACATGTTTCAAGTCGCTAAGTGGTCTGGTTGCCGAGATATGGGCCAAAAACTGATTTTTTTCGAGGTTTTTTGGCTTTTCCGGGAAATACATGAAAGAAACCCGGAATTTTTATGGCCTATGCTCATTCTCGTAACTTGCTTAACATAATTGCTTTTGGAACTAGTCATCGATATTGCTTCGTTGAGGAGGAGATACGACTTAAAGCCCGGACACACATTCATACATCCATACATTCATTCATTCATCCATCCATTCCCAGAAATGACGAGTTAATAAACGCAATTCTCCAGAATGGAAATTGCGCTAAAAAACAATGAAGACTATTATGGAAAAAAAAACCATGTCTGTATTTCTTTATTTCTGGATATCTTCATTTGAATTGTTGATTTTTTTTTAGTAATGTTCACCATTTTGTTCATCTAATGATAATTTTTGTTAATGTTTGAACTATGTTAAATACACACTATGTTAAGCACACACACATCAGTATATGTTGATGTAATGATTTCTATTTGAAAATAAAGATATTAAAAAAAAAAAATCAAAGAGAAGACTAAAATAAATAAACCGGGAGTGATCTCCCCTAACCTTTCTCGAATACTCTTATATAACTCGGAATATAGACATGATTTTAAATTACTTTTAAACAAAAATTCATAAAAAAACGTTTTAATAACAAGCTTTTATGTACTAATGCACTAAAAAGTATAAAATAAATTATACACTACTATTTAAATTACTATAAAGAAAAGCGTGGGTCACTTTAGTACTTTAGTACCTATTTTATACCCTTACTAATATTTGAGAAGAGACCCACGCTTTTCTTTATAGTAATTTAAATAGTAGTGTATAATTTATTTTATACTTTTTAGTGCATTAGTACATAAAAGCTTGTTATTAAAACGTTTTTTTATGAATTTTTTTTTCAGTACTTTACATGTTTTATTTACAATAGTGTTAAATGACTAAAAACCATTGCGCGTCTATTGAACGTGATAGCGCAGCTATTCAACCTGATAGCGCAGCAATGGAACGTGATGACGCGTGTGGTGTGGTTGGATAGACATGCCTACTAATTCGGTCCAAATTTTAATTAATTCATAAAAAATTAATTAGGCATCCACTTAAGTCAAATTTAGTTTCAGATTGCATTGTCTTCATGTCTTGACCCACGTGCCAAATGTGAATCGTATCGGTCAAGTAAAAGTTTCCGAATTTTCACTCCTGCGTTTCGATCTAGACTGACGACAGACAGACTGTCGACAGACTGTCGACAGACTGTCGACAGAGGAAGTGAGTTAAATAAAAGCTTGTAAAAATAGAATAGAATCTCGTAGAAAAAAGAATTGCGCACCAAGCGAACGCCAAAACAAAATGTGCATAATAGTGCGCAATATTATTAGTACTTTATAAATTTACATGCGTTTTTTTGAGAAATCGAAAATAGCGTAAATTAGTACTTCCGGTCAACGGAAATTACTCAAAATTTGACAGAAGGCAAAGAATTAGATCTTTTACTTACATGTGAAATTTCATTTATCTATCTGAAATACTACTTAAGTTATAGGCTTTTGAAAAATTCAAAGTAAAAAAAGTGCCACTTCCGGTTATCGGAAATCGCTCGAAAGTTGATCAGGATCTACGATTTTGATAAAATACTTATATATGAAAATTTCATCAACCTAGTTGTAACGGTACTCAAGTTATCGTGTTTACACACAGACAGACAGACACACGGACAAGATTGCAAAATTATGTTTTTCCGTATCAGTGAGGTGTAAAACGTCGAGATTTGAAAAAATCTCGAATTTTTTTGCACGATTACAAGACTTTCTCTATACGAGAAAGTAAAAACCAATTGAAACAAAGATATGCAAGTGTACTGTAATGTCATACTGACCAAGGGTCACCAGAATGTCAGAAAGTACTAGTTACACCACATACATTTGGCCGTCATAAGAAATCGAATCATATCCAGTTAGTACTACATTAAATTACTTTGATTCCATGTTTAATTTCTTCATTACTGCATACACATAATTAATACGCAATTTCTTCTGTATGATTAAACTAAAAAAAACAAAAACATAATCCAGAAAATAGTCTATAGATAGCCCAAACACTTGCAGTGAATGAACTGTATAAATATTTGCATCTACACCACGGGACTAACCCAAAAATACTTTCTTTGAGAGGTTGTTGAGTAGGTCATTCATTTCAACGCATATATATATATATATATATATATATATATATATATATATATATATATATATATATATATATATATATATGTATATATATATATATATATATATATATATATATATATATATCCTAATATCTAAAAGACCATGAGCGCACTTCTCTCTGTCCGCAATATTTTTGGCAACGTCGTCAGCCTGTTCAGCGATATATGGAAAACATAAAGGTACGGACTTTTGTTGAAAATAATATGGTGGACGGCATAAATGTATAAACTAAATTTTATTTAAAGAAGGAAAATAAAAAAAAAAGGCATATTTGAATATAGAAACAGATTTCTAACTAAAGCGTTTATTGTCGTGACAAGAACGCAAGAAACAATGACGTCACTAAGTCTAAGAAAAGAACACGAAACTAATGTCGTCGCGTAAGTTTCTTAATTACGTCTTTTATTTTGCATGAGACCAATAATGCCTAAATAGCTGAGATGATGGTGTAATTGATACCAAGTCAATGTTATTTAAAAAAAATAAATAAAATATGTAAATGATAAAATTACCAATCGGGACTTGACGGGAGACGGGGCAGGTGAAGTAGAGTTCACCTGTTTCTGTCTTTTCAGCATATTAAGGGATAGTGTGGTCAGAACCATGCTCAGCCGAAATAGGTTTTTTTTAAAAGAGAAAAACAACATAGCAACCATTGAACAGCCGAGTTTTTAACGAAATGTTTCAAGTCTCTTCATCAGCGAGTGCATTTAATATGATATTGTGTTGACTCATACTGTACATAATTTGGTTTTAATTTTTCTAATAGGTATTTGTAGTCTATGTTATTTTAAACAAGTATAAACATAGACAGTACATAAAACAAAACCTCTCTTTTTTCATAATCTTAACAAAGTTTCATTCCAATGCTCTTGATCAATAAAATGTTTCTTTTCCTAAGTATCCGATAATGACTTTTCTAAAGCTGAATTACAGTAGTATATTAGGTCCCTTTTGGAGCGAAGGCGCAGGCGCAGGCGCTGGGTGAGCAGGAGCAGGAGCAGGAGCAGGAGCAAAGGATATATAGGAAAATACTCGGATGCGGATGGACAACGAGATATAGTAAAATACTCACCCACCTGGGTGGAGTGGGTGATGCGGATGGACAACGGGATATAGTAAAATACTCCCTGGGGGAGCAGGAGGTACACCGACATATAGTAAAATACTCACCCACCTGGGTGAAGGTGGGTGAGGGTGGGGGAGCAGGATGGACAATGACATATAGTAAAATACTCACCCACCTGGGTGAGCAGGTGGGTGAGGGTGGGTGAGCAGGATGGACAATGAGATATAGTAAAATACTCACCCACCCTAGGGTGGGTGAGCAGGAGGGGGAGTAGGTCAGTAGGTCACCACCCGTGACCTTGTGACGTAATCAGTGACCTTGTGACGTAATCAGGGACAATATGACGTAATCATTGACCTAGTTACGTAATTTTAATGCGTTTTTTAATTAGTTTGAATTTAATTTTTAAATTTTAATTAGTTTTTAATTAGTTACGTAATTTAATTACTTTGATTGTATTTTTATTTTGTTTAATTTGTTTGTTTACTTGTTGTTTAATTTAATTACTTTGTTTATATTGTGTAATTTTTATTAACGAGTTACGTAATTTGATTATTTGTTTACTTTTTAAATTATTTTTATTTTGTTTATTTTTAATTTAATTTTATAATTAGTTTGAATTCAATTTAATTACTTTGTTTATATTGTGTAATTTTTTATTGACTAGTTACGTAATTGGATTTTAATTTTTTAAATTTTTAAATATAAATTTTAAATTTTAATTGATTTTAATTACTTTGTATTTTGTTTGTTTATTTTGTTTGTTTACTTGTTATTTAATTTGATTACTTTGTTTATATTGTGTAATTTTTATTAACGAGTTACGTAATTTGATTATTTGTTTACTTTTTAATTATTTTTATTTTGTTTATTTTTAATTTTATTTTATTTTATAATTAGTTAAATTATTATTAACTAGTTACGTAATTTGATTTTAATTACTTTGTTTAATTTATTTATTTGATATATTTCTTTTCTTTGTTGTTTAATTTGTTGGTTTGTTTATTTGGTTGTATGTATGTTTTAAATTCTCCCCTACAACGACCGTGTACAAAAAACAGGTTAAATTCTCCACCACAACGAACGTTACAAACATAGAACATTCATTTAATCACATCTGTTACGTATCGACCCGCCCGCGAAGTTTTCTCACCGCTGCCCGTTTTAATGGGAATGTATTGATCGCAGCCGCTGGCCCATCACACCTAATTAAATTTTGTTACGCATCGTCGATTTTATGTGTTGTTCACGGACGCGAACACCGTACGGTCCGGTGTTTAATGAGGTCCATTAAGCGCGTCTCCGCGTTAAGTGTGGGAACACCTGTTACCACGTTAATTGATTTTTTCCCCGCTCGGTTACTATAGTGAGAAGCCATCACGTAACAGCTGGTGCTGTAATTACGCCGACTAAGGACATTGGTTGTAACTATTCGCTTATAGCGAGGGTGACCGAAAACAAAATATATATATTTAAGGGTTGGAATTTTCTTTCAACCACCGATAAATCAGGTTTTGAGACGAAACGAAGTCTCCGTAGGTTCGTGTTTTTTAACGGGCGACAGGGCGACTTAGTGCGTTGGTACGTGAGGTATGCGGGGTAGACATGTTTTTTACAAGTCTGGAAAAGTAATTAAGTTTTTTATGACCGTTTCGATTTTCTTTTGATCTGACCACCACACACATACGCGCGCGCGCGCGAAATTCATACTAGGTCGATAAAGGCGGAGAGAACTTATAGGTATTCATTATCATGGTGACAACAAAAGCGATCCTTATTTTATTTACATGAAAGCGTGTTTTCCAAAAAAGTGTCGCCATACCGTTGTCATTTTCGCAGCGGGGTTTATTTTAAGTGCACCTCGTGCACGTTTGTTTACATTTTAAAAGACGTGTCCCGTGTCTTCCCCACATGTCTTCCCTAATAGAGAAACGAGAGGAAAGACAACTGTTCTAAAATTAGAACAGCCTTGTTTACAGCCACGAGTAGCGTCCCTTGTGAAAAAACTCGCGTCAGAATCCTTAACTAAACATTCAATTTCTTTAACAAGTTAAAAAATAATTTAGGAAGACAAGGGTTAACAACATTAGACGCCACCGTTTTTGTTTCCTGTGACGACAAGGCACAATACACTTTTGTATTTTATGTCTCAAGTAGAGGGGTGGGATATTTTTTCTTTGTAAGAGTCTTGTAAACAATAGGTAGAGGAAGCGATTACCAAACAACAAACGCGTAAAGACTAACAACGACAGTAACGTTAATTCACACACCACTATTTTTCCTGTAGACGACCTACCCATGATACGTTATACATGTGACATATGTGAGCATGCATTCACCTGCAAACATGGTTTGAAACGACATCACGATACGGCACACAGACGACGAAGACATACATGTAGAGAATGTTTGCAAGAATTTACAAGAAAATATAATTTAACGAACCACTATAAAATACCACACACCATCAAAACATTACCAGACGACACATCAGCGACCGACACGAATATCCCATAGGATGACTTCTCACAGACATCTCCTTACACCCAACACAGAAACTCACTTTCTTACTTTTATATTAAAAGACAAGTAGACACAATGTGACATCTCCCCTAGACTGTAGACCGATGGGGTTGTTTTTATTCAATAAAAATTTATTATATATGGTCTTTTGTGATTTTTTAATGTGTTATTGTTTTTGTTACTTGTCCCTGAAAGTTATGTAACTCGGTATCCTGTATAAGAGGTATGACTGGAATCAAAATCACGGGAGAGAACGTGACGTACATCGCGATATTTGAAAACAGGGCGATGTTTAACCTCAACCAAAAAAGACAATGAACCTAGAAGGAAGACGAATATATATCTTAGTCTTGCAGCAGATTACCTTCCCATGTTCGCTTTAGTATTACAGTTTTCATCAAACTTCTTTTTGACTTGAACTTCGTTAATTTTTAAGAAAGTTTACTTATACATAATACATTACGTCTAATGACAATTTTTTTATTTTTACCACTCAATGTATTTTCTTTTTCTATATCTTACATTGTCATCTTAATTTTTGATCACCTTAGGTGGTGGTAAGGTGGTAAGGTGGTGGTAAGGTGGTGGTAAGGTGGTGGTAAATTTGCTTAAGATTATAAACTTCAAGTTTTAAAAAACAACAACGTTATAGTACGTCGTGTCAAATGACACACCGTTTAAAATGTCTACATTTAAAGTTCACCAAAATAATGACGTAAAATCTAAATATGATATGACGTTAGCATACATATCATTCAACCTAATCACTCTAAAGTACAAATCAATAATTTTTATTGATTAAGGGGCTGGGTGAGTTATTTTTATTCGGGTGCCCAGGGAAGGTTTGGAGTTGGTTGGGACAGATTTTATACACGAGTCGGTGACGTTTTCACCGAGGCAGGATTCGAATCTAGACCATGCATGTTTTGGAATTGTTAGGGAGAGTTAAACTAAGGTCGGTGAAGTTTTCACCGAGGTTGGTTTTGAACTCGGAACATGCATGTTTTGGAATCGGTAGGTGTAGAGTCCATACTAGGGTCGGAGAGTTTTGCTAACACTGAGGCAGGTTGCAAAGTTGGCACATGCATGTTTAGGAATTGATGGTAGCCGAGTTCATACTAGTGTCGGTGAAGGTTGGTTTTGATCTCGGAACATGTATGTTTTGAAATTGTTGGTAACCGAGTTCATACTAGGGTCAGGGGAGTTTTTGTTAACACCGAGGCAGGTTGCAAAGTTGGTACAGGCATGTTTAGGAATTGTTGGTAGCCGAGTTCATACTAGTGTCGGTGAAGGTTGGTTTTGAACTCGGAGCATGCATGTTTTGAAATTGTTGGTAACCGAGTTCAGACTAGGGACGGGGGTGTTTTCACCGAGGCAGGTTACAAAGTTCGTATATGCATCATTGGAATTGTTAGGTAGAGTTAAACTAAGGTCGGTGAAGTTTTCACCGAGGTAGGTTACAAAGTTGGTACATGGATGTTTAGGAATTGATGGCAGTCGAGTTCATACTAGGGTCGGGGAATTTTGTTAGCACTGAGGCAGGTTGGAAAGTTGTTACATGCATGTTTGGGAATTGTTGGTAGCCGAGTTCATACTAGTGTCGGTGAAGGTTGGTTTTGAACTCGGAACATGCATGTTTTGGAATCGGTAGGTGTAGAGTCCATACTAAGGTCGGTGAAGTTTTCACCGATGATGGTTTCAAAGTTAGTACAGGCATGTTTTGGAAGTGTTAGGGGCCGAGTTCATAGTAGTGTCGGTGAAGGTTGGTTTTGAACTCGGAACATGCATGTTTTGAAATTGTTGGTAACCGAGTTCATACTAGGGACGGGGGCGAGGGCGGCGGACAAAGTTGTCGATGTAGGTAGGGTGCAAGAGATATTCAACGAGGAGTGGTGTCTACAAGTTATGTATCCCAGTCTGTTGGAGTGGTTTCTAGGGGGTTGTAATATTAGTTGGATAAATATTTGTCTGTAGGATTGTCATACAGCCTTTGTCTCTTAAATGGAATAGGTATAGTGCAGGTAGTAGTAGTAGTACGGTCTGTTTATCTAACGGTTGGTATTGAGGTTAGTGTGATGACGCAAGGTTGGATGGGAGAAGGGGAACGGGGTTGCGGACAAAGGGAAGGGGAAGGGCGAATAGTGATAAAAATAACTCACCCAGCCCCTTAATCAATAAAAATTATTGATTTGTACTTTAGAGTGATTAGGTTGAATGATATGTATGCTAACGTCATATCATATTTAGATTTTACGTCATTATTTTGGTGAACTTTAAATGTAGACATTTTAAACGGTGTGTCATTTGACACGACGTACTATAACGTTGTTGTTTTTTAAAACTTGAAGTTTATAATCTTAAGCAAATTTACCACCACCTTACCACCACCTTACCACCACCTTACCACCTTACCACCACCTAAGGTGATCAAAAATTAAGATGACAATGTAAGATATAGAAAAAGAAAATACATTGAGTGGTAAAAATAAAAAAATTGTCATTAGACGTAATGTATTATGTATAAGTAAACTTTCTTAAAAATTAACGAAGTTCAAGTCAAAAAGAAGTTTGATGAAAACTGTAATACTAAAGCGAACATGGGAAGGTAATCTGCTGCAAGACTAAGATATATATTCGTCTTCCTTCTAGGTTCATTGTCTTTTTTGGTTGAGGTTAAACATCGCCCTGTTTTCAAATATCGCGATGTACGTCACGTTCTCTCCCGTGATTTTGATTCCAGTCATACCTCTTATACAGGATACCGAGTTACATAACTTTCAGGGACAAGTAACAAAAACAATAACACATTAAAAAATCACAAAAGACCATATATAATAAATTTTTATTGAATAAAAACAACCCCATCGGTCTACAGTCTAGGGGAGATGTCACATTGTGTCTACTTGTCTTTTAATATAAAAGTAAGAAAGTGAGTTTCTGTGTTGGGTGTAAGGAGATGTCTGTGAGAAGTCATCCTATGGGATATTCGTGTCGGTCGCTGATGTGTCGTCTGGTAATGTTTTGATGGTGTGTGGTATTTTATAGTGGTTCGTTAAATTATATTTTCTTGTAAATTCTTGCAAACATTCTCTACATGTATGTCTTCGTCGTCTGTGTGCCGTATCGTGATGTCGTTTCAAACAATGTTTGCAGGTGAATGCATGCTCACATATGTCACATGTATAACGTATCATGGGTAGGTCGTCTACAGGAAAAATAGTGGTGTGTGAATTAACGTTACTGTCGTTGTTAGTCTTTACGCGTTTGTTGTTTGGTAATCGCTTCCTCTACCTATTGTTTACAAGACTCTTACAAAGAAAAAATATCCCACCCCTCTACTTGAGACATAAAATACAAAAGTGTATTGTGCCTTGTCGTCACAGGAAACAAAAACGGTGGCGTCTAATGTTGTTAACCCTTGTCTTCCTAAATTATTTTTTAACTTGTTAAAGAAATTGAATGTTTAGTTAAGGATTCTGACGCGAGTTTTTTCACAAGGGACGCTACTCGTGGCTGTAAACAAGGCTGTTCTAATTTTAGAACAGTTGTCTTTCCTCTCGTTTCTCTATTAGGGAAGACATGTGGGGAAGACACGGGACACGTCTTTTAAAATGTAAACAAACGTGCACGAGGTGCACTTAAAATAAACCCCGCTGCGAAAATGACAACGGTATGGCGACACTTTTTTGGAAAACACGCTTTCATGTAAATAAAATAAGGATCGCTTTTGTTGTCACCATGATAATGAATACCTATAAGTTCTCTCCGCCTTTATCGACCTAGTATGAATTTCGCGCGCGCGCGCGTATGTGTGTGGTGGTCAGATCAAAAGAAAATCGAAACGGTCATAAAAAACTTAATTACTTTTCCAGACTTGTAAAAAACATGTCTACCCCGCATACCTCACGTACCAACGCACTAAGTCGCCCTGTCGCCCGTTAAAAAACACGAACCTACGGAGACTTCGTTTCGTCTCAAAACCTGATTTATCGGTGGTTGAAAGAAAATTCCAACCCTTAAATATATATATTTTGTTTTCGGTCACCCTCGCTATAAGCGAATAGTTACAACCAATGTCCTTAGTCGGCGTAATTACAGCACCAGCTGTTACGTGATGGCTTCTCACTATAGTAACCGAGCGGGGAAAAAATCAATTAACGTGGTAACAGGTGTTCCCACACTTAACGCGGAGACGCGCTTAATGGACCTCATTAAACACCGGACCGTACGGTGTTCGCGTCCGTGAACAACACATAAAATCGACGATGCGTAACAAAATTTAATTAGGTGTGATGGGCCAGCGGCTGCGATCAATACATTCCCATTAAAACGGGCAGCGGTGAGAAAACTTCGCGGGCGGGTCGATACGTAACAGATGTGATTAAATGAATGTTCTATGTTTGTAACGTTCGTTGTGGTGGAGAATTTAACCTGTTTTTTGTACACGGTCGTTGTAGGGGAGAATTTAAAACATACATACAACCAAATAAACAAACCAACAAATTAAACAACAAAGAAAAGAAATATATCAAATAAATAAATTAAACAAAGTAATTAAAATCAAATTACGTAACTAGTTAATAATAATTTAACTAATTATAAAATAAAATAAAATTAAAAATAAACAAAATAAAAATAATTAAAAAGTAAACAAATAATCAAATTACGTAACTCGTTAATAAAAATTACACAATATAAACAAAGTAATCAAATTAAATAACAAGTAAACAAACAAAATAAACAAACAAAATACAAAGTAATTAAAATCAATTAAAATTTAAAATTTATATTTAAAAATTTAAAAAATTAAAATCCAATTACGTAACTAGTCAATAAAAAATTACACAATATAAACAAAGTAATTAAATTGAATTCAAACTAATTATAAAATTAAATTAAAAATAAACAAAATAAAAATAATTTAAAAAGTAAACAAATAATCAAATTACGTAACTCGTTAATAAAAATTACACAATATAAACAAAGTAATTAAATTAAACAACAAGTAAACAAACAAATTAAACAAAATAAAAATACAATCAAAGTAATTAAATTACGTAACTAATTAAAAACTAATTAAAATTTAAAAATTAAATTCAAACTAATTAAAAAACGCATTAAAATTACGTAACTAGGTCAATGATTACGTCATATTGTCCCTGATTACGTCACAAGGTTACTGATTACGTCACAAGGTCACCGGTGGTGACCTACTGACCTACTCCCCCTCCTGCTCACCCACCCTAGGGTGGGTGAGTATTTTACTATATCTCATTGTCCATCCTGCTCACCCACCCTCACCCACCTGCTCACCCAGGTGGGTGAGTATTTTACTATATGTCATTGTCCATCCTGCTCCCCCACCCTCACCCACCTTCACCCAGGTGGGTGAGTATTTTACTATATGTCGGTGTACCTCCTGCTCCCCCAGGGAGTATTTTACTATATCCCGTTGTCCATCCGCATCACCCACTCCACCCAGGTGGGTGAGTATTTTACTATATCTCGTTGTCCATCCGCATCCGAGTATTTTCCTATATATCCTTTGCTCCTGCTCCTGCTCCTGCTCCTGCTCACCCAGCGCCTGCGCCTGCGCCTTCGCTCCAAAAGGGACCTAATATACTACTAATTACAATTCATTTCATTACTCACTTTCTGTAGATATATACATTTTCTTCATGCATCTCTACCGTTTCTTCCCCTCTCACCTCCGAACACACATCCCACCAAACCCTACTCTGGGCAGTTTTAAATGCCGCTCTCCGGAGATAAATATCCTTTAAAAAAAACCGGGTAGCCTATTTGTAAAAAGAATAGAGCTAAAAGTCACCAGAATTGTTGTGTAACGGGTACCCATGGCAAGTATTATATACTGTAGGCCTACATCCGTTGCTTGGAATAATTGAAATTTCCCAATTGGAATGCCAAAAATAGTGTCACCCCACTTCCCTGTACACATCTTGTACATCCCAACCAACCGCCGGAAGTTCTAATGTCCCCCCCCCCCCCCACCCATAATGTCCACGAATTATCCACTCAAAAGATTAAACGGGAATGCCGGCTTTCTCTTCTCTTGCCGGGCCCGCCCAAATAACCGGAGCCGGACCGTGCGGTGGGTTTATTGCCCAGTCGGGCCGTACAATGGCCGGTAATTGTTCCTACCCGTCCGCTGGCCATGGGTTCAGCCAGTGGCCGGGCCAACCACGTGATTCCCGGCTGTCTGACGGCCAGAAGCATCTCTCTAATAGGTTTTATTGCCCAGAATAGTTCCCGCGTCACCTGTCTGGGGGAGTTAGCTCCCCTCATAAAGCAAGGGTACCAGACGCGTGAGGCCTTAGACCCCTTTTTTGTGAGTGGGTTTGTCTGTGTGTCAGTCTGTCTGTGTGTGTGTGTGTAAAAGGGTGGGGGTTGGAAAATATTAGGTACCTTAGATAATGAAGCCTAATTACCAAGAGTCACCATTGTGTTGTTTATGAGCACGTGTCATTACCGTAAAGTTTATTAGTGACCACTCGAGGAAAAGTATATCCACTACTATCAGAAGACATAGTGCCACTATTGTCAAAAGACATTGTGCCACTATTGTCAAAAGACATTGTGCCACTATTGTCAAAAGACATTGTGCCACTATTGTCAAAAGACATTGTGCCACTACTATCAGAAGACATTGTGCCACTACTTTCAGAAGACATTGTGCCACTACTACCAAAAGACATTTTGCCACTACTACCAAAAGACATTGTGCCACTACTACCAAAAGACATTGTGCCACTACTATCGGAAGACATTGTGCCACTACTACCAAAAGACATTGTGCCACTACTATCAGAAGACATTGTGCCACTACTATCTGAAGACATTGTGCTACTACTATCTGAAGACATTGTGCCACTACTGCCAAAAGACATTGTGCCACTTCTGCCAAAAGACATTGTGCCATGCCCGATAAAGATGTTAGTGCATAATATTTATTTAAAAGATACTTAAGGGCATAAATGATGACATCACAGTGCCAGATACAGTACTATCATTTCGCAGTACTTTTTGTCTTCAGTACTTTCATCCGTGAATATTTTCCTTAGCAGTATAAATCAGAGGAATGCACTGTACGAATCTTCAAATTAGGTCATAAACTAACATTTTATTTTCTGTAAAAATCATTATAAACAAAAAATAAACAGGGAGTGATCTCCCCTAAACTTTCTCGAATATTCTTATATAACTTGGAATATAGACATGATTTTTAATTACTTAAATTTTTCAAAATAGAATAGAATCTCATAGAAAAAAAGAATTGTGCACCAAGCGAACGCCAAAACAAAATGTGCATAATAGTGCGCAATATTATTAGTACTTTATAAATTTACATGTGTTTTTTGAGAAATCGGAAATAACGTAAATTAGTACTTCCGGTCAACGGAAATTACTCAAAATATGACAGAAGGTAGAGAATTAGATCTTCTACTTACACGTGAAATTTCATTTATCTATCTGAAATAGTACTCAAGTTACAGGCTTTTGAGAAATTCAAAGTAGAAAAAGTACCACTTCCGGTTATTGGAAATCGCTCAAACGTTGATCAGGATCTACGATTTTGATAAAATACTTATATATGAAATTTTATCAACCTAGCTGTAACGGTACTCAAGTTATTGTGTTTACACACAGACAGATAGACACACAAACAGACAGACACACAGACATACGGACAAGATTGCAAAATTATGTTTTTTCCGTATCAGTGAGTCTCGATTTTTTTTTTTTGCACGATTACAAGACTTTCTCTATACTTCGTATATACGAGAAAGTAAAAAAGTAAATTACGGTTTTGTCGGCCCATTGGGTTCATGAAGTGGAGTTTGTCTGTTTCACTATGTACATCTACCTTTACCTGATTCGATTCAGATACTGACCAGATCTGGGTTGATTCAGAGTATCCGGCCTGAATCGATAATTCAAACTATAGACTGTATTCCATTGTGATTTATTAGGAAACAAATTTAGAAGTTGTAGTGAAATTAAACTGATAATAGTGTTTTAAGCTTTATTCAAATATCTAAAAAGTGTTTACGTTCTGTAAAAGTAATTTAAAAATACACTTCATCGTGAAATAAATAGAGGTGCATATGTATACACTTTCTATGTGTGCTTATGTAACATTTCTTGTTCAGTTTTCTTTTACTAATTAATAAATTGCATTTATTCATTCGGAGAGCCAAACTCGACTTAATAGCATGTAGTAAACATTCGGTTGTAGTAGGGGACGGGGAGGTGTGTGTGTGTGTGTGTGTGTGTGTGATACAAAAACCAACGTCTCATATTTCCTTTAACCGTTTAGTGTTTCAGGCTTTAATAAAGTACCCTACTCCCCCTATCCCCCTCACACCCCTACCCACCCTGTACGGCCACAACTGGTAGATCTGTTCACCCTATCCTGGCAGGTCACGTGATCTCGAGGACCTGGCTATTGTTAGCTCGACACCTTTCCTGGTGACGTTCACATTAGGGCTCGTACCTGGCCAGGTGTTTTACGTCTCAATCCAGGCCAGGTAAGCAATCATCAGTCGGCCGTCGGTCCTATCGGCCATCAGATCAATCTACAACGATACCCATTAACCACGCTTTAACACCCACACGCACACCACACGGCTCGCAGATTACCTCAAACATTTCGCACATCAATCTACCACGGTACCCATTAGGCACTCAGCACACCGGTCGCAAATTACCCCAAAACATTTCGCTTCAATGAAGTGAAAAAAAGTATGTAAGAAACAAAAAAAAACTTTTCAGAGATAAAAAGTATTGATATGAGAACAACAAAGAAATAAATAATTGATTTTAGAAACACGCCTATCAAAGAAAGAAACTAATTAGGTAAGAAACAACACTACCAAAGTGAGAATTGCTGTAAGAAACAAACCTCCTAATATCTCGCCTACTTCCTTGGATATCAGATAAGATATTTACCCCCCCCCCCCCACCCCCACCCCACGAACTTGAGTAACACCAAATATACTTTTGAAAGTAACTCACCGAGTTTGATATAATGCTCTTGATCATTTTTGTCGATGTGTTTTGAGTGAGTTAATTTTGACTTTTAGAGTGACAGTAAAACATAAATAAAATGAACATCAACAAATAAAAGGCTGAAATAAAATCAGAAATTTTATATTGTATAAAGAATTGTGATAGAATTGCCCACACATAGAGCTTGAAAATATAGTTTTGCTACTAATAATATATTTCTATTCATTTACATCAACTCAAAATTTTGCCCCAATGTTTCACTTTGGAAAAAAGGACAACTTTGATCTATCTATATATATAATTCTCTTCTGGGAGCCGCTAGAAAACAAGCTGCAAACGCATTATCACTGATAATGTAAATATACAGGACATAAGTAGGTCACTTTGATAAAATTTATAATTGTATTTTAAAAAATTAATCAGATACGTTTTGATTACAAATTGCTAAAAAGTGGGGTTTCCAGAAAATCGACCACATATTTTCTGTACAGCCAATCACTGTTGGTCTTACGAAAGAGAAACTTCAGGTTATAATTTAGGGCTCAATGAAAATACATAGAGATGTAGCCTTGAACACAATTACTTTCAAGTTCTCTGCTTTCCAACTTTTGCTAATTGATTCTTAAAATAATAAATTTCTGAAATTTTGAAGCTCTTACTTTTTTTTACGGCGGATCTAAAGGCCAATTCTAAATCCAAAAACACGATTTGTACGCATGTCAACAATAATGATTTGACTCGTCAAAGTCGTTTATGTGCCTTGACAAACTTCACGGTGACAATAATAAGGTGACCCCATGATTTTCAGTCATAAATATCTGACACACACCACCCAGTTAGCCTCGACTTATACCTACATACATAATTGGGGAGGGGCGGGGGTCGCTGTGTGCGATTAGCACAAATAATGGCGAAATTGAGAGGAATGCAGTGGGGCCCTCTAGATCAGGGGTCGGCAACCTGCGGCTCGCGAGCCGCATGCGGCTCTTTTGACATCAAGATGCGGCTCTCCAGATCCTTAAATAAATACTAATAATCTTAATAAAAAATAAAAAATTTGAAATAAAAAAAATGTTAGTGGCTCTTTAAAACCAGGGAAATTTTGAAAATTGTAACTTTTGGCTCTTCCGCTTCAAAAGTTTGCCGACCCCTACTCTAGATGTCTTAAAATATGTAGGTTCTATAGAAAAATGACACAGTCAGTCACATTCACTGAGCAAATCGAAATTATACGTGAACAATGGTTGAGGAAATTTCTAAAATATTAAATAAAAATAATTTAATACTTTTAATAGCTTTTTTATACTAATTAAACATCAGAAATACACAAATTACTTATTGTTTTTATAAAACTATCAATTATTTATATAACATATATTTAAAAAAATAAGACAATTTACCATTTTTTAATTGTTTTTATTCTTTACTACTGAGAAGCTTTGTATTTTTACTTCTGGGAACTAAATTGTAGGTTGTATCCCTTGTTTATTTGAAAGTGTCACTGGGAAGTAACTAATACTATAATGATTTAATATAAATTAACTCGAAGTTTTTTTAGCGCAATTTCCATTCTGGAGAATTGCGTTTATTAACATGTCATTTCTGGATGTATGAATGAATGGATGGATGGATGGATGGATGGATGTGTGTCCGCAGCTTTAAGTCGTATCTCCTCCTCAACGAAGCAATATCGATGACTAGTTCCAAAAGCAATTATGTTAAGCAAGTTACGAGGATGAACATAGGCTATAAAAATTACGGGTTTCTTTCATGGATTTCCCGGAAAAGCCAAAAAACCTCGAAAAAAAGCAGTTTTTGGCCCATATCTCGGCAACCAGACCACTTAGCGACTTGAAACATGTACCAATCGATTCCTGCCATAATTTAGAACAATATTGCCGAAGAAAGTTTTCAAAAATATCCTTTCGTTCGGTCACAAAAAATGTTTTGAATTAATTACAATTTGGACCGAATTAGTAAGCATATTTATCCAACCACACCACACGCGTCATCACGTTCAATAGCTGCGCCATCACGTTCAATGGCTGCGTCATCACATTCAGTAGGCGCGCAATGGTTTTTAGTCATGTAACTCTATTGTAAATAAAACATGTAAAATACTGAAAAAAAAATTAATAAAAAACGTTTTAATAACTAACCAATGGTTTTACTAACCCTGCTCTTGATTTACGCTACGACAGAGCTATTTTTAGATAACATAAGGAAATTGCGCTTAAATGTCACTAGACTTTTTAATTAACTTGTTTTTAACTTTGCAACATGCCTGAACTAATTGAACAATCATGAAGACAATGAAGTGGATAATCGAATATACCTATATATATATAACTATATATATATATATATATATATATATATATATATATATATATATATATATATATATATATATATATATATATATATATATATATATGTAGTATATCATCATCATCATTCGTTTGTGGCCCCTGGGGAGCAAAGGGCTGCAACCACACATTATATAGTATATAGTATATAGTATATACATATATATTTATTGATTTTTATAAATTTATAGAGATTCCGTTGATATCAGTCCTGGCCTCACTAATCAGACGTGCCTTGCTGTTTGTCTAATGCTACTGGAGTGTCTTTGTGTTTTGTTCCAAAAGAGACATTTTTAGTTTTTTTTTTTTTTAAATAAAATCATTTTGATTAAACAGAAGAAAGCCTGGAGTACTAAAGAAATATGTGTGTGCGTGTGAGTCTGTATTTATATAATATACATTTTAAGCCATAATCACACATCTTCACGAATTGGTGACCCGACACCTTCAGGTGCGTCACTTCCACGTCTACACACCTACATACATACAAATACATACACAAAAGGGCGGGCGTCAACGGGTACGTTCATTGCAAGTAAGAAGCGAATCTCAAGCCTGTATTTCTGACCACATTATGTTTCCAGTGGGCCATGACGGCGGTCTTTGAAGTACTGGCCCCCTAATCTTTGGGCCATGAGCCGACCATCTGGTGACTCCGTGTACGTACTCAGCGGCCCTAGGTCGCCGAGAGCCAACTTTCAATCGTATCTGGCTCATCTCTTGCATAAAATTACACGCGCGCATGCGCACAAGTGGATACCGAATACGGGGCGGATAACTCTTCTAGAAAGCTTGGTGTTACCCCCCCCCCCCTACAAGATTATCTTATCCGCGGGATATTAAGCCCCTTTCGTGTGCTAAGGGACATTGCGTGTCGATTCTTGCGAGAAATAATTTTATGCTGCACTTAAAAGACAATAAACGTATAACATTACAATCGGAGGACTATCACTACCAAAGGGGGAACACCCAATACATTGGCTAACGCCTAAGCCGTTGGCCAAAAGTAAATGCGTTGGCCAACAACACCCAATTTATCGGCCAACACCCTTATTTAATGTTTGGAAATTATAAACTACACAACACGATTTTTCCATAACCCCGGCTCGGATTAATCTCGAATTATCAGTTTTTTTTTTTATTTTTATAAAATATAGTTGATTCACGATATAGGCCCGATTAACGGCATTCCTGTTCTACAGGATTAAGTCATAGTTTCGGAGGATTAAGTCATATTCCTGACAGCGAAAAAGTCACTGGTGTGAAGATGTGAAGATTTCGGTCGTTTAATTACCTGTGCAGGAAAACGGTGGGTCCAGTAACACAATTTATTTCATTTTGATTAACATGGTTTCGGAATCCGTTTGTCAGTCTACGCATGCGCTGTTGATCGCGTTATTCTCGAGCCTGCGCGTTGCGCAGTCTGACGGGGAAGGAATAATTTTTTTTTGTAATGATAAATGTATAGTGTACGATAAAACCTCGGGTCTTGCCGGTAATACATCAGTAAACAGTCACAAAACTAAATAAAAAACAACAACAAAAAACCCCAACAACAAACAAACAAAACAAATGAATACAAGGTGTACTTGTAAGCCAAAAAAAGTCCACAACTCAAGCCGACGAAAAGAGAAATAAATTTTTGTTAGAAAACATATTATCAGCGAAATCCGAAACCGACGATAACCGAAGCGAAATTAAGTTTAACCAGAATCTGTATCTTATAGTATCTACACGATTTTGATGAGATGGTTATGCTATGTTTATCCGCCTTGATCTCATGAGTTCGTTAGGTAAAACAATAGAAAGTTAGCCTCTTCTTGGAAACTTAACGCGTTCTTTGTGTGAATATATCTAGAATCTAGATCATTGTATTCGCATTTACATAGGTAATCTATTTTTCGGTTCGTTGTATGTTTTTGAAATATTAGTGCTCTTTTGAGTGGGATGTTGGTGGGAAGTTGGTGGGATGTTGGTGGTCAAGTGGTGGTCAGTTGGTTGTCATTGGTTGTCAGTTCATGGTCTGTTGGATGTCAGTAAAATCACAACAATGAAACATAATAGGCGTTAAATGAATGAAGAGACCAAGCAACTATTTATTAGCCGTCTGGTCAGTTGGACAGTTAGCTGGTCAGTTGGATAGTCAGCTGGTCAGTTGGACAGTTAGCTGGTCAGTTGGATAGTCAGCTGGGCTGTTGGTCTGCTGGACAGTTGGTCAGCTGATCAGCTGGTCAATTAGACAGTTAGCTGGTCAGTTGGACAGTTAGCTGGTCAGTTGGACAGTTAGCTGGTCAGTTGGACAGTTAGCTGGTCAGTTGGACAGTTAGCTGGTCAGTTGGACAGTTAGCTGGTCAGTTGGACAGTTAGCTGGTCAGTTGGACAGTTAGCTGGTCAGTTGGAGAGTCAGCTGGTCAGTTGGACAATTAGCTGGTCAGTTGGAGAGTCAGCTCGTCAGTTGGACAATTAGCTGGTCAGTTGGAGAGTCAGCTGGTCAGTTGGACAATTAGCTGGTCAGTTGGAGAGTCAGCTCGTCAGTTGGACAATTAGCTGGTCAAATGGAGAGTCAGTTGGACAGTTAGTTGGTCTGCTGGCGAGTCAGCTGGTCAGTTGGACAGTTAGCTAGTCAGGCCCAGCCCATGAAACAGTTTTCTTGACAGGTGAGGTACATCAATGGAGCGAGAAATAAATGGACCGGCACGAACAGTTGAGGCAGATGTATGCTGGGAGGTCTGGGGCGAAAGTAGGGGTTAATGGATAATTAGTTTATGAGTGTGATTCGAACCAGGGTTAAGTTTGGTAGGACTGAGTCTCAGGACTCTTGGCTTATGTTGTGGCCTACTGTAAGAGGTCGATGGATAGTTTAAGAGCGGGATTCTAATCAGGCCTAAGTTTGTAGGGCTGGGTCTGTGAAGATGGTATCTTTAACATGATATCGTTAAGATGGTGACGTTAAAATATTGTTATCATGATATCCTTAACATGGTAATCTCACAATGGTATCGTTAAGATGATATCGTTAAGACGGTGGCGTTAAAGTGGTATCGTTAAGATGATAGCGTTAAAATATTGTTATAATGGTATCCTTAACACGGTAATGTCACGATGGTATCGTCAAGATGGTATCGTTAATATAGTATCGTTAAGACGATATAATTAAAATGATTTTGCTTTGATCGTATCGTTACCATGGTATCCTTATATGTCATTGGATAATGGTCTCTTAAAGGAGGTATCTTTAAATTGGTAGCGTTAAAACAGTATAGTTAAATGATATCGTTAAGATTGTATCGTTAAGAAGGTATCGTTAAAATGGTATAGTTAAGATGGTATTGTTAGAATGATACCATTAAAAGAGTAGTTTTAAGACAATAATGCCACGATGGTATTGTTAAGATGGTATCGTTAGGATGGTATTGTCTAGATTGTACCATTAAAATAGTATCGTTAAAATAGTATCGGTAAGATGGTATTGTTAAAATGATACCGTTTAAAGAGTATTTTTAAGTTACTAATGCTAAGATGGTATCGTTAAGACGGTATCGTTAAGACGGTATCGCTAAGACGGTATCGTTAAGATGGTATTGTTAAGACGGTATCGTTAAGATAGTATCGTTAAAATGGTATCGTAAAATCCGTGACGTGACACCCGCGTCACGGACATGAATCGTTCTGGAAATCTGAACCCGGCGGTTAAGTCCGGCTCCACGGTAGCCGTATCACCTGTCAGCCGGAAACTAACTTTAATGTCCGGCTTTTGGCCGGTCGAATAACAAAAGTGCCGGAATGTTGAACCAAGTTAAGCCCCCTTTTTTTTAGTTTGTATAGCGGCAGCGGAATCAATATAAAAAGTCATGTTAAGTACATGCCTATACAGGCCCACTGTGGACCACCATCGGCCCGCCAGCGTGTGTTTTACAGGTGTCAGCCCACCCATGGCCCGCAGATAGAAGGTGACACTTTTACGCCTGTGGGTGGGGATCATGGATCATTGTACTCAATACACGTTTTGGACCTGGGGGACACACATCAAATCAATAAAACATGGTGGCATCAATCTGATGTACCACCCCCACCCCTCCCCACCAACAGTGCACACAATACACAGGAATAAAACAGTCAGTGGTAGAGAATACAAACATGGCGGATTAAACGATAGCATCGAGATTTTAGCTGGCTTAGGGGGTTTAAGATCCACACGTCTGAGAGTGGTTTGTGGGGGAAATGTTTGGGGGTGGGGGGATATTTGTGGGGGGGGGAATTTAGTTAGAGAATATGTTGTTGTAAATATTTGTGTGTGGGCGGGGTATTTTGTGGGGAATATTTTGTTGGGGAGTATTTTGTTGGGGAATATTTGGTTGGGGAATATTTTGTTGATGAATATTTGTGCGAGGAAATAGTTTGTGAAGGAAATATTTGTGTGCGGAATATTTTGTCGTAAATATGTGTGGGGAAATATTTTATAGGGAAATACTTTATGAGGGAATAATTTGTGGGAAATATTTTGTTACAGAATATTTGGGAGGAAATATTTTGTTGCGTAATTTTTTGATGTTGAATATATTATAAAAGGCTATTTCGACTCCAAACATTTTGTTAGAAATTTTTGTGGGTAATTATTTTGTTGAGATTTTCTTGCGACGCAATTATTTGTCCTGGCACCCTTTAAACACACGAATTATTGGTTGCTCCAAAATTATTTCTGGCCTTACGCCTTTGTGTCAATTGGAGCTCAGGCTTAGGTTAAGCTTGCGTTTACTGTTTAGCTCAGCAGTGTCTCTAAGCTCACCAATGAGCTCCAGAAGATGTTAGATTGTGAGATACCACCATCAGCAGGGTAAGACTCGTTTTTCTCATCCCGTGTTGCTTTCAGAAACTTTTTCCTCCAGGGGAGTGGGGCGGGGGAGTGGGTCGGGGGTGGACACTGGTAAAGGTATATATTGCTATACACATAGATATTTTTTCTTTTTCGTTTGAAAGATGACAGTGGACGTGCTCCGGTGGGACAGTCCCTCCCTCCCCCCCCCCCCCCCCCCCCATCGAAGAAATGCCTGAAAAAACTCTTCTATCATAGTTTTACTTTCGAAAACGAATCTTTATATACAGCTTACGAGAATCCTTTCTGACTCAATTTAATGAATACATCTCACAATAATCCCCTTTACAAGTATCCTTTCTGACCAATTGACATCAGTGTTTATAGTTTTCGTGTTTTATTTTAACACGTTTTTAAAACGTTTTTCTTAACTCAGCTTCGCGTTTGTTTGTTTGTTTGGATGTTTGTTGTTAAAATTGACATCGAAAATTAGCCCACTTCTGATTGCTCTAGAGACCTGAAATTTGGCATGCATGCTACTTTCGCCTAACAATTTCAGATGCAATCATAAAAACTAGCAATTAGTGACCGTAATTAGCTTAATTTAATTACGCCCCAAGGACCATAAAATTGAGGACATGATTTCTAAAGATACCGACAAGACTTGAGGCCTATTGACACAGTTACTTCGGCCCCAATCGATGTGAGCGCGCTGGCCGTGATCGTATAGTGGTTAGTACTTCGCGTTGTGGCCGCGACAACCCAGGTTCGAATCCTGGTCGCTCAAGATTTTTAGTCCGTGTATTTATAAACACTTTTTTAAAAACCACGTTTTTCATGTGTAGCAACGGACTAAAAAGGAGAACGGACACGGTAACACATTGTTAACGGTGACACGGTTGGTACGCTGGGCATGCTAAAATACACATAAACACGTTTTTCCTTAACTCAGCTTCGCGTTTATTTGTTTGTTTATGGGAGATTTGATCACGTGATTCGTGAGTAGATCTCCACGCCAGCAACGTAAATTACACCCTTTCTCTGTTTAAAGCGTATCGGTCGCTCAAGATTTTTTTAGTCCGTGTATTTATAAACACTTAGTAAAGTCATACTTAATCAAGTCATTAGATAAAGTAGAAAATAAACTATATAAAAAACTTTTTTAAAAACCACGTTTTTCATGTGTAGCAACGGACTAAAAAGGAGAAAATAAAATACTTAAAAAAAACTTTAAAAAAAACCACGTTTTTCTTGTGGACTAAAAAGTAGAAAATAACTATTTACATACATTTGATGACAAAAACGTGGGTCGGGCAGATGGGTCGGGAAATTTGATGGTGAACGTACCCACGTTTTTGTCATCAAATGTATGTAAATAGTTATTTTCTACTTTTTAGTCCACAAGAAAAACGTGGTTTTTTAAAAAAGTTTTTTTTAAGTATTTTTTATTAATTCAGCTCAAACCTCAAATCTTTTGTTTGGGTGATTGTCGTAACATCCGCGTTGAGCCAGGAGTTGGCTCCGGCCCGCCGTAACATCCGCCTTGAGCCACAACTTGGCTCCGGCCCACTCCGAGTCACGCAGAAACCAATTTATTGTTGTGTGTGTTTCACGTGAACGTGACGAGAGATTACGATCACGTTGGCCATATTGAGATCACCGCGCGTCCGCGCACCAGTAACTCAAGACTAAGTGTAAGAAAGCGAAACGCTCAAATCTTCCCCGGCGATCTCAGCGCCCTGCCACATATGTTCCCCGCTAGATGACGCTCGGGGTAAGCTAAGGAACTTTCGGGAACCGGGATACTCAACTGTTTGGCACACTCAGAAATTACATTTGTCCGTCCCTGTAAAACAATCAAAGCTTTAAGTTTTTAAAACGTGATCTCCATGAGTAGTATTTTTAAAGCATCAAAGGTCAGTTGGCAATAGGGGTTGGTCAGCCAATTTTATATCTAGTTTTTCTTTCGCGGTTTGGTCATGTGATTTTCTTGGTGGTCAGTTGTGGTCTGTTGTCGGTTATCTAAAGTGCGTACCGAGTTTATCTTTTTAGTTGTTTTTTTCTTAATTGTATTATTTCAGTAACATGGTGCTTGAAACACAACACAATATATACCGGAATACGTTTCGGAATGTACTAAAGCCCAAGAAACAAAATAAAAAATCTCAGTCTTTGAAGGAATAAAATTTCAGAATAACAATAGATGTATGCCTTTGGATGAATGACAGATGGTGATAACATAAAATGTCAGCTTTTGGATAAATGACATTTGACCCTAACAAAAGATGTCTACATTTGAAGGAATGACATATAAAAATTGAGCTTAAGCATTTTTGCAATCAGAATCTACTTTTAAGAATCGATAGTTTAATCGCCGATGCGGAGTATTTACTATTTATTTAAGCTTGCTTTTGTATTCTATTTTATTCCCCTCAACCCTCCCCCAACTTCACCATCTCACTGTCATTAGAGGGGATGGGATAACTAAGCAATTCTATTTGAAATGTGTTAAAAAACACCCGTCTCTAGATGTGGCAGATAAGGTGTAGAGGGAAACGCCTAGCAGTTTTAGAACATCCAGTTTGCGATTATATATATATATATATATATATATATATATATATATATATATATATATATATATATATATATATATATATATATATATATATATATATATATATATATATATATATATATATATATATATATATTTATGTATATATATGTGTGTATATATATATATATATATATATATATATATATATATATATATATATATATATATATATATATATATATATATATATATATATATATGTATATATATATATATATATATATATATATATATATATATATATATATATATATATATATATATGTATATATATATATATATATATGTATATATATGTATATATATATATATGTATATATATATATATATATATATTGCTTTTAAACGCGAAGCTGTTTACTACATGGATTTCATACTTTTTTGCTGGTTAACCAAGGAAAGTTAAAAACAAAATGTCATGCTTATTGCGTCGAGTAAAAAACATCGATCCCGCTGTCGTTGAGTGTTCGGGTCTAGGGAGATTAAAGAAGATTCCGTGTTCGGAGATGACAACCTACTTCAGACAAAACAGTTCTCGGGAAATGAATCCGAAATTGTTTTTTTTTTTTTTAACTTGCTGATGATTCGAGCAGTTGGCGGGTGTACAGGTAGCACGGAGCAGACGATCTTGTGAGCGGTATGACGTCCTGAGCGGAGTTTGACGTCCTGCGCAGGATTGGTTGTCATTCGCGGTAATTTTCTGCCGGCCGGGAACAAGGGCGTAAACTAATGTTTGGGTGTCAGATGTACCGGATGGTACAAGGGGAGATGACGCTGAAGTTAGAGTTTGAGAAAAGAAAGGTTTTGGGTCTTATTTAAAAAGTCGGCTGGGTTGTAGGCTGTGGGAAGTTTTTTTTTTTTTTTTTTTTTTTTTTTTTTACGCTCGTGCGGCTAGGTCTATTAGGATTAAGGTCCAGTTTAGAGTCTGTATTAGTGTAAGACTTGGGCTAGGGTTAGAATAGCAAATATAGAAAATAGAAAAATAATAGCTTTCAATGTGTTCAACTGAGCATTTAATAACTTAGTAGTGCGAACACTATTCTTTAAAGTTAATCAAAATAGTCGACATAAGTATTGGATTGACATTTTGATAAGACAAACACATACAGAACTAAACAGTGATACTATTATTCAATCTTTCACCGTTTACTTGTGTTTTTTTAAACTAGCTTCTTATAAAAGAAAGTATGTCGGGTACCTATTAGAGCTGACTGGACTCAATTATATTGTTGGGATTTTTGAATAAATTGAACATGAGTTCGTTTTATAACATCACGCTGGTAGCTTTAAATTACCAATAATATTTGGGTAAGTAATAAAGACAGTGAGGTTAATCTGACGCATTAGAATTAGAATATTTAGAATCCCAGTAGGTATTGGCCTATTAAGAAAACACTTTGTGAATCAAATTAAAAAAAATGCAATTAGCGACTATTTGTACATAAACATTATACTATTCCAGACATTTGAATAATTTTTTTTCTCCATATGTTCTAAGGATCCCTTCATTGGGAAACCTACTTTGCTGTAGTATAATCAAAACAATTTAATATCATTAATAGTCCCAGACCATAGTTATATTACAGTCCAACTAAACTTGTTCCCGGCATGAACGGAAAGAAAAATCTCACCATATCCATCACGCAGCTAACGGTGGAAAATTGCTTCGGAGTCCCAGAATATCGTGCGTGTTGTGAGCGGAGCAGTCGTGAGACCGGAAGGGGAAGTTGAAGATGAGCAGATCTCCGCTTTCATGTGTGTGACAGGGCTACAAATGCGGGGTCCCGTCCGTCTGACAAGAAATCTTGCTGTACAGCACGTTTGAAACGGTAGACGCTAGACGGAGTCTGGGATAAGTTTTTCGCTCGTGGGAGTAGAACTAGGCGTCGGAGGCACGTCTGCGCTTCGTGTAAGAAGCAGCGAAAAGTAAAAACAAAATCAGGATTTTAATAGATCGATTCCGTAGATGGCGTGGTCGGGCGTTAGAGCGTGTGATTGCTAACTACAAACTCCCGAGTTCGGACCCCCAAGCAGATGAGGTTCGATAGCTGGGACAGCAACCCATGTAGGAAAAGACAACTCCAAAATAAAACAACTGCTGATTTGCAGATTATTCTTGGGTGGACAGATGCTATGGCAGCAACTCCAAAAACAAAAGCAGGCAGAAGTTGGAGTGAACGGATTAATGCTGCACAATGGAAATGTGCAATCAGTGTTTCTTCAAGGCATCTCTTGGGGGGGGGGGGGGGGGGAGGGGGCTTGGAGAAAGTCTACCGCCCCCTCGAATGAAATGGAAATTTAAATAGAAAATATATACTGTTACCAGTGTCCGCCCCACCTGAAAATTTTGTCCACCCCCCCCCCCCCCCGAAAATATCAAGTGTCCCTCGGAGAAAAAAGTCTGGAAGAAACACTATATGCAACATATAGTAGCAATACGCGCAACATAGTAATAATGCGCTATGTTATAGAACTGTATTGTAATGGAGTAGTAACAGTTACCCTTTATGACTCGACGGTCGTTATGGTATACTGAGTTCGTCTCATTCTGCGATCTCGGCATGTGAAGAGATAATGTGGTCAGTTTAAAGCCCACTGTTTTTACTTTCCACACATTACGTACTGCGAAGTAGTCTGAAGTAAGCATTTTGCTGACCGCATGATTATATCATAGGCTGTACGTAGCATGTGAACTCTACTTCATCTGCCCATCGAATTGATCGATACGTCAAAAATGTGTTCTTTACTTACACCTTATTTTAAATGGGGTTTGAAAAAAATATAAAAATAAAAACAAATACAATCTATTTCCGTTGGGCTATGGTTTCACGGCTCCGAACATGTTAAACAGTCAACAGCAAAATTTGATTCGCATATTGACAATCGTAATAGAAATTCAAGTTATATTACTATACCATAGAATTTAATATGATTAGTTATGTAGCTCATTCTTTACTTTTAGAAAAAGATAAACACCGTTTTTATCATTCACGGCATTATCAATGACGTAATCCTTACCCTAATCATGGTACTTACCTCTACATGTGCCAGTTTCTATAAATAACTTCCGGAAATGATGAAAACACACCGCGTGCACTGTACATGAAAACACACCGCGTGCACTGTACACAAACCACGTGACCTTCGCACTGATATCCTTAATGAAAATATGTTGAGGATCGATTCAATTAATCAGGAGACATTCCTAAAGTGATCAGGAGACATTCCGAAAGTGGGCAAGAGGAGCAGGGAGTTCTGGAACTTGATGTGGAAGTATTGCCTGAAACGGCGAGTCTGCTCTGATGAAATACTGACGCTAGCCACAGGCATCACTTTATAAGTCAAAATTTTAAACCCAAGGAAAATAACCTCCACCCCCATACCCCCGCCCCCCCCCCCCCCCCTCGGGCGGGAAATAGCAACCTGTTCCTGGATGGAGACAAGCTAATAATTCATTAGACGTGATTGGTTGCTACAGGGTCACGTGTGTGACAATGACGAATGCCGGAAGCCAGATTTGGAGATATAATTTTGAATCTCCCCCCTACCCCATCCCGGGGTAGGGGCTGCTTACAATAGTTAAGGACACGGGACCGCTTGTGAAATATCTTGAATTAAGTAGCTCCCCATTTTATTTACGGACCCGCTTTCAATGTACAGCTATCGATGAGTGTTTTTTGTATTTATGGCTGTTGGTGTTTTTATCCACCCTCCCTCCTTAAGACGGGGCTGGCTTCTACGCTACACAGAAACGCTAAGAACGGTTGAAGATGATTTACTAACGCAAAGTAAGTTTTCACATTTACATACCCCTATTAGATGAGTGAGATAAAAGGATGAAAAGAAATCCTTTTTGCAAATATTGAATACATTTACAGTTTGTTTATTACTATATATTAGCTGCGTATTATATTTTAAAAATTATAATACAAGCTTTAAATATTAAATAGTTGATTTAAATTAAATGTTTAGTTTCACTTTTTAGTTAAACTTTTTTGGCAGACAAGTACTGGCAAGGTTTTGTTTAAATTTATCTGGCATTCTGCCAGTGAAAGAAATACAATTTTGCAAGTCTCCGGTCCCCTCCTCGATACAATAATTGGAAACATTTCGATTAAAAGTGATCTACGGCGGACAACTCTCGCTGCCAGAATAATCGGATTATCTCCGCCTGTGAGTGACGTCAAATTTCTTGCAGTACTCTTCCGTGAGGATTGGAATGTCTTTGGTCGTCTGCTGATTATTGGGGCGTTTATCCCTGGCCGGAGTTGACAAGCGGTTGAAAAACTCACGACAACTAAGGACAGGATGGAACCTCGGCTGTTTTAGGGGATATTGGGATGGGAAGAGAGGTGGGGGGGGGGGGGGGGGGTGAAGTTAGGGGGTGATTTGGTTGTTCATTTTGTTGGTAATTAGGTTGGTCATTGGGTTGGTCATTGGGTTGGTCATTGGGTTGGTAATTGGGTTGATAATTCGGTTGGTCATTGGGTTGGTCATTGGGTTGGTCATTGGGTTGGTCATTGGGTTGGTCTTTGGGTCGGTCATTGGGTTGGTCATTGGGTTGGTCATTGGGATGGTCATTGGGTTGGTCATTGGGTTGGTCATTATGTTGGTCATTGGGTCGGTCGTTGGGTTGGTCATTGGGTTGGTCATTGGGATGGTCATTGGGTTGGTCATTGGGTTGGTCATTGGTTGGTCATTGGGTTGGTCATTGGGACGGTCATTGGGTTGGTCATTGGGTTAGTCATTGGGTTGGTCATTGGGTTGGTCATTGGGTTGGTCATTGGGTTTGTTTTTTCATTGGGTTGGTCATTGGGTTGGTCATTGTGTTGGTCATTGGGTTGGTCATTGGGCAATGAGTAGGATCTTAAATGTAGTAAACTTATGTACCCTACTATTAGATACCATTTTGCTATTAAAATTTCCGGTGTCCCACAGCCCCGGATTGTTGTATATTAACAAAGTTAAATTAAAAATACAGACACATGGTTGTTAGAAGTCTCTCAATACTGAAAATAGCTAGGGTGCGAGATAATCGTATACGTCTATTCTCTTTGTAAATCACAGTGTAATAAAATCCTTTACAGGTATTCTATTTACAGACTTATTATAAGTGAGTCACAGAATTTGCTCATGTGAGAGGGAAGGGTGTTGATTTTATAGTCCAATCTTGTGAACTAATTTTGACAATTTCTAAAAGCGCGATTTCTTAAAAATTGCAATGCCTATAACAACCTTAAAGACAAAACATACTCTGTTCACTCTAATTGATATTAAATTTGTTATTAATTGTAAGTAATAAATTCACGAACAAACAGAAGAGCAGTAAATAACGACTATTCCTTCGGCTAAATGGATTTGATTATTTAAAATGTTTAAAAGTTCGTTTCGATAAGGCTTGTTTAAATAAATAAAAATCAATTTAATAACAGGGGTCGGCCACTCTTCTAGGAGAGACAACTCCAAAATCAAACAACTGCTGCCTTGTAGTTTGTTCTTGGTTGCACAAAGGCTATGGAAGCAAATCCAATAAGAAAAGCAGGCTGAAATCGGAGTCAATGGCCTCAATGGCGCTAAACCAGTTGACACGTTTCCTTAATTGTGATGGAGGCGTGGTCGAGTCGGCAAAAAGCTCATGGTTGATAAATTCGAAAAAGTCTCGAGTTCAACCCTCTGGCAGATAAGACTCGAACCCTTCCAACACTAAAAATTAATAACGAAGAAGAAGAAGAATTTAATAACAAGCTGTTATTGAATAATGCACTAAAAAGAAGAAAAAAAATGATTTTCTAAAAAGGTATACTCATGAATCACTATTTAAATAGCTATAAAGAAAAGCATGTGTTTCGCTCATAAAATTTGTTATTTTCGTGACCTACACTTTCTTATATAGTTATTAAAATAGCGATGCATTAGAATAGATTTTAAGAAAATAGTTTATTTTCTTCTTTTTCTGTGTATTTATATAAAATAGTTATTAAGACGTTTTTTTGTGTTTTTGTTAACACTTTAAAATTTTTAATACAATAGAATGCTTGACTAAAAGCAATTGCGCATAATAGCGCGGAAAATAGTATTTATGAAGGAAAATTTTATTTTATTTTAAAAAAAATTGATTAAGCATCCAATTAAGTCAAATTTGATGTCACATTGTATTGTCATCAGATTTTGACCCACGTGCCAATTTTGAAAAAAATTGGTCCGTAAGAAGTGGTCAAAATTTTGCTTGCTGTTTCGATCAAAGACGAAGTAATTAGCACTGCAGACAGACAAAAGCACGAGGGAGCAATCTATATACTACTAAAAGTCAAGTTTGTTTACATGTTTGAATATTTATTTTTTTGTTTTTTTGTTTGTTTGTTTGTTTGCCTGATCAAGTATCCTGATATGTTCGGCTCTATGTGGAGAGCTGTAAAATAGTATGTAGGTAGAGAATAATTTTTTAATGCAGACAGACTGTTAATCACAAATTTATTTAAAGACGTTAATTAATTAATTGATTTATTCATAGTTAAATTAACCGTATTTTTTTAAAAATGTTAATACTTTGAATAAACTTTGTGGGGATAGTGACGTCCCTTGATGTGTTTACATTTTTGGTTCAATAAAAATGGCGGACCCCATCAAAGACTTTGTGGCCCATTCAAAAGTTTAACGCGTTACAAAGCTAATTTTCTGTCGGTCATAACTTTAACAATACGTCCGTTTGCTGTATTTATTACGTTCCAACACTTATATCAATTTTCAACTGTCTTTTTCATTTAGTTTTACGATAAATTTCTCTAGATCTAAAGATCAGCTATCGAAGGAAATTTATGAATCTAGCCTAGATCTAGATCTAGCCTAGATGTAGGTCACTAGATTCAATGTAAATTCTACATCTAGAATCTATTTCAGGCCTTAATTATTTTATATAAATCTTTGTTTGGCTTATTTAAGATAAAATTTAATTTGAAAGTTAGTACTACTAGACTTATTTTTAGATCTAGATCTAGAATCTATACGCGTAAATCAAGTTGCATAAGGAGACACATAGTATAGTATAAAAATTCACTTGTGACGTCACGAGTAAATAGCTAAAATGGTAGCGTAGTCAGCTCTCATGCAGGAGGCACGGGTTCTAGACCAATATGTCAATGAAATTTTTTTTTTCAATTTTTTTTTTTAGATGTGAATGATAACGTTGCCTATCTGAACTTGGCAAGATACAGGGCAGGTGAAGTAGAGTTCATCTGTTTCTTTGTCCTAAGCATATGAAAGGATAGTGTGGTCAGATACATGCTCGGCTGGAATTGTTTTTTAAACGATAAAAACATGTTGTCTGAGACTTGGCAGGACACTGGGCAGGTGAAGTAGAGTTGAGTAGGTCACCTGTGACGTCAGTTTATGAAGGGATAGTCCGAAATCGGTGTTTTCGGTGTTTTTAAAAGATAAAAAACATATATTTGAATGTGGGGTCTGTTTTTTGTGACGATAAGTGACACTGCAGTAGCGTACCGAGGAGGGGGGGGGGGGACGGTAGGGGAGGGGAGGCGGGGGGTGGGGAGGGGAGGCGGGGGGGGGGAAGGGGGGGTGGGGAGGTGGAGGGGGGAAGGGGGGGGGACATATGTTGGGGCGCCAAAATGGTTTGGAAAAATAAATTGATAGGTTGAGGGGGGTTCAAATCGAAAGTTTGAGTGGGGGGGGGTGCACATCAAAAGTTTGAGGGGGGGGTTCAAATCGAAAACTTTGTCCCCGGGCGCCGGGAAGGGTCGCTATGCCTCTGAGTGACAGACGTGATGTTTTTTGATGGATGACCCCCGAAACCCACAGTTATCCAACGGATGACGGGTATTCTAGTTTAAAATAAAACTTTGAACGGAAAATGATGTATTTTTCTCCCTTACATATTCATTGCTGCTATTTAGTGCCTATTATTTTTTAAACCTTACAAATCGATGTCAAGTATAGAATGTAATGGGTAATATGGGAAGTAATTGTCTTGAGGGTTAATTAAATAAACCGGGAGTGATCTCCCCTAAACTTTCTCGAATATTCTTATATAAAACAACAGGGGATGGGAACTCGGGCTATTGACATGATTTTTAATCCATTTTAAATACTTAAAGTTTTAAAAATAGAATAAAATCTCGTAGAAAAAATAATTGCACGCCAAGTGAACTAGTGAACGCCAAATAAAAAAGTGCACAATAGCGCGCAATATTATTAGTACTTTAAAAATTTACATTAGTTTTTTGAGAAATCGGAAGTAGCGTAAATTACTACTTCTGGTCAACGGAAATTACTCAAAATTTAACAGAAGGTAGAGAATTAGATCTTTTACTTACATGTGAAATTTCATTTATCTATCTGAAATAGTACTCAAGTTATAGGCTTTTGAAAAATTCAAAGTAGGAAAAGTACCACTTCCGGTTATCGGAAATCGCTCAAAAGTTGATACGGATCTACGATTTTGATAAAATACTTATATATGAAATTTCATAACGGTACTCAAGTAATCGTGTTTACACACGGACACACACACAGACACACAGACATACGGACAGAATTGCAAAGCCCAGTTTTTCAGACTGGATTACGCATAAAACCTCTTAATTTTGATAAATCTGGATTGATAATTTTTGCCCGATTAAAATAAGTCCTCTATACTTCGGATGTGATGAAGGACTGAGGTGTAATACGGTGAAAATTGTTAAAATTTCAAGTGATTTTTGTGCACGATTACAATACTTTCTCTATACTTCGTATATACGAGAAAGTAAAAAAACAACAACTAGCCATTGTATACTTAAATTAGATTAGTCGCATCGATTTGATTGATCCAAGAGTTCGATTTAACAAAGGTTGTTATTCTTGTCACAAGAACGATTTTCTTTACGTTTAGTGTATCGACGAAACTGCGCGGTAGTCTGGTGATGTTTAGTTGAATTAACCTAAGGTTCATACATTAGGCTTAATCCTACATGAGAAACACGAGAAAACAGATATAATATTTAAACATAGGAGACTAATTGATGAAGACATACATTTAAACATACATAAGAAACAAATGTGCTTAAACCTACACAAGAAGCACGTGAAGACAGACATAGTATTTAAACATTAGAGACGAATTGATGAAGACATTGTATTTAAACCTATTTAATAATCACGATAAAGCAGACATTTGAACCTACATAAGAAACAAATAAATGAAGACAATGTGTTTAAATCTATATGCGAAACTGTAGTGCAGATATTTGTTTAAACCTGCATAAGAAGCCCAACATTGTCGAAAATATCTCCGTTTGGCAGCTGTCTTTTGCTACTGATATTATAAAATTATTTCTAGATATTATTATGGTGACTGATTAAAATTTTCGGGGCTGTGGGTGGTAAGGGCGCACTACATTTCTTTTTTTTTTTGGAGTTTGGGGCACTCGTAACAGTATATATTTACTATATAAATTCTATTTCGCTGGGGGGGGGGGGGGCGTTAAACGCGCTTCAGTTACGACACTGCCCTCCCCCCCCCCCCACGAAGAGTTGCCTGAAAGAAACTCTGATCCCCACAAACCTAATCCAACCTCCGATGATCTGTTTATGTCTCAATTTTCGAGCGCATTAATTGCACGTCACAATACCTTCACGTGCGTCACGCCGACCTGCGTGAGCTGTCTCGACAAACTTGGTTACCGACTCATTAGCATCGCGGCACGCGGTGATCATGTGACCGCATCGTCACCCAACTGCCGGACGACCGGGATCCGACCCCGGGATCCGTGTACATGTACGCTTTGTGTGTACACGAGGGGGGAAACTCAAACCCAAACCCCAACCCCGGGACGTCAGCGTCATCCAGATGACGTCTGTCAACGGACCAATCGCTGGCCGGGCGTGTCAATCACGTGGTTGTCACGTGACTCGGGTCATTAGAGCGGGAAAATGGTTCGGCGGGAATGCAAGTGGAAGCAGACGAGACGACCAGGGGCAGACGGTGGAACTCTGGAATGCTGGGAGGGGAAGGCGCTGGAAACAGAAGAAAAGAGACCCGATGAGTGCGGTGCAGGAATGTTCTGGAACCATTAGGCCACTTAAAGCACTGGAAACTTTGGCCGTGAAATAGCTTGACTGCGGTGTGTGCAAAAATGTGTTGGTGTTTGTGTCCCGTCTATCGTGGGACGGTGTGGCCGAACGGTAGAGCGCTTAAAATCTAAGTCTAAGTCCCGACTATGGTGGGACGGTGTGGCCTAACGGTAGAGCGCATAAAGTCCCGTGTAGCTACTCCTTCAACGGTATGGCCAAATCAGTGTGACACACGTCCACTACTACAGCGGTAGAGCGCTAGACTGTTAATGCGAAAGTCTCGAGTTCGAATCCGGGTTTAAGTCAGTAAACGTCCCCGAGTCCACCCAGCTTTGATTTGTACCTAACTCTCTTTAGGGTACATAAAGGTGGCTGAGCATAGTCCTGACCTCACTATTCTTTCATTTGATGATGTCTCAGAAACTTGTGAACTCTACTTGCCCCAGAGACCGATTAGTGTTTCTTCCAGACTTTTTTCTCCGGGGTGGGGGTGGGGGGGGGGGGGGGAAGGTAGACTTTCTGCTTCGGAGTAGGAAGAAACACTGGGACCGCTTTTGTTCGGAAAGTGAAATTGACTTTTCATTTATACTAAACATGTATTAAATTAGTTAGCGCTTACTCACGAGTTTTTGTTGTTTTAACGGGTTTAAAATCACATCCAATAGCTTCGTGATAACTTTGTCTAAATAAAAGTTTGTTTTGACTATTGACATTTAATCGCTTGTCCTTCATTCTTTATTGGCTAACTGACGCCCAACACGAAGGAAATAACCTACTAACACGCTAGATGTTAACAGTCTTCTAGTTTAGTGAGTCTCTAAATGTTAACATTGATTGGTTCCAGCACATCGTTAAATGCTAACTTCATATAGCTTAGTTATCCGCATAATGTTAACAAATATACAGCATAAAGGGTAGTCACTTTTTAACCAACTGGTTTCACACATCGTTCAATGTTAACATCAGCTAACTTAGTAAGCTGCGAAATGTCAACATTAGTTTAGTATACAGTTTAGCATAACAACTAAGTCGCTAAATGTTAACAATACAATTCGCTAAATTGTATCACTAATCTCGCACAGTAAGTCGCTAAATGTTAAAACTATTCTAGTCTAAAAGGTTGCTAAATATTAACAACGAGCCGGCCCGCGGCATAACATACGCCGCTATTTAGTTGTTGTTTTTTCTACTTTTCAGTAATTCATAATTTGTGAATTCGACAGTACCAACGCTGACACTGAAAATATTTCTTTAAAACACTATAAGTAGCTCGTTAAGGACCATGACCGCCCCCCTTCCTCCCCCCCCCCCAACGTTTAAAATCGTTTCAAACTAAATTATCTGCCCCTAATAGCCGTCACTAAACCCGACTCCACGAAGGTAAACATAGCGTGAACCACAGCTCACCAGACCATGTAGGGGTGGGGATGATAGGGAGCGCGTTTACAGCTTGTTTTCTAGCGTCTCCCAGAAGAGAATTATATATATAGATAGATATTCTAGTCTAGAAGGTTTTTAAATGTTAACAATATTCTAGTCTAGAATGTTGCTAAATGTTAAAAATATTCTAGTCTAGAATGTTGCTAAATGTTAACAATATTCTTTTGAGGGTCGAGATGTGTGACTTAAATGATATAACATTTAGGCGACACGCTCAAAGAACTTAGCCAAATGACCCAATGGTTTGGCTAAACGCTCGAAGGATTTGGTGAAATGGCCCAATGGTCAGGCTAACTGTTAAAAAGATTTTGCCAAATAACCAAATGGTTTGGCAAATCGCTCGAAGGATTAAGCGAAATGACTCAATGGTTAGACTTAACGCTCGTAGGATTTGGCGAAGTGACCCAATGAATAAGCGAATGCTATTGTATACCATTCGACTTTCAATACATTGGTCAATTAAAAATAAATAAATTTAAAATTACAAACCCAAGATAAAAACATTACACAGTGACCTGGTACTTGCAATACTGAAAGTACACACTGTCAAACTCACTACTATATAAATGTATATATATATATATATATATATATATATATATATATATATATATATATATAGGATATAAATTTATATGGCCTGACTGGTACAACACAACTTCGTCAGACTGAGCACGATTAAATCTACAAATTTATTGAAATGAATAAATTAAGCTAGTCGTTATCAAAAGAAGAAGAAAGAAAAATTGCATCAATCGCCTCCCTTACCTCACGTGGTTTTCTGCTGACGTCATTAGATATCAGCGGCTTGATAGTCTGGGCAAATATCAAATTTATAAATTTGATAATTTCTATCCCGTCCTCCGGACGCAGTAAAAAAAAGTTTTTTGATAAATTAGGACAAATGTAATCAAGATACTGCTGGGAAATATCCTAGGATTTATGTAAAATAGATATCCTAGGTTCATAAAACTTTTCTTAAAGTGGACGTCGTTTCTCAAGAAATCCTAAACAGACCATGATAAGAGGCCCGTAGTTCGGTGACTACTGGTACCTCGGCGGCTGTGTTCTGTGTGGAGCGATGAAGTTGGGAGAAAGGTAGGGCGTTTGTCTACGTCTGTTGTGTGAGGTATTTTTTTTTTCGCAGTTTACCACTCGAGGTGAGGGGGAAGCTGTGAGAATTCCCACCCTAGGTGTCAGCAGGAGCCAATGGCAGCCAGGCCTGGAGTCCTGCTCGGCAGGCGTCAAAAGTTTCATCTTGGATGGGAGATAAACAATAGATGTTAAGGGGAGGCAACTAAAAAGTAACTTTATTATATTTTGAAATGCTCAGTTTAGCAAAATTAGAGTTTTAAAACCAAAGTTATTATATTAAAAAATTTGGAAACTTTAATAACAATGTTATTGATTATTGATTAACTTATAAATTTTATAAAATATTATAAACACTGATTTTTAAAATAATAATAGTCATTAAAATTTAAGCTGTTTGCGTTAACATGATTTTTAAATACATAGAAGATCACAACGGTGTGATATTAGTGTAAGGTTTTTATTTTTTAAGCACTTCTTATTTTTATTATATGACCTCCTTTATCAGTACTCACGTTAGGCAGGTCTCCGACAGTCACCGACTTTTTAGACTTAGATCTAGAAATCTTAATAGCACACAACTAAAAAAAAAATGAGAGATGTTGCCAAGGGAAAAGATATATTTGTTAAAAAATGTGCGCAGTGGTGTCATACTGTAGAAGCTGGTGGTAAACACAAAACAGGGCCCAATCTACATGGTCTTTTTTTACGTCCTACTGGAAAGACAGAGGGATTTGCATACACAAGTGCCAACAAAAGCAAAGATATTACCTGGTGTAGAGATACCCTTTTAGAATATCTTGAAAACCCAAAGAAATATATACCTGGCACAAAGATGGTTTTTGCAGGCCTAAAGCAAGCTGATGAACGTAATGACTTGATTGCTTATTTAGAACAAGCTACAAAATAATGTTCTTTGACACTAGTATTTTTACATAAAACTCAAGACCGGTTTGGTATGTTTGAAGGTTGCATAGATGGAATTGTTTGTAACTTATTGATAGCAGATGTATTGTTTATATAGTTCAAGGCTCAAGCAAACCATAGTAAGTTATCCAGAATTGATAAAAAACCTACTACTATGAACCCGCAACATAAAAATCATCACTATGTACATGCACTTTTGTTATTATGATGAGGTACCATAATTGCTATATAGTAAATTAAAAATGAAATTAAAAAAAATTGGTAGCAAGAAAATTTTTTTTTTATTATATGACTATAAATAAAAATGTCAAATCCTGGAGAGTACACAGTGGTCATTATGGTTGCAGGCACTGGATCACGAATGACAGTCATGACAAACCAGTGCCCTAAACCTCTCCTACCTATGGGACAATTTCCTATGATATGGTATCCAATCAGAACACTAGAGAAAGCAGGATTCTTATACATCATCATAACAAGACAGAGTTGGCAGGAACAGATACACGATGCCATTTTTGTGGATAGTGTGCCTCTAAAAGCTTATGTTGAGTACACAGTAATCCCAGACACGGATGAGTCTGGTACAGCAGATTCTCTGAGACTTATAGCTGACTAAATCAAGACACATGTTATCAGAGGCGTAGCGAAGGGGGCACCGGGTGACACCATTTAGGGGGGTGACACCAAGGCAAAAAATAGTAAAATATATAGAGAAAAACTTGAGGGGGGGGGGTGCAAATTGAAAATTTGAAAGTTTGTCCCCGGGAAGGGCTTCTACGCCTCTGGGGGGTGACACCATTAAGTGCCACACCGGATGACACCCGATCTCGCTACGCCACTGAATGTTATGGTAAGTCAGCAGTGACTTCATTTCTGACTGTGACCTGTCCGAAATGCCTGCTGTGCACAGGAAACACAGCTCATCTCTCACTGTTATGTTGTCCCAGCTACCAACATCAATTATTGCTGATACTCAAGTTCCAGGTTCTAAATCTAAGCAAAACAATTCCTCAGGAAAGATCTCCATTGGATTTGAATCAAGTAACACAGACAAGATTCTGTTCTGGAAATCTGAGATTCTTCTTCTTCGTTCTTAATTTTTAGTGTTGGAGGGCATCGAGCCTTATCTGCCAGAGGGTTCGAACTCGAGACTTTTCGGTTTAGCAACCATGAGCTTTGCCGACTCGACCACGCCGATCCTAAAATTCGAGATTGGTATTGGAGAATTTTTCTTTTACCAAGAAATTTTTAACCAGGTTTCCAAGTATAAATCTACAAAACACCTGGACTGATTGTCATGTCTACATTATAAATAAATTTGTCATAAAATATCTTCAAGACAAAGAAGATATTAATTCACTTCAATAGGAGCTGATTCCTGTGGTTGTAAAAAAACAAATGTCAATGTACACAAAAGGTCGTTCAAACAAGGACCAGGATTTAAATGGCACTGATCAAGATTTGAAGAAAAGAAAGATTTTATTGATTATGCTTTGAAGTTTGAAAACAATTTGATTTCACCTGTAAGATATTTATCATTAAACAGTGACAGCTTTGGTATGAATGAAAATACACCTCATAAAGACCTTATAAGATGTTATGCTTACAGACAAACTAGTGGTTTTTGTGTGAGAGCTAATAACATTGTGTCTTATTTTGAAGCTTGCAAACAGATGCCTCGTCTTATATCACAATTTATAACTAAAAAGCGGTTTGACTCTGTGTCTACTGTGCACGATTCTGCATCCAAAAAGCCCAAACCTCGGGTTGGTGCTGATTGTTTGCTTGGTGAGAGAGTCACAATGGGAGAAAAAGTCACCATCGGCAAATCTGTTATTGGCAAACATTGTCAAATTGGGGATAAAGTCAAAATAACAAACTCAGTCATCATGGGACATGTGAATATACAAGAAAGGTAAATGTGATCTGGTGCTCTTGTAATGGTTTGTGTACTTGTACAATGTAATTTAACAATTTTTAACATCTTTACAATAAATTCTTTATCTCTTAGATATCAACATTACAAATGTTTTTCAGTTGAAGCATCACCAATCATAGCAGAATCAGTAACCATAGGAGACAAATGTGAACTAAATAATTGTATTGTTGGACAAAATTAGAACATATCTAACATGTCCAAGCTTAACAATGAAGTTATTTGCTCTGGGTCGCAAATGGAGGTTCCATTGGAATGACAATTGAATAAAACAACAAAACTGCATTCATGGTGGATTGTTATAGCTGCTGACATTCTTGCATTTGTGTTTTCAACTCTTTATTTTTCTCCTCAAGTATTAAGTAATAAAATTTGAATGTAGAAAAAAAAAAATTATTTAAAAAAAAAGATAAAAAAACAACTCTTCTTATTCACTTATCCTTAAATTCCTTTTTTTTTGTCTGCCTGGTAAAAAAAAATTCCTATTAAAACCCAGACAATAACACCCACTTTCATTCATATAACTAACCCACCCCGTATCAAACGATGATGGAAATACTTATCTACCTAGGAACCTCAACAACATTTTCTAGCAATGCTTCCAAACCACAACGATGCTATGAAGTCTACAGAACAAGTGACACAATTTAACTTTCCTTAACTACAAAACCGAACGACCCAACATTGAAGATCAACCACAATCTTCCAAAACACATCAAACTCAAGAAGCAAGGATCAAGAATTTGTCTATTGTGTTAGTTTATTTCCAACATTGTAACAATGTGCATGTTTTTATGAGTAGCTCGCAAACATTTATCAATGAACATATCACTATTTTCCCGTAGAGTTCTTCCGTCTCAAGCACCATAAGTGGGGTAGTGTTGTCAGAACTGTGCCGTTCGTCAGGAATCAACATCGTGAGTCATGCTATGTACCCACCAGAGCTGAGTGTACTCAGGGACGTTCCTCAGACTTGCCCCCGGGATCCGAACTCGAGACTTTCGAGTTAGCAGTTTACCACGCTATCCCATATTGTTATACAAATGTTTATTTTAGATGTATGGAGGCGATGTGTGTATGAGAATCATTGCATTTTTTATCAAGTTCAGTTCTAATCATAGTAGACTTTGTATCTGTTATGCTTAACTCCACGCCAACACATACATTTATACAAACTACCTACATAAAAATGAAATCATTGACGCATACTTTCAAATTAAGTTAGTTAATATTCCACTGTATAAAAGATAGCTGTTCTGTAACGCAGTCGATGAAATACTAGACCCGTATTTTAGTTCAGTTTTAAAACCTGTTTTAAAACTAAATCTATTCGCAAATATATTTTTATTTGGTCTCCGTGTTTATTTTTAGACTTTTCAAGAAGCTACGTGAAAAAAAATTATGTTGTCCTATTTACGAAAAGTAACGGTAATGTTTCGCCAACGATAAAAACGGCGATAGTGAATGAATATATTATAATCATTAACAACCTCGTTTATATCTTTAGCTGTCTTCTCGGGAAGGAAAAACTGAAGGTATCGCCTTGCTCAGAAATTTACGGTGGGGGCGGAAAAATGGTAAAAAATATACATGGGGCTTCGAAAAAGTTAACTTTAGCGAGACGATAACTAGAGACATTACGGGTCGATTTTCGCACAATAATTTAAAGTTATTAGATTTGTAATTAGAACTAGATAGTAGGCCCTATAAGATATAAATAAGTTTTGTAAGTTTTTTTTTTTATTAGAGTTAGAAGTACGGTTCAGAGGCGTAGCGATCCTTCCCGGCGCCCGGGGACAAACTTTTCGATTTGCACCTCCCCCCCCCTCAAGATTTCGATTTGCACCCCCCCTTCAAACTTTTCGATAGCATCCCCCCCCTCAAGATTTCGATTTGCACCCCCCTTCAAACTTTCAATTTGCACCCCCCTCAACCTTTCAATTTATTTTTCCAACCCATATGTCCCCCCCCCCGCCCCCCCTCGCTACGCTACTGGTACGGTTTTCTACAGGGGTTTGGATTATATTAATATAACGCTATGCACTGCGCCAATATCCTTATGCAGCGGTTCTGTGTTATCCTGCGTCTGTTTTAATAAGAAACTCTGGGAAGACGACAGTGGCGTCACTAGGTGGAGTGACGCCCCGGTGCGGTAAATATGAGTATCATCCCACCACCTCTAACAATTTTAGCAATTTCATTTTGGTGTCACCTCTCTAATCTAAATGTTTTAGGATTTATCTGGGATAAAACATTGTTTTGACTTTAATTTTAACTATTTTTAGAGACATAAATTATCTTAATACCTATTGCGTTCACCCAGCTCTGATGAGTACCTGACTCGCGGTCGGGAAACAACTCTACTTCATCTGCAATAAGCCTCGTTAGGTCTCAGTGTACAACATGAATTTTTTTTTTAAAATTATAGTATTATAATTTTAATATTGTACTTTATTCTGGGTATGTAGGCATATATATATATATAAATATGGTCCTAGGACCTTTGACCACAGGTACTTTGACCATAGGGGTTTTGACCATAGGGGGTTTGACCACAGCGGAGCTTTGACCATAGCGGTGCTTTGACCATAGGGGGTTTGATCATAGGGGGTTTGACCATAGGGGGTTTGACCACAGGTGTTTTCTCAGCAGAGGGTCTTTGATCACAGGTGGTCTATCAACTGGTGTTTGATCACAAGCGCTGTGTCCGGCTTTGATCATAGGTGTGATACAATTAACACGATTTTATACATGTTTCCTGAGAGTACGCTGTGGTCAAACCCCCTATGGTCAAACCCCCTATGGTCAAAGCACCTGTGGTCAAAGGTCCGCGCACCATAAATATATATATATATATATATATATATATATATATATATATATATATATATATATATATATATATATATATATATATATATATATATATATATATATGTGTGTGTGTGTGTGTGTGTGTATGTGTGTGTGTGTAAAATACATAAGCAAAAGCAAAACATTCATAGACTTGTAAAATAAATCCTAATTCTGTACATATTTTTAAAAAATCTGCCACTACATAATGTATAGAGGCTACTAGCAACTTTATCCCGTTCAAGGACGGAAACGGACACCCGTCTCCCCCCCCCCCCCCCCCCCCACACACCTGCACGTGTAGTCAAGTTGAGCACATAAACAGGGGCAGTCACCGCCCTGCCCTCTCCAGCCGATGCTAAAACGTATTGTCATGGGGAAGTGTTTCAGAGGAGATTCTTCCTTCATTGGTCCACAAATTCCACTCCAGCCCCCCTCTCAGACCCTGATTCCTCTCCCCTCGTTCTTTACAGCACAAGTGAAGCAAGTTGACGCTTGCTAACAAGCCCGCCAAAAACAAATAGGTAATGACGTGCTTCGGCAACAGGGGAGAGAACCCGCTAGGTTTGAATGACATCCGGGTTAATTTGAGTTTTGGAGAATTAAAATTATCTACATTGCCAAGGTTGATTAGCCTCATATATATATGTATATATATATATATATATATACATATATATATACATATATATATATATATACATATATATATACATATATATATACATACATATATATATATATATATATATATATACATATATATATATACATATATATATACATATATATATACATATATATATATATATATATATATATATATATATATATATATATATATATATATATATATATATATACATATATATACATATACATATATATATATACATATATATATATATACATATATATATATGTACATATATATATATACATATATATATATACATATATATATATATATATATATATATATATATATATATATATATATATATATATAATATATATATATATATATATATATATATATATATATATATATATATATATAATATATATATATATATGTATTTATTAGTTATTTTAATTTATGTCCTATGAACATGTGTATGACCACAGTATCTATTCATATGCAGAGGTCACAGAAACTGGTAAACTCTACTTCACTTGCCCCATGGGCCGTCAGGTTCGAAAAAGAAAACTACTTTTTATGTGTATAAACCTTGACACAGAATTACGAATAGATTACTATGTTCAAATAAACAATAACTTAATTAGAAATGCCTCTTTGAAATTATTTTTTAGCAGTTAATATTGCGTTAGCTTGTATTTTAATGTGTAGATAACTGTTATTAAGATTATCTTAATTATTATAATTAAGATATATCAACAATTTCAATAACAGCAGCACGCATTTATACGCCATCAACAAAAATGTAAAGGAGTGATGAAGATATAAATTAAGGAAATATAATTAACTCCTAAACTCACGTCGTATGAGTAATTTCTACCACATCATTCTTACTTAAATATATTTTATGTTAAAACACTTTTATACAACCATTTTAGCATAAATTAATTTTGACATTACACTTTATTTACGTACACTTTTATATTTCTAATTTCCAGTATTTTTCTGTGAGAAATATCGCTGGCGAAATATACTTGTTTAAGTGAAATCATTAATTAAAAGGGTGCTTGAAGTCGTGGTGTCTACTTTCGTTACATGTGTATATCTTTAGCCTAGCATGTGAGATGAGTGGCTAGTACAGTTACTGTTAGTGTAACATTCAAGTAGTACCAGCTATACTTGTCTACTTTATTAAGTGTGAGTGTCTACTTGTGTTACTTCTTCCCCCCCCCCCCCCCCCCCCCTCGTTCCGCTGCCGGACAGAGTGAGATCAGTCGTCTGCATATTAGTGTCACACCCCTGCTCACACACACACACCCCTACACACGCACACACACACAAACCCACCCCTACCCACATACACCCCTGCTCACATCAACCCCTACACACACACAAACCCACCCCTACCCACACACACCCCTACTCACCCCCACCCCCATAACGCCCCTGACACACCACTGCTCACATCCACCCCTACACACAAACAAATCCACCCCTACCCACACACACCCCTACTCACCCCCACCCCATAACGTCCCTGACACGCCCCTGCTCACATCCACCCCCATAACGTCCCTGACACAATGCGCCACTTGAGTTCCGGTCTACTGGCGTGGTTAGGATATCCTATACATGTAGTAACACGGCGCTACATACGGGGCAGTCCTGCTCGTTTGTATGATGACGGTTGTAGGTTGTATGATGACGGTTGTAGGTTGTATGATGACGTTTGTAGGTTTTATGATGATTAATGTAGGTTGTATGATGACGGTTGTATGTTGTATGATGACGGTTGTAGGTTGTATGATGACGGTTGTAGGTTGTATGATGACGTTTGTATGTTGCATGATGATGTAGGTTGTATGATGACGTTTGTAGGTTGTATGATGACGGGTGTATGTTGCATGATGACGGATGTAGGTTGTATGATGACGTTTGTAGGTTTTATGATGATTAATGTAGGTTGTATGATGACGATTGTAGGTTGTATGATGAAATTTGTAGGTTGTATGATGGCGACTGTAGGTTGTATGATGACGGTTGTAGGTTGTATGATAACGTTTGTAGGTTTTATGATGATTAATGTAGGTTGTATGATGACGGCTGTATGTTGTATGATGACGGCTGTAGGTTGTATGATGACGGCTGTATGTTGTATGTTGACGGCTGTAGGTTGTATGATGACGTTTGTAGGTTGTATGATGACGTTTGTAGGTTGTATGATGACGGTTGTAGGTTGTATGATGACGGCTGTATGTTGTATGATGACGTTTGTAGGTTGTATGATGACGGTTGTAGGTTGTATGATGACGGCTGTAGGTTGTATGATGACGTTTATAGGTTGTATGATGACGTTTGTATGTTGTATGATGACGGTTGTAGGTTGTATGATGACGTTTGTAGGTTGTATGATGACGTTTGTATGTTGTATGATGACGGTTGTAGGTTGTATGATGACGGCTGTAGGTTGTATGATGACGTTTGTAGGTTGTATGATGACGTTTGTATGTTGTATGATGACGGTTGTAGGTTGTATGATGACGTTTGTAGGTTGTATGATGACGTTTGTATGTTGTATGATGACGGTTGTAGGTTGTATGATGACGGCTGTATGTTATATGATGACGTTTGTAGGTTGTATGATGACGGTTGTAGGTTGTATGATGACGGCTGTAGGTTGTATGATGACGTTTGTAGGTTGTATGATGACGTTTGTATGTTGTATGATGACGGTTGTATGTTGTATGATGACGTTTGTAGGTTGTATGATGACGTTTGTATGTTGTATGATGACGGTTGTAGGTTGTATGATGACGGCTGTATGTTGTATGATGACGTTTGTAGGTTGTATGATGACGGTTGTAGGTTGTATGATGACGGCTGTAGGTTGTATGATGACGTTTGTAGGTTGTATGATGACGTTTGTAGGTTTTATGATGACGGGTGTATGTTGTATGATGACGGGTGTATGTTGTATGATGACGGGTGTATGTTGTATGATGACGCCTGTTGGTTGTATGATGACGTTTGTAGGTTGTATGATGACGTTTGTAGGTTGTATGATGACGGTTGTAGGTTGTAGGTTGTATGATGACGGATGTAGTTTGTATGATGACGTTTGTAGGTTGTATGATGACGGTTGTAGGTTGTATGATGACGGCTGTATGTTGTATGATGACGGTTGTAGGTTGTATGATGACGGTTGTAGGTTGTATGATGACGGCTGTATGTTGTATGATGACGGTTGTAGGTTGTATGATGACGGTTGTAGGTTGTATGATGACGGTTGTAGGTTGTATGATGACGGCTGTATGTTGTATGATGACGGGTGTATGTTGTATGATGACGCCTGTTGGTTGTATGATGACGGCTGTATGTTGTATGATGACGTTTGTAGGTTGTATGATGATGTTTGTAGGTTGTATGATGATGTTGTAACACTGGTACTAAGTAATCTAATGAGGATGCTAAATTTAGCACGAATGATAGAGTTTTACTTGGATGCTACAATTACCTACTTGGTGTTTATACTGGTCTAATATTTGTTGTTTCAATAAGGTCCAATCTAATGCTAGAATAAACTACTTCAATCGCCCAATAGTCTGAAAGACAGGGAGGTCTAAATTTCTGTTTTAATATGGCCTACTATGTTTTGATTTATAACATATATTTAGTGAGACATGTTCTTTTTGAAAAAAAAAAAAAAAAAAAAAAAAAAAACGAAAAAAAAAAAAAGCTAATTTTTCCCCTTAACATTTTCATTCTGTTCACTTATTCCTTTCTGTGAATTGTTGATTTGTTTGATTAATTAATTCACCTAAAACCATTCAACTAATTGATTCTGGTTATGGAATACTGAACTAGAAGTAAAGAAAAAGTGTAGACATTTTACCTCCAAAATCTGACGCAGGCGATGTAAAGGTTATCACGTGACCAATGTGGACAAGCCTGGCCGGTAAATTTAGAATCCCTGCCAAAGTTTCCCCGGGGTCGCGTGCCGCTTGATTTAGCCACCAGGTCTGATAACTGAACACATTTGTCTGCCCCTGAGATGTTATCGTGAGGTGGGGTTTTTGGAGGGGGGAGGGGGGGGGGGGGCAAATCATGCAGGTAAAAAAAATAAGCGTTTCACTGTAGCCGATAAATCAAAATAAAAAAAAAATACATTGAAATGAACGAATCTTTTCGGTGGATTAAAGTACAAGTGATACAAACGATTTCGGGGGTGTGTAAATGTGCTGTGTGTTAAGTTGACGTCATGTATGACCTGAGAGGGGTCAACACAATGACAAGGAGTCGTTGTTTGATCAAATGTAGATCACAGAAATCCGCGTTGCTCGGAATTCATAGACTCGTAAAAGACGATGGTAATGTGATTGGCTTGATCGGTATTCGAACCTGGGCCCTACACTTCACGTAATACCAAACACGTTTCTTTTTCTAGAGTCTAATAAAAAGCTGTCGTTTAACACCCAATTCAGTTAGCGACTGAATTAAAAATCAATAGAAATAGAAAAAAAAATTGCAGCCGCTGGTCTGTCTTAACTACGAGCAATGTTTCTTCCAGACTTTTTTCTCCGTGGGGGGGGGGGGGGGGCACTTGAAATTTTCGGGGGGGGGGGGACGGTAAACTTTCTTCGGGGGGGGGGCGGACACTGTTAAAAGTATATATTTTCTATATAAATTATTTAAATTCCATTTCGTTCGGGGGGGGGGGGGGGGTAAAAAAATTTCGGGGGGGGGGGGGCTTAGACCCCCCCGAAGAGATGCCAAGAAAAATCTCTGATTACGAGCGTATCATAAAGTAATCAAGAAATGTCAATTTACATATTAGCTTTTAATCTGCAAGACGTCGTTAAAATAATCAATGTATTGTTCTGCAAAAATAAACTACGTTTTCAGACTTGATGGTCAGTTGGGCAGATAAAGTAGAGTTCATTCGTTTCCGTGATCTCTTTTGGGTGAACTTTCGGACGTCATAATGGGTCGAGCCTGGGTGTCGAACCCAAGGTTTTTAGGTTATTAGTCGTGTGCTCTACCACTTGAACATGCCGTCCAAGAAAGAGCACTATTTGTACGGAATATCAAAATTCGAAAGCTCTAGCCAATACCAGAATCACAGAGTCTTAACTTTAAGTTAGTCGCATTCAATTCAAAAGACACTGCGTTATATATTCTGAAATTTACATTCTACAGGAAGTTTTTAACATGAAGAATTGCAGTAGAAATTTGCATAAAAAACAAAAACAAATGTGGCTGTTGACGCGTGTATTGTTTAAATGTAAAAGTATTACACAAGTGTAATATTCTAATGTAAAATTTTAACACAAGTACTCAAATAAAACAACGATTCAAATTTTAAACATGTTTTCCTTTAAATTTAAATTTAAGTTTATTTCTTTTTAGGTACTAGCGTCTGGTGAGGACGATGATATTGTTAGATTTTGAGAACAGGCTCATTCTCACTTCTTTAATATAGTGTTACACTACCGCCATGCTCACACTTTAAACAGGCTGACCAAAACGCTCACGGTCCAAACTTCTACTTCCGGTAACAATCAACTTACATTACCTGTAGCCGTTATGGTTAACATCCATCGTTAACCCTTAACGCTATTTACTATCCTTAAATGATCACCCCTTTACGCACATTGCCTTAAAAATTAATCCCTTTACGCACACTGACCTAAACGTCCATCCCTTTACGCACACTGCCCTAAACTTCCATCCCTTTACGCACACTGCCCTAAACGCCCACCCCTTTACGCACTCTGCCGTAAACGCTCACCTCTTTACGCACACTGCCTCAAACATTTAGCCTCCCCCCACCCCCACACAACCGTAACAACACACGTTGTGAAGACAGCATATGGAGCAGGGGGAGTGAACTCTTAGGTTACCACTCATTTGTACCATGCATTTATTTCCCCTGCTGGCAAGCGCTCATCACCCAGCATGTCACACAGCCCTGCGCCGGGGCCCCATTGCCATGACGTACAATTAAAACTGACGGAGCACGCATGCGCGGCCGGGCGGCGGCCATATTGGATGTGACGAGCGCCCGTAAATTCTCCGCGTTGAGATACTTATGTCGGCAACGTACGGTCGTGGCAATAATAAAATTAGATTTTAGACGGTTGGAGGAGTTTGTGGGAGCTAAGAGGGAGCTCAGGGGACGGAGCTGAGCTCATATTGTCAGATGTGGTTGTGTGGATTGTCTAGCGGTTAATTTACGACTTCGATCATTTTAGGAATCCTATTTTCTGTTTTTAGATTTGGAAGGAATACGCGAATGTAGAGTAAATTTCTTATATAAGTTTAAAAAAAAACAGACAATTATGTGATATGTGGATTGTTTGAAGTTTGCGTAAAAACCGTCACATTTCATCCAAATAAGGAATCTCATATACACACATACGTGGGGGTTGGCTGACGAGAGTGTGTATGTGTGTGTGTATGTGTGCGTATGTGTGTGTGTGTGTGTGTGGGGGGGGGGGGGGTTGGGAGTCACAAGGGGCATAACCAAATGAACACAATAGCATGAGGTTTTATCCAGACTCACTGGACATTGACGGAGGTGTTGTGGTGTGGGGGTGTGGGGTGTGGGGGTGTGGGGTGTGGGGGACACAGTCATCCAGAAACACCTCTGTGTTGTTACTACACCGTTGCTGTGGTCACTTTGATCATGTGACGGCAGATACTTAACACTGATTAGGTTGATAAAGTTACGTCTTACAAACGGTGATGTCCTAATTACGTCATTCGGCTTGACCCGTCCCTGCATCATTGTGTACTAGGCGACGGTGTGGTCGTGAGTCAGACACCCCATACCGTACTGCTCACTCTTACCGGATACATACAAGCCTATATTTTTCAAATACATACAACAAATCAAAATATATAAGCCAACCTACATCTTTCAAATATATAAGCAAACCTACATCTTAAACATATAAATGCAAACCTACATCTTTCAAATATATAAGCAAACCTACATTTTTCAAATATATAAGCAAACCTACATCTTTCAAATACATACAACAAATCTACGTCTTTCAAATACATACAGCAAACCTACATCTTTCAAATATATACAACAAACCTACATCTTTCAAATATATTCAACAAACCTACATCTTTCAAAAATATACAACAAGCTTACATCTTTCAAATATATTCAACAAACCTACATCTTTCAAAAATATACAACAAGCTTACATCTTTCAAATATATACAGCAAACCTACATCTTTCAAATATATACAACAAACCTACATCTTTCAAATATATTCAACAAACCTACATCTTTCAAAAATATACAACAAGCTTACATCTTTCAAATATATACAACAAACCTACATCTTTCAAATATATTCAACAAACCTACATCTTTCAAATATATTCAACAAACCTACATCTTTCAAATATATTCAACAAACCTACATCTTTCAAAAATATACAACAAGCTTACATCTTTCAAATATATACAACAAACCTACATCTTTCAAATATATTCAACAAACCTACATCTTTCAAATATATTCAACAAACCTACATCTTTCAAATATATTCAACAAACCTACATCTTTCAAAAACATACAACAATCCAAACATCTCTCCCAGCTATATAACAAAACATACATCTTTCAGCCAATAGAAAGCTCATTCATCAGCCAAATATAAAGCAAAATATGTTACCAATACCGCCTCTATTAATATAAACAAGTTAATTAAAAAGTCTAGTGACAATTTTAGCGCAATTTCCTTATGTACGCGTCATCACGTTCAATAGATGCGTCATCACGTTCCATGGCTGCGCCATCACGTTCAGTAGGCGCGCAATGGTTTTTAGACATATAACTCTATTGTTTTTAAAAAAATGTGAAAAAATGATTAGGCCTAGCGAAACAAAACCTTGTAATTGTAACTCCCTATCATTCTCATATAAATTATAAATAAATTAATAGGGTACAAAAATAACGTTTGAATTAATAAGTAAATAAGTAATAAAAAAAAATCCTTTCGAACCTCAGCGCTTTGCGCTAAAAACCTACAAGTCGCTCAGTTTAAATTAAAACTAGGCCTACAAGACGCTCAGTTTAAAATATATTAAAAAAATTTTTGTGACCGAACGAAAGGATATTTTTGAAAACTTTCTTCGGCAATATTGGTTTAAATTATGACAGGAATCGATTGGTAAATGTTTCAAGTCGCTAAGTGGTCTGGTTGCCGAGATATGGAGCAAAAACTGCATTTGTTCGAGGTTTTTTGGCTTTTCCGGGAAATCCATGAAAGAAACGAGGAATTTTTTTGGCCTATGTTCATCCTCGTAACTTGCTTAACATAATTGCTTTGGAACTAGTCCTCGATATTGCTTCGTTGAGGAGAAGATACAACTTAAAGCTGCGGACACACATCCATCCATCCATTCATAAATCCAGAAATGACGGGTTAATAAACGCAATTCTCCAGAATGGAAATTGCGCTAAAAATTAAGGCATAACCACTGTAAAAACTCGGGAAGTCTTTCATCAAAATAACAGATTATAGTTTTAATTCGACCACACCAAAATTTTCTATCAACACATCCGGTCCACCATGTTTTAATATTCGTCATGACCAAAACAATAGCATCTTTTTTATGTACATTTAATACAACCACGTGGCATACCCTATTCGTTTCTAATAATGAAAGTTAATCTCGCATTAATTAATTAATTTTCTAATTAACACCTCGATTGTTGTGTATGTCAGGTTGACACAAACTGTCGCGCGGGAAAACAAACAATCATTCAGACCGGAAGCCACGATCATAGGCGGAAGTAGGGCGTCGGTCGTGCGATAACCGTCGTACATTTGATTTAACAACGACCGGATGTGATTTCCATATTTCGCGGTTACTTATTCTTGCATCAAAATCAGGGACCATTTTTTACGTGGGTCTGCCAAAATAATTCAAGCCCATCGATTTTTGTTTCGTTTTCTTTACGTTTCTTTTTACATTGGTTATACAAGCTTGTTAATTTAATCTATTCGGAAATATTTCGCACGGCACTGTGAAGTATTATACCGAACAGTGTGTGTAAGGTAGGGGGGGGGGGGGGGGGTAGGCGGAAGGAAGGAAGTTTGACAGCTTCGAATTTGGAATTGATAGATAGGCATGGGAGTATGCATCCACCGGAGCTTTGATATTTTTTTATAGCGTTGGAAATTATCTGGCTTAATCCACAAAAACCTCAATTGTCTCTGTTTTACAATATCTTATTCTGATATTTTATCAGCACTGTCTGATTCTCGTCCGACTCAAAGACATCGTCCGTGTTACCTATCATAATCATTGCTTCTTAGATAGAGTGAGCCGACTTAAATTATGGCGAACGTTCTACGAGACGTTCGTTGTGTGGATCTTTGTTTAAGGCGTTCGTTCTACGAGGCGTTCGTTGAGTGGATCTTTGTTTAACGCGTTCGTTCTACGAGACGTTCGTTGAGTGGATCTTTGTTTAAGGCGTTCGTTCTACGAGACGTTCGTTGAGTGGATCTTTGTTTAAGGCGTTCGTTCTACGAGACGTTCGTTGAGTGGATCTTTGTTTAAGGCGTTCGTTCTACGAGACGTTCGTTGAGTGGATCTTTGTTTAAGGCGTTCGTTCTACGAGACGTTCGTTGAGTGGATCTTTGTTTAAGGCGTTCGTTCTACGAGACGTTCGTTGAGTGGACCTTTGTTCAAGGCGTTCGATCTACGAGACGTTCGTTGAGTGGACCTTTGTATGAGGCGTTCGTTCTACGAGACGTTCGTTGAGTGGATCTTTGTTTAAGGCGTTCGTTCTACGAGACGTTCGTTGAGTGGATCTTTGTTTAAGGCGTTCGTTCTACGAGACGTTCGTTGAGTGGATCTTTGAATGAAGCGTTTGTTCTACGAGGCGTTCGTTAATTTGATCTTTGTATACGAGACGTTCGTTGAGTGGATCTTTGTTCAAGGCGTTCGTTCTACGAGACGTTCGTTGAGTGGATCTTTGTGTGAGGCGTTCGTTCTACGAGACGTTCGTTGAGTGGATCTTTGTGTGAGGTGTTAGTTTTACGAGGGTACACTATAGATGGAAAAGAAAACAGACATCATTAGCCATCTTCCTTCTAGCAATATCCCCCACCTCTAATCATTAACCAGTGTGAGCGAACCACCTAACTATTAACCAGTCTGACCTAACCGCTTCCCACCACTGACCAGTATGACCTTACCCATGACCTGCATGACATAACGACCTCTGACCCATGACCCGCATGACCCGCATGACCTAACGACCTCTAACCCATGACCTGCATGACCTAACGACCTCTAACCAATGACCAGTATGACCTATATGACCTAACCACAAAGATCCTATTCACCAAGTAGGAGCAAGAATCTGACCAAGAGATGGGGGTGGGGGTGGGGCTGACTCGCCACACCAAACATCAAACTTTAAAAAATTACCTCATCTCCACCTCTTTAATTATAAGATCACGTGATGAACCTCAATGAAAAGACAACTCCTCTAGTACAGATGTTTGGAGTAATCTCCCCTCCATTACTACTGGCAGAAGCCCCCGGTATCCCAAATCCCGCTCTTGAAAGCAGATCTTCTTATGCGGGCCAGGGCGTAATGAGCTGGTCTGTGGAACGGTGGGTTACCGGGCCGGCAAATTTGAGAAATTGATGAGCTCAAGTGGACACACGCGTGAGCGGACGTCAGGGAGGTGAGCTGAAATGGTGCGGTTTGATCTGTGGCGGTCTGGTGTCTTTGTGGGGGTCGGTCTCACTTTTATGTTTGTGAAGTTAGTCTCACCTTTATGGTGAGTGTGAGAAAGTCTCACCTTTATGGTGAGGGTGGGAAAGTCTCACCTCATGATGATGAAGATGGGTCAGTCTCCCCTTTTGGAAGAGAGGGGTATTCTCACCTTTATGTTAAGTGTTCATTTCTCACTTTTATATTGTGGAGGGGGCAGTCTCACCTTTTAGCTTCCCAGGTCAATCTCACCTTTATGAATTAGGATGGACCAGTCTCACCTTTAAAGGATGGGGGAGGGGGTCAGTCTTCTCTTGATGTTGGGGATGGGTCAGTCTCACCTTTTTGAGGGGGAGGAGGTCATTCTCACATTTATGTTAGAGGTTCAGTCTCACATTTTATGTTTATGGGTTTCATTCTTGACTTTATTTTCGAGGTGGTGAGGGGGGGGGGTCATTCTCCCTTTTTTTGTTAAAGGTGGGTGGGTCTCATCGTGATGTTTATCGAGGTTAGTGACCTTAAAATCGTAGACAGGCTCTTTTTTATTCTTTTGAGCTATTTCGCCTAATTTTGTTGGGTGTTAAGAATGAGGTTGTGGGGGTGGGGTGGAGAGGGGAGGGGGGGGGGGGTTAACTATTTTGCGATGTTTCGTCTAGCTGTTGTATGTAGTGTTCAGCTTCACAGTGCATTATGCCATTGTCATCTCACCTTTTTATAAGACCAGTCTCACTTTTATTGAGTATGTAGAGAAGGGGAATCACCTGAGCGTGGGTTAATGTGTCTCACCTAAATGTAGCCTGTGTAGATCAGACATATCACTAAGTAAGTCTCACTTTAGTGATTAGACAAAGTTGTCCCACATTTACTTGTAGATTTGTTATTCTCACCTCTACATGTAGATAAGTTTGTCTCACTTTTAGTTTTAGATAAATTTGTCTTACTTTTACTTTTAGGTAGATATCTCACTTTTACGTTTAGATGAGTTTATCTAGCCCATGACGTTTAATCTAATTCTAGAGCATAAACCTAGACTTGACCATATCCACCATCCACGATCTATCCACCCACCACCCCCTCCCTCTACCATCCTCCCTCCAACCCCCACCCTCCCCTCCTCCGTGTAACTCTACTCCCCCGTTCCGCAGCTGTAGTCCAGCCGGACCGGAGCACAAAGTGAATATTGTTGTCGGTGGGTCGATATCCGTGTCGGACCGTCGAAGCGTGCCGGATCAGTTACATCAGGTAACCGAGGTATCAGTTACCTGAACCCTCCCCCTCCGCCATCACCCCGCTACCCGCATGCCGCCTCATTAGCGCAATCTCTTAATCAGCCTCCAGGAGATTAACTTACCTTTTATCATTGCATCTTCTTATAACCAAATTTAAAAATAACTTTTTGTTATTATGACGCTATGTTTTTTTTGTTTCGTATATTTCATTATTTCTTGAATTCAGACACTTTTCTTATAAGAGATTCCTAAGATACAGACTTAATTGTCTTACCAAACAAAGGTATCTTTGTTTTCTACTCACCAGTTCAAGAGAGTTCTAGTTTATTTATAACTGTGTTACGTCCTTGTTCTGTGTGATGTGAGATTAAGTATCGTCTAACCAATGTCTTATTTATACCTTGTTATTATGTTTCCATGTCTACAAAAAGACCAAAAGAAAAACAGACAATGCAAACTGGAAAGCAGAGAAGTACCAAACAAATGAATTTTTGTGGTCGAGTGTTAGCACACACAACTACAAACTTGTAAGTCTCGTATTCGATCCCCGGGATCAAATCAATTGTCTTTCCTGTTGTTTTTTCCTCTTTTCAAATAAATCGGTATTTGAACCCAAGTCTTTCGCAATAAGCTTTCACTTACTACCACTGCACCATTGATCTAGATGTAGTGATTTCGTACGTAACAGACATCTGTTTTATCAATCCCCCTCCCACCACCCCCTCCCACCCCCCGTTCCCCCCTCCTCACGAAATCATCATCACTGGGTTAAGAATGAGATGGATAACGACGGATGTAACGATAGTCGCGCGCTCTTTTATTTCAAGCCATTACATTGATCTTACAACGCAACAATCGTCCTCTTTCATACCCCTACACGTGCTACCCCCCCCCCCTCCCCCGGCCCTCCGCACCCTCACACGTGCCTCCCCCCCCCCCGCCCTCCATGGAGGAACAACACAGTTACATCCTCCCACACAAAGCCGACCCTTGTCCTTCATTAGCCTCACCTCCCAGGTAAAAGCTCGCTGGTTAAACCGTGGGGGGGGGGGGGGGTACGGCCCATCTCAGGTTACCTTTTGTTGCGCGCGTCCCGTCCAGGGAGGACACAGGGAGGGGAGGGACAACAACTGTCTATGACGAAACACGGAAACCACCTCACACGAACAACGACTCGTAAAAACCCAGACACAAACAGTAACGTTTTCCTACAGCTGTTGTTTTGGTCAGTTCGATTAGCATTGATTAGTAAAGTGATATGGACATTGATGACAATGCGTCATGCGTCCCCAACAGACGCCAATGCGTCATACGCCTGAAATAGGGTCGAGGGCGCGTGCTCTAAAGTTGTACTCACCCACGTCTAGCACGTGCGGTTATTAAAATAATTTCTTAAATGTCGGTGACGTTTGCAGATAAGATACGGTAGTGTTCTCTGATCCTTAATTTTATACCTGTGTAAGCTGATTGTGTAATTGTGTAAGCTGATCGTGTAATTGTGTAAGCTGCTTGTGTAATTGTGTAAGCTGATTGTGTAAGCTGATTATGTAATTGTGTATTTTAGAAAGGTGACATGTCAAATTGGTGAGTTGACCGTAAGTTCTAGTTGGATGGTACAGTTGGATGGTATAGTTGGATGGTACAGTTATATGGTACAAATAGATGTTAAAGGGGGATGGTACAGGGGGATAGTATAGTTGGATAGTGCAGTTGGATGGTACAGTAGGATGGTACAGTTGGATGGTACCGTGGATTGGTACAGTAGGATGGTACAGTTGGATGATACTGTGGGATGGTATATGTGGATGGTACAGTTGGATTGTATAGTTGGATGGTACAGTAGAATGGTACAGTTGGATGTTACAGTTTGATGGTGGTTGAGTTGGATGTTACAGTTTGATGGTGGTTGAGTTGGATGGTACAGTTGGATGGTACAGTGGGATGGTATAGTTTGAGTTTCAAAATACTGTAACCGGGGATGGAGTACTTATGTCATAACTTCAAAAATACATACGGGGCTACACTAACATGCTAGGCTAACACATGCTCACTGTGTGATAGAAATGACCATAACAAAAGCTAACCACCACTATCATAACTCAAACTTACCACCTCTAAAATAACCGAAACTAAACACCTCTACCAAAACTTTTTTAACTTCTACTATAACCTAAACTAACCACATCTACCATTACCTAAACTAACCACTTTTACCATAACTTAACGAACCACCTCTACCATAACCTAACCCCAACCACCTGTAGGAATTTAACGCACACCTTTGATGTATTGTTACACACCGTGTTTGTCACTACCACACCCGCCGTGTGTACGTGCAATGAAACGCCAAACTCCAAACGACCACACAATGAAAGAATAGATCTTCATTTTCACGCTGTCTTATGCCGCCGCCTCCACCCCACCCCCCTACTCCGCTACTAAACTCCCCAGCCTTAAAGCATTCATTCCTCCCTATGTAGAATAAATTTGTCATAACTTTGTACTGGTGTTTCTTCTCAAAGCTAACACGAATGGGACCCCCCCCCACCCAACCCCCTCTGGTTTATGCATGAAGTCTTCAACAATAGCATGGAGGTTTGAAGGTTGGGGAGATACCGAAGATCAAAGCCAGTCCTGCCGTGTTTCACACACCATTTAGCAAGACCCGCCGTAGTGTTCTTTAGAAATTGCGAGAAATACACCAGAATCGGCACGGGGGTCGGGGAGGGACCTAGCGGCGTACCGCACAAAAAAAATTCGGCCTGCGATTCTGTCGAGTACGGAGCACAATACCACCGAGGGAAAGTCAACGGTTTTGGACAAAACAGGTAAAGTGCCGTATTTTGTTCATCTCGGCGGGGTTGCTATTTCCGGGCGACGCGCGCAGGTCCGTGTTTGAAACCGGCCGAGGCGACGACTGTTCGTTGTATATCTAGATTTCATGTTGCTCGCTTGTGTGGCGTTACCGGGTGGAAGATCTAAGCACATTACAGCCGGGCCAAAAGTGGTGGTCCGTGAAGCCCGTGGGGCGCCACACTCACGGGAGGAGCCCTGTGATGTGGTAATATGCAACCCCCTCGGTTTTGATGCCTGGGTATTTTGGTGGATTAGCGGAGAATCGGAGGGTTTGCTGGATTAGGGGAGAATGGGAGGCGGGCATTTAAACGCGAATTTATGGAGGCAAATCTACTTTTCAGTTCTTCCGCTTAGTAATGTGCCAACAAAACGTCGATACACATGGAGACGGTGTGGGGAAACTAAGCTGTTATTAACCAATTTGAGTCGCCATTAGCGTCCACGATAAGGTCGGCGGATGTCTGGGGAGAAAAATGGACGCAAGAGGAGATTTACCTGTGTACACCAGCTCGTGTACACTGGCGTGTGTACAAAGTTGAACATCTACTCTAGGGTTTTCTGACACTCGTGTACAAACCTGCACATGTGTATTGGTAACAGCTGCAGTTATCTGAAGTGTAATCAGCGACAGCATATTTATCATGTGACACAAGAGTGTTGCATTGATTACCCCACCCCTCCCCGACATATATACTGTTATAAAACATTCCCATTGACTAACACAAATTTCATTACAAAGCGCCGTTATTCAATCCTATAACTACGATACTTTTGATACCTTTTAATTAAACAATATAGTAATATGATTTTAGATAGAACACTTTTTTATAGCTTCATTTGAAACTAATTAAAAGATTGCAGCCTTCTTCTGTGTTTAAAACTTTTAGAACGGTTGCTGCATTACAATCGTCATCTATTTTACTAGACGAAATATTACAAGTTTCATAGGAAAAAAACAATAACTAAAGCTGTGTGATATAAGAATGCTTATTACCATCCCCTACCCCATATAAGACAATTTATCAGAATAGCAAAACTCTATCTCCCCTACATCTGTTGTATTTTATAAGTTCCTGATATGTCTTGTGTAGTTTTGAAAGTTTACATTTTAGCGTTTCTCTAATATCTGCAGTCAACACTTCTAACATATGAAGCTAGGATTTAAACTTTAAATGACACTGGCAGCTGCAATGTGAATATGTTAAGGTTTACATTTTTATTTCACTACTAGTCTGATCCACATTATTCTTTGTGGGTTCGAATCTTTCCGATGCCTATACCCAAAGTGTGGGGCAGTGAATGTTCTTGATCCAGCTCACACTGCACGTGACACAGTATATCTTGTACGGCACGTGTTTCTGGGATACTGCTCATCTTAACGATAATAATCTTCCGTCTTTTAAGTAACCCACAACTTTAATAAAACAGTCTGAATCAAAACACACAATAGGGCAGGAATAACTGCATTATACAGACCAAAATATTTTCTACATTTAGCCTATGTTTAAACGCACTGCTATACATAACTGTCTTTATTCATATACATAGCTTTGCCATAATTGTATTTTACACCCAACTTATCATAGTTGACTTTTTGAATACACATAACACACCTTACCTGCCCTGCTTATATACAAAGAACTTTAAAACTACAATAATCTCCCAAGACAACTTTCAATACAATCAGACTTTATTCTAGCGTCATATAAAGAAACACAATAAAATGGTTAAAATCCCTTACTTTAGGACCCACTGCCCAAGATTCTATATTTAGACCAGCTTATCTTTGATCGGCCGCCAACTGAAGTCCACACCGAACTGGACACTGTTACATTGGGGAATCCCCAATAATCCCAGAATTCAATGCGGCCTGCTTGAGTTTCTCCACGAGCAATTAATGGATTTTCCGGCTCATTAGCTTCAGCATGGCCCAGTAGGTATGAAACCTTAGTCACAGAATGGCCAACATCAGGGCCACTATCATGGCCCAGTAGGTTTGAAACCTTAGTCACAGAATGGCCAACATCAAGGCCACCATCATGGCCCAGTAGGTTTGAAACCTTAGTCACAGAATGGCCAACATCAGGGCCACTATCATGGCCCAGTAGGTTTGAAACCTTAGTCACAGAATGGCCAACATCAAGGCCACCATCATGGCCCAGTAGGTTTCAGATCTTAGTCACATCATGGTTCACATTATTGCCCAGTAGGTATGAAACCTTAGTCACAGAATGGCCCACATTATGGCCCACATCATGACCCATATCATGACCCACGATATAACCCAGAACGTATGAAACCTTAGTCACAGAATAGCCATTGATTATAAGATGTCTCCAGTGACTCCTGAAGCCTGTTACCTTTTTGTCCTAGCGTCTTGTGCTGAATGTTCGCCTCTCCTCCGATTGATTTCAGTCTACCCAATTAATATTTCATATCAATCCATTGGATAACCCACAATATTTCTTACCGGTGGATAACCCTCCATATTTCTTACTGATGTATGACTCACCATATTTCTTACTAATCCATTAGATAACCCATCATATTTCTTACCGGTGGATAACCCACCATATTTCTTACTGATGTATGACCCACCTTATTTCTTACTGATCCACTGGATGAATCACCATATTTCTTACTGATCCACTGGATGAACCACCATATTTCTTACTGATCCATTGGATGAACCACCATATTTCTTTTCCATCCATTGGATTAACCACCATATTTCTTTCCCATCCATTAGATGAATCACCATATTTCTTACTGATCCAGTGGATGAACCACCATATTTCTTGCTGATCAATTAGATGAACCACCATATTTCTTGCTGATCAATTAGATGAACCACCATATTTCTTACTGACCCATTGGATGAACACCAGACAAAAGTACCGGAAGTTGGTTCACTCATGGTTTGTCTTACACCAGCACACCTTGATTTACCTGAGCTTCAGACTCCCACTAGACTCCACTCAATAAATCTGCTGCTTAGTCCTGGCTAGTCTGCTTCATACATGTATGTCACATGTGTGTTTCATAGGGTGATACGCTGACATTGGCTACTTTAGTGCAGTTGGGTTTTGTAATTAGTGTAGTTTCTTTTAACGGAAAACGTACGCTGACATTGGCTACTTTAGTGTAGTTGGGTTTTGTAATTAGTGTAATTTCTTTTAATGGAAAACGTTGTTTAAATACAACGTTTATAAAACTAAAAAAAAAATTAACTCTTTTTTTTTTGCAATGGCGAAATAAAAATAAATTAAACAAACTAAAAATGCTAATTACAATTTTTTTTTAAATTTAAATTTATCGCGACCTCGGTTTGAAACTTAGAGGTAATTTAATGCCCCCTCCCACCCGTCAACGCCCCCCCCCTTCCTTCGAATCACGTGGGTTTGGATGCGTGACCTTTAATTATCCTATTTGTCTGGCCGAAAGCAATAAATAAAACCGGCCTTGATTACCACGCGGCAAGGTCAAGATGAAGCCGTATCGCGCACAGAAAGGCCCTAAAGTCCCCGGATGAAGAAAAAAAATGGCTTCTTAAAATTCTAGATGACAATTTTCGATGTTCTGATAACTGATTTTTTTTTTCAATCTTTAGAAAAAAATATCACAGCATCTTAAAGAATGACAGCGTATCCTTTTTTGGTGATTTACTACTTAAATCTTTTAGAATTATCTTTAAATTCCATGTTTCTCTTCCAGTTTGGCGACAAGGGTTGGAGGAAGCTGAAACAAAAGAGGCCACCAGTCTAAGGGAAATAACCGAGAAAACTCCTTGCCTTTTCTGAAGAGACAGCACAAACTGAACGAAGTTTCGAAATGTAGCCTGTTTGGGTAGCATCATAAATCACAAGTTGGTCACAGTCCTACTTGAAGAAAAATAATGGCTGTTTTAATTACTATTAATCAGGTGACCTAATCTGTTTTTTTTTCTCTCGAAAACACAATACAATGAAACGTCTTAGAAACGTTATCTTGCAGTTTTTTTTTTTTTAATAAAATTTCAATTCACCATTTGATGTGTTTGTGTGTTTGTGTGAGTTTGACATTCTAGTGAAGACTATATAATAGTTAAAATGTAACTGTGCTACATTTAAAGCAAGCGTAGCAGTTATACCATCTCCAATTATTGTTATTATATTTAGCGAATCAGTTATTCTACATCGATTGCAAAATTAATGTTCAAAATATTGACATTAACCCATCAGGATTGGAACATCTTCATAAAAAAGTTACTTTACAAACTCACCATCAAAATTTGGCCGGTAGAAAATCTTCATCAAAACGATAACAAAATATCTGTAATGTGTCTAAAGCAATTGAAATTTTATTCAAACATTTTTTTTTTAAATTAACATCAAAACATCTCTAACAATGGACCTACAACAAAATATCACAAGCTAAAGATTTTCATGGAAACAAGTTAAATCATCTTTTTCTTACTGTCTACTCTTAAACCTTACCAAGAATAGATCTATAACAAAACATATGAACAAGACACACACACACAAACACACACAAACATAAACAAGACACACACACACAAGCACACACAAACAAAAACAAGACACACACATACAAAAACACGCAAACAAAAACAAGACCCACACAGATGTGTTATTATAGGCCTACACTTCTTGCGGTTAAAACTCTCACAGTGTCACCACGCAAACTTATCAAAAACGAAAAGAAGACATCCCATAAACATATCCCATAAACATATCCCATAAACATATCCCATAAACATATCCCATAAACATATCCCATAAAAATTTAGTCTTGAAAAAATGGAAAAAGCTGGTGGAAATAGGTGGTGGGGAAAGTTACGTATTCAGTGGATGATCCACCATACTTCTTAATGTTTTCTGAGTAAATGTTTGTGGCAATTATTTTTGCGGAAAGTTGTCTGCAATATGTTGTTGGGGAAAGTTTTGTTATGAATGACGAATGTTAATATTTATTTTCAGTAATCAAATAAAATAAATTTTCTTATTTTTTATTTTTTCACAACAGCACAGTCTGTTTCAATAGTTTGTGTTTTGTCTTATAATCCTTGTATGTTACAGTTTTAGAATCAGGGTCGGAAAAATTTTATGAAAAAATGTGGATTTTCAAGAGCAAGTCACTAATGTTGTCAAATTTCAAATTAATTCTATGAGCAAGTATCTAGATTTGTTAAAATTGTATATCTTTTGATAAATAATTTAGCGATACAAGAGAAGAGAAAAAAATTCTCACAATTTTCTTTCGTGTTTCCAAAACTGGGTGTCATGGAGATAGGACAAGACTTCCTTGGTGGCTGGTCTAGACTGGCTAGGAAAAATAAACTGGGCCAACCATCGCGTCAGTTCTCGCGACACGAGTTGGGGAAAGGAAGAACATGACGGACCCCACTCGGCTGTGTGTGGCCCGAGATTTATGTGTGGGGGGAGCAGTACGTGAGGGAAATACGGTTCACACACTCCCCACACTCTGTTTGGCTGAAGATCTTTTATGGTCAAGTTTTGGAGAAAGATTTCAAAATACGCCACAGACTGTTGAAAACGTCGACTAATGAAGTCTTTAGATTCAGTAAAGAAGTTGTAATTTGATGTTGATTGGATACTTTTTCCTAGTGCGATCATTAAGCTATTAGTTGATGCGATTTCTTTTAATTTTTTAATTTAATTAAATTTCTGATTATGTGCTTTTTGTATCGTGTTTGTACAAATTAGATGAAGTTTGGGTTTTCAGTATTTTAGATATTAAAACAATTGGAATAAAAAAAAAAACCAAACCGTTGGTTTTCTTGTCTCTACGTCGTTATGAATAAAAGCATGAGAGTTATTGAAAACACAAGCAAATTTGTATTTGGTTTGAGAGTTTTTATTTCCACACAGAAAAGCACTAAGAAAAAAAATACTTTCACATGGGCCACAATTAAAAATCTTGCTGGAATATTATAGTTCAAAAGTAATAGTGGTCTTGATATAATAGCCAACCAAAGATTGTATTACTAAGGTGATTAGGGGAAAAGTGTTTAAGTTTCAGCCGGACGCTCAAATTTAACCTGAAGGGTAGCTTCAAAGTAAAAATTATTTTCAGATTCCCTGCATTTTTGAAAAAAATATTTCATAAATTCTAAGATTTTCAACTTTTAAATTTGTTTAGGGTTATTTTTTTAGAATTAAAAAATATGTTGACAGACGACGAACAGAAGAATAAAATCTCATATTTCTTCCATTTCGTCAACAACAATGGCGTCCCTATCGGTTTAAACTTGCAGATGCCATTTGAATATGATCTACTTTGTATCGATACAAAATATTAAGATCATACCATCATCCATGTTTTTTTAATCTTGCTGGTACTTTAAAGTACCCCAGTCCCGACTACGGCAAGCAGTTTTTCGCAGTCGTTTGTGTCTTCAACTAATTGTTTGTGTCTTCAACTAATTGTTTGTGTCTTCAACTAATTGGTTGTGTCTTCAACTAATTGTTTGTGTCTTCATCTAATTGGTTGTGTCTTCATCTAATTGGTTGTGTTTTTTTTACTAATTTTATAAATATTAATTTTCACCTAATAAGTTGTGTTTTTATTTTATTGTTTGTGAATTTGTGTAAATGTATGTTTTTATCTGTGTTTGCTTTTGTCTGTTTGTGTTTGTATCTAGCTATTTGTATTGTAACCTAATACGATATACTAGGCTATATAACGTAACCTTTGCTTTTCACTTAACGTTTGACCTTTTCGTGGCCTTTCCTATTTGCGTAACTTCCTGACTTTTTCCATATTTATATTTGTTGTGTGTTAGTCACGTGAATTAATACCAGAGGCACTTGCATTTCTAATCCACTATCAAACTATTACACCCAAGGTTCTAATTTTACGAAAAGCACTACCGACATTAACAGTTGTTTAGACTCTGAATGTAGTCACTGGTTAGGAAAAAAAAATTCTACAGACCAGGTATCAACCACCGACAAAAGCTACATTGTCGTGACAAATGGAATCATCACCCACACGTAAACAAACCACGGCTATCATTCAGCCATGTTGGTCCTCGTCAGCGAACCACCACGAAGTTAGGTTCGCTGCCCATATGGCGTCTAGCTGATAGTCCGATAACTGGTCGACGCTCGCACTCAATGATCTGTTTACAATCTAGATATCACCTCAGCCATCGCGCCTAAACAACACATCCTACTACCAATGTTCCCTCTAAGGACCAAGAGTGTGTGTGCAAAAAATATGTTGTGTGCGCGGTGCTAAAAATGACTTGGGCAAGTTAATATGTATTTTTAGTCTTGCAATTAAGCATAATTATGAAGGCATGCATTTTGATAAATTAATAGTATAATGTGTGTGACTTATGAAACGTATGCAATTAAATGGAGATACGAATACCATCAAAATAAATAAAAAACTAATAAAAACTTTCAGAGTTATACTTAGACAACAAGTTATATGGTCGACTTACTATGTTAAAGTAAGACAGTCATAGGGTAATAATGCTAATACCATAACGGTAATACAAACACAATAGTTTAACATATGCAACATTTAATAAAGCTGACTTAAATACAAATATTAGCTAACCTTTCAGGGGCATTTATTGCAATTTCTCGCGTCTAACCTTGCATTGCTTCCATACCTTATATGCTTTGTTTAAATCCACATCCTCTCCAGCATTTAGATATAATTTAGTTTGTATTAGATCCTCCAAATGTATGGCTTCAATTCTATTTCGTGCTTGCACTTTTATTATGTTAATAAGGCTAAAACCTTGTTCTCAATCAGCACTGCATGCTTGGAAGGTACAATAATGTCACTTAACTTTGCAAGTGAGCTAAATTGTTCTTTGTTTTGACAAATCTTGCATATTCAGACATATAATTTACAGAAACAGATTTGAGTTTTTCACTTTATCGAAATTTGAAGTCATTGTATTGGATGGTAATTAACTGATCATTTATTGTACGTAACCCGTCCTTGTACTTTACGCAAGTTCTTTGATATCTTTGACGCCGAACTCAAATGCACATTTTTAAAAACCTGTAGCATAAAAAAGATGACCAAAATTGCAGTTCATCTCCTGGAGACCTAACATAAATGGTCGCAGGCTGATTGTATGTACTGTGTGGTTTGCCTTGTGTCGATTCTTTCGTTAAACTTATACTTTTCTTGGCTTTAATGTTCAGTGTAGTGCTGTGTTACGGCTGTCTCCAGAGCTAAGGCATCACTTACAGTAAGCTGAGTTATTCCACTAAAAACGGTTTTGTAGAATACAGAATTGACTGGACGAAATTTAAAATAAAGGATTAGCATTTTATGTACTGTTATGCCATCAACTATAAGCGTGTGGAATGATGCTGCTCGAAGTTCTGTCAGTATGTTCTTTACAACAACTTCGTTGATTACTTGAACAAACTCAAAGGCGTATTTCTTACTTCGCCAACTGTCTGGTATTGAAACATACTTCCCCATGTGGTTATGAATCAGTTGTACCGACAGCATCGAGGCGTTCATCTTAATGATAAGAAGAACATTATCCGTTAGGATTCGAACTTTATCCTCGTTTGATCGCTGGCGCTCGTTTTGCTCAATTAGTTCCCCTCGCTCAGTGTAAGTTTCAACCAGCAGACGTTTAAGGTCAGTTCCATGTGAGCTGTTGTACGAAATCGCAACATTTCCTACGTAAACGAGAGACAATAGTTGACGTTTACAGTAGTCAAGCACCCATGATTCCCAGAGCTTTCCTGTGACCAATTCGTTGCTATTGTTGCTTTTGTTACAAGTAGTAGCAGCACAGAACTTACACTTCAGTCCAATCTCATCTGAATATTCGTAGATGCTTTCTAATTCAACCGAAACATTCTTTGATATGGCGTATCGGTTGTTACTATAACTTTGAGCCATTCCAGTTTAAACGAATCTATCGCTTTTTTTTGTGCCACATTGTTGTACTGCTTGCTACACACATTTTTCTTCTCAAAATTTTCAAATAGCACACAGTAGTGGACATTTATTCCTGATTTACCTAACTGAATACTGAAACAATTCGATCCAGGTGCACGTAATAATCCCAAGAATTGGATATATAGTATATAAATCCTTAAACCAAACAGAAAAAAAACACATCCACCTTTAGTAAAGTAGATTTTACATCTGACTTGGGTAAACCGTCTTAGTATCAGGAGGTGGGTGGGGGTTGGGAGATGGGGGAGGGCAGTGACAATAGAAAATAAAACCTTGCATGGTCAGCTAGTAGCCACAATCCCTTTCCGGTATTAGGTGTCAGTAAACCATTAAATCAAGCAGAGGGAGGGTCACCCAGACATCACATCGGTACCTGCCCCGCTCAGTTTAGAGTGAAGTCATTAACTGGACCTGTGGTATGACAACCGAGGTCACCCCCCCCCCCCCCCTCCCCCGTCCGTGATAACCGTAGTTTCTGTTTATACCCCAAAACACAAAGACTGTTCGTTTAACAAAACAGGAACTAAAAATGTCGCTTAATTCAAACCACTGGCCACAATTTTTCTTGTGAATCAGGCTCGCCCGACGTTCTGATAATCTGTGCGCGGGGTCAGAAAATGTCTGCGCGGCACATTTGAAAGTACTGCGCGGCCGCGCAGCCGCGCAGCTTAGAGGGAACACTGCCTACTACCACATCGTGATAATACATCCCCTACCCCCATTCAGATAATACCCACTACCCACATTCAGATTATACATCCCCTACCCCCATTCAGATAATACATCCCCTACCCCCATTCAGATAATACATCCCACTACCTCATCGTGATTATACATCCCCTACCCCCATTCAGATAATACATCCCCTACCCCCATTCAGATAATACACCCCTACCCCCATTCAGATAATACATCCCCTACCCCCATTCAGATAATACATCCCCTACCCCCATTCAGATAATACATCCCCTACCCCCATTCAGATAATACACCCCTACCCCCATTCAGATAATACACCCCCTACCCCCATTCAGATAATACACCCCCTACCCCATTCAGATAATACATCCCCTACTCCTAATTAGATATTACATGTCGTACCTTATGTAAAAATCCCCCCCCCACACCCTGAAAAAAATCTTAATTTATACAACACCCCAACCAACCCCTCTAAAACATTACCCCCACCCTTTTAAGATAACTCTTCACCCCATCGACAAAACTCACCTTTACTTCCATCTAGCAAACCCACCCCTACCCTCTTAACTGCAACCACCCACCCTTCTACATCTAGATACCCCCCATCCCTCCCCTACTTATCCCACTCCACGCTCCCATTGTATCCCAGCATTCATGCGTGTAAGATACACTCACAACTTCACAGAACTCCCACAAACCGCTTTTGTCACATGTCTATAAATAGAACAATAGAGTCAAGTCGTAAAACAACCCAACAATGGCGTGAACGACGGTGGCCGAATCTTTTGTTTTTACTCTCCAATCAATGCTTTCACGGGCCGTTTATGGCCCACGGGGGCCAGTAAAATCTGGCCACGTCCTCACTCCACGACTCGTCGAGTTTTGATGATTAGATGCTATAGAGGCGGGTAGATAGGGACAATTTTGGGAGTCGTGACAAGCTATGATACAACTAGCATAGCCACAAGCTGGGGGCAGCTTTGGAAGCTGTGATTGAAGCTGCGATACAAATAGTATAGCTTTAAGCTGGAGGCAGCTTTGAAAGCTGTGATTAAAGCTGTGAAACAAATAGCATAGCCACAAGCTGAGGACAGCTTTAGAAGCTGTGGTTGAAGCATAGCCACAAGCAGCTTTGGAAGATGTGGTTGAAGCATAGCCACAAGCAGCTTTGGAAGATGTGGTTGAAGCATAGCCACAAGCAGCTTTGGAAGATGTGGTTGAAGCATAGCCACAAGCTGGTGGCAGATCTAGAAGCCGTGACAGAAGCTGTAACACAGCTGATATAGCGATAAGCTGGGACAGTTCTTGAAAGACTTGACTGAAGCTATTAAACATGAAACTTCTGATATATCATCGCACTTGAAATATGTGAATATTATATACAGCTGTTTGTCCAACCATGCGAAAACATTGAAATAAACATATGGAGAGTGATATATACCTTCTTTACATGCAGATTACATATTGCCATTGAGATATACCTTCATTACATGCAGATTACATATTCCCAGTGATATATACCTTCATTACATGCAGATTACATATTCACAGTGAGATATAACTTTATTACATGCAGATTACAAGCACCCTGAGTAATTACATCATTCACTTCATTAAGATTGGCACTTGATAAAAACTACCAAATATTCTCCCAAAGTTAAACTCATTAACATATTACGTAAAATGCATTAATTAATCACAAAAATTATTATATTCAGAGCCAGTGGATTATACGAGAAATAGAGCAGTATGTCTATGAAGAGGAACATGATTAGCTTATTATCTTAAGTACCTCGGCTAATTACATCATCTCACCCGACCTAACAAGATTCTGCAGATTCCCTTTCTTATTAATATCTTCGCCCTGATCATTTACACTTGGCAAAAAAAAAATTCACTTGCTGCAACGACGCTGCACCCAGACTTGCTACACCCCCCCCCCCCCACACACACCACACACACACATCCCACACAAAAACCATTCCGTGAACACAAATGTAGCTTCTGTGTTCGTTACATATTAACATAATCCTTAATATTCTGAAAACGGTAGTAAAAAGATCTTTCCTCATATGGACAAATAAGGCATTGCTCCCCCACCCCCAACCCGACCCCCATCGTAAGCCCACCGCCTCCCTCCCACGTACAGTTACTGCCCCTGGTGGAAAAGAAAAAAAAATATCATTCCAAATGTATACTTATACAAGTAACTATTGCCCCCTATTCCAAGTGAGCTGCAAGTTCCACCCCCACCTCCGGAGAAAATGTCTGAATTAAGACCCCCCCCCCCACCTCCGGAGAAAATGTCTGAATGAAACCCTGATAAAGCCTTATAGGATGACTAAAAACACGAAATCAAAATCAACTAAAGGCCTTATATTTTGGACAAAGACAACTGGTTATCTACACCTGATTTGTAAAACACAACCCCACACATTAATCACACTCCAACATTTAAATTATTCACATGGTTCTACGTCACTTTAATAAGTGAATTATTAACAAACTACCTAGCCCCCTGGCATCCACAAACCTACCCAAAAGCCAGCAGACATCGCCAGTAGCCTAAACCAATCAAATCGAATTCTACCATCCGCCATGTATACCTTCAGTTGCCATGACAACGGGCGGCGAAGACAATAAAATTCACTGCGGATCAAGTAACGCTGGAAATTTGTTCCCCAATTATCGATAGTCCATGAGGATTTTAAGACTTGCAGGCAATATTTTGTTTCCAAATCAGTAATATCGTTAGGATCGTGTTTAGGGGCAGCTTCTTCATGCGTGCTGCTGATCGAAGGCTATAAAATTTTCTATGCGTCCATTCCGCGACGCTTTGATTTCGCCGGCCCGGGGAAAGAGGAGGGGGGTGTGGAAACATTGCCAGGACCTTCCAGCACTTTCGGTGGTTTTAAATGTCCCTAAAGCTAACAGATTTGAGCGGCGATAAAGACCCGTAGAGAAAAAACAAAACGAAACAAAAAAAAAACGACGAAGCTGAGAATTTGAGAAAAATCGAATCGCGGAGTTTCGGAGATGGGACGTGTTGATTACAGGTGGGGGGGAACCCTTTTGTTCGGGGCTCTTAGTCCAGGCTTCCAGTGTGAAACACGGGCGTCCCAATAGTTTGCTTATCGCGAGAGGGAGCGAAGAGCCGCAGACAAAAGTCGGTTGAGCTCAGGGACATAACTCCAACACAATTGCTTTGATTTCGAGTCATTAAATGGGATTTACTCGCCACGGACTGAGCGAGAGGCGCAGGGGAAGTAAGTGATTCGCAAGGTACATAATTTAGAAATTTTGACAAGGGACACAAGTTGGTTAAAAAAATTAAATGGACTGAAATATTTACAGGCGCAATAGAAGCAATTTGTTTATTGATATTTTCTGTAGGAAAAAAAAGTAATTAACACGAATGACACATGCTATATGAGACGAATAAGATTGGGTCCATCAATGGTCATTAATTAAATACATGAGAGGTAAGTTGGTATTTTAAAAAAAAAAACATACCATATTTAGAAATTTGAACAAAAGTTCTAAGTAGATCAAACAAGTATTGATATGTTGCAAAATAAAACAAATCAATAAATTTTAACAATAAAAAGGTTAAAAAAAAATGCTTGTAGACATGATTGAGTGAATAGTAATATTTAAAAAATGAGTTCTCTTTACAGATATGTGTGTGTAAAAAGTGACATTAAATTTTTTTTTAAAAATATCAAGCATGAGTGAAAATTAATACAAAAATATTGGACAAAAATTGTGAATACTAATACCAATACTTGTAAACTGAGACTAAGGGTACAATTTTTATTAAAACGCCAACAACATCGAAATCTCAACCTATACTTGGATCATTTTCTCCTTTTAAAAATGTCAAGTTTTAAACCACAACTATAATAGAAATAATAATAGGCTAATAATAATTGACTAATAATAATAATAATAATAATAATAATAATAATAATAATAATAATAATAATAATAATAATAATAATAATAATAATAATAATAATAATAATAATAATAATAATAATAATAAAAATAATAATAATGATAATAATGATAATGATGATGATGATGGTGATGATGATGATGGTGATGATGATAATGGTGATGATGATAATAATAATAATAATAATAATAATAATAATAATAATAATAATAATAATAATAATAATAATAATAATAATAATAATAATAATAATAATAATAATAATAATAATAATAATAATAATGATGATGATGATGATGATGATGATGATCATAATAATAATAATAATAATGATGTTGATGATGATGATGATGATGATGATAATAATAATAATTTTGCTCCTTTTGTCTTGTGAGACAAGGGATTAGTGCTGAGTTACCTCTCTTGAAGAGATCGTTTGTTCCTCTTAGTTACCCATTCGTCAGGATCCCTCTCTCAACCTCTCCGTATGGTCTAACTAAAGGAACCACATACCTATTGCGATACGACAACAGCTATATCTACTTATCCTATCCAATGTATTTATCTGGTATATAAAATCAATATAAATATCTGTTTTATAAAACCAAGATACGTATCTGCTACAAACTACAGATATCTGTTCTATAAAAGCAAGAAATATCTGATGTACAAAACCAGCACAGATATCTTTAGTGGCCTGTTATACAGAGAAAAAAATAATCATGTGACGTCAGATTCTAACTTTTTTCCCGCGTGACGCAAGACCTAATTGTTTATGGCTAATTAAAACATCACGTCGTAGTCTCAGGACGGCACTAAACTTTGTCTCCAGACAACCAGCTCCCCCTCCCCCAGCCCCCCCCCTCTCCTCTCAAGTCTCCAGAACACGCTCAAATTACACGCATGCGCAAAACGGATTATCTCACCCGTATACGCCGCCAGATAGCCGTATATTTGAAACTCTACTCCACCCACATCGCCCCACCAATCCCCTGTTCCCCAGAGGAACGGGAACTCGGTGTAATTTTAATTATGCTCGCCGTTCTTATACCAGAGGATGGAAATATAAAAGGAAAACTTGAGGAAAGGGGAAGAATGGGGGATATATGGACTGATACGGTACGAAAAAATAGAATTCATCTGGCAGTATATGTAGAGGGAGGTAGTGAAGAAATAAATAATTACCGGCAAAAAATCTCAGTTTTTATAAAAAAAAAAATATATATGTCTTTTGGGACGGAGCAGCCTAGTGGTAGAGAGCTAGACTACTAACACGTAAGTCTCGAGTTCGAATCCGGGTTCAAGACCGTCGATCGTCCATGCGTCCACCCAACTCTGATTGGTACTTGGACATAGTGTTGACCACACCATCCCCTAACTGGACATAGTGCTGACCACACCATCCCCTTATATGCCGAGGTTTGGAAGGGGGACTTTACTAATTAATAAGATGGCTTAAATACAGTTGTTCTTTACCCATTGGCGATCAACGGAACAGATGAAGTAGAGTTCATCTGTTTATGTGATCACGGTTTACGTCTCCTAAAGGTAAGTCAGGTAAGTCGTGCGAACTCAAGTCTTCCGGCTTAAAAGGCGCGGTTTGTAGTACCCGACCACGTCGTTCCTACTTGGCCAAACTTCTACAAAAAGGTGTGGCCATTTCATTTTGTTTACGTTTAACTCAACGTTTTGCTGGTACGCTACCCAAACACTGACCCTAACACTTACTGTTTTACAAACACTAATCCTTATCCTGACATAATCCATTCCCTACGAATGACAAATGACACTTATCTTTACCCAAACTCCAAAAGAAAGAAAACAAAAACAATTGTCTACTATTTGTCTGTTGTCAATGCTTCAAAATGTTTTAAAAACAATCACAGTTCCACAAAAAATATTTCAACATAGATACCTGTGTTGACCGCACCAGTATCCCCGCCTACGTCACTGGCACCTGTATACCTGATACCTGTACTCACGCCACCTCCCCCAGTCCCCACCCTCCTTAGTATGGAGCAGCTTGCGACCATATGACGTACAAGTCAAACGACTTATGGACGTAGTGGCGTACAGGCAAAGTAATACAAAATAATGGACAAAATAATCGAATGATTGTAACTCACACTTGAAAGAAAAATCGATGAATATGATGTAATATTTGTATTGATCTGTTATCGCTGAACGATCGTCAAATTGCGCATGTGGTACAATCAAGCACCAATAGTGTGAGTGAGGTAGAATTACGCACCAATAGTGTGAATGATGTAGAATTACGCACCAATAGTGTGAGTGAAGTACGATTACGCACCAATAGTGCTAGTGAGGTAGAATTACGCACCAATAGTGTGAGTGAGGTAGGATGACGCACCATTAGTGTGAGTGAGGTACAATTACGCACCAATAGTGTGAGTGAGGTAGAATTACGCACCAATAGTGTGATGTAGAATTACGCACCAATAGTGTGAGTGAGGTAGGATTACGCACCAATAGTGCGAGTGAGGTAGAGTTACGCACCAATAGTGCTAGTGAGGTAGAATTACTTCCTAATCCAATTTCTTCATACCTTGCAGGAGGGGAAGACAGAAAAGTTAAAAAACATTTGTCGTCTGCTTCCCCGATTGATTAGACAAATGTCGTGTGCACCAGCGCATAGGCCGGACCGGCAGCCGGATCGCCGACCGGAACTCTTCAGCCGGAGTTGTGCGCCCCTGACTTCTGGCTTATTACTTCCAGAAGAGTTGCCTCGCCTGGTCCCGCCGCGTAGATCAAAGAAACCCCATCTTTTCACTGGGGTTTACGCAACTATTGTCCCCGTAATGCTAATGGTTTTACACCGACGCTAAAGCTTCAGGAGCGTAGTCAATAGGGTGGGACGTGAGAGGGGGGGGGAGGGGGTGACCTATGGAAAGTAAATAAATGGTGCAGGGGAATTTAACAGCTTTTGGTGTTGGTGTTTTTTTCTTGGTAGTGTGTCGCTCCTGTTTTTATTAATCCAGCAATGCTCTTTCATATCGGCCGTTAGTATTTTCTATTCAGTGACTGTTTTTTTTTCCCTGTTGAATTCAACGCCTTCACAGTTCCGTATCGGATAGTCTAATTTTGTTTTTACCGAAATAGCGTGTTGTGGGAGGTTTTATAAAGGGCTTTCCCACGCAAAAGACTTTGATTCAAGACGAACGCTAGTTGGTGCAATAAAAAGTCATGGGACAAGAGTATATTTGACACAAATTAGATTCATGAACAAAAATTATTTCATTATCTAGTGACAGTATTATTATAATACAACCTTTTATAGAACATCCGGTTCGCGAATAATATTTTGTTTAATCTAAATTTATTACCCGATTTTAATAAATTAATAAATTAATTTTAAGTAAAAAAAAAAAAGTAAATATTTTAATATTATGTTATTCATAAAAAATATTGGGTATTCTCAAGGTTTTAGTCTCTAAAATTCACAACTTCCCGCTGTAAGCGAAACGAGCTACGATTGGCTACAAATTGTCGTCAACTTGGTCTTTTTGTGAACGGTTGTTGAGGGTCCCTTGTATCTATTGTGGGCCGCGGAGCCGGCGCTATAGGCAGGCCCGAGTGAGACATTGTGCGGCTCTTCCTCCGGCTCATTCACGAGGCGCTTGTTCCTGGTCCACCCAGTTGATTTAGGGCCGCGATCGGACAACACCGCGGGCTGGAGGAAAACATTTGAGCCATTATGTCCGGCCCTTCCCAGCATGCTTCATTTGTATTTCACAAGTGTAAGGTTTTCTCAGCCCTCCCTTTGAGTCGGCACCTCTTTGAACTTTTGGGCGTAAATTCTGAAATTTTATGGTCCTGCACTTGTCTGCCGAGGCCAGCTCCGACTTTTCTGCGGCTTTTGAGGATTCTCTCCCCTTGTTCTGAGTTTGGAAGAGTCGTCCCGGAAATTTTATGGGACATTTTTGGGGAATAACTTGAAGTAGTCTAAAGGCAAATAATACACAAGTATAGAGGCACAAGACAATTAGCAACCAGCTGGGCAGGGGTGGGGATGGTCTTTTCATGCAAGTTCCATTTGGCTCTCGTGGAGTATAAATCAGACCCGGGACTTGATGTAGTTTACGACCCTGTCCCCTATCAGGCCCGGGGTGTGGGGGCCCCCTTAGACCTCTGGACGGGGTGTTTTATGTCCTCCCTGAGCCGTCGCCCCCCTCTATTAGAATCGAATGATTAAACGGAGCACGGAAACGCCTGGGTCAATGAAAGAAAATTACATTTGGGTCCTCTCTGTGTCCTAGGGTGTATTAGCAGCACCAGCCAGGGGCGTTGACAGGACATGGGGTGCCGGTAGGACATTGGTGCTGGTAGGACATCAGTGCTGGTAGTTCATGTGTGCTAATAGGACGGGTGACGATAGGACATGTGTGCTGGACGGACATGTGTGATGGTAGGATATAGTTGCTAGTAGAACATGGATGCTGGTACGAAGTGACTATAGAAGGTTGAAACCGATACTTAACTATTGCTTCGGTAGTTTATACAACGTTTGCAAGTTTAAGACAAAGTTTGCAAATACACGCATACAAATATATATACATATATACATATATATATATATATATATATATATATATATATATATATATATATATATATATATATATATATATATATATATATATATATATATATATATATATATATATATATATATATATATATAATGTACAGTTAGCGGGCATCCACATACCCAGAAGAAGGATTGTATGGACTTCCGGCTATATTAGCAAGAGTAAAAATTGCAGTGGTTTCACATGTAAAATTGTCGGCAAGTCCTAGAGGGCTTGCTGTGTATGATGGGACTAGCAACATGGGTGCAACACCCGTCTTTCACTGGCTCGACGTTCATTGAATACATTAACACGATTTACGTCTTGGACAATAAATCTAACCCCCACCCAGGGGTTGGGAGGGGGGTGGGGGTGTTGTTTACTGTGTGAACTGTCCCCTTTTAGCGACGTGAAATTTTAGGACGCTGCTCTTGTTTATGGTAAGGATCAAGTGTCGGGTTATGGTTGGGATTAATGAACTAACCGATGGAGTTACAGTTGACTTTGAGTGTAGGACGCCGTAACATGCATGTTGTCCGCGCGTCTGTCTGCGTGTGTGTGAGAACTTCCATGCTTCCTGTCAGTCCGCCTGTCTGTCTGCGTGTCCGTCCTTACATATTCAAATGAGACAGAACCATGTAGCATTGTGGGAAAAAAAGCGCCAGTTGAATTCTATTCGCCATTTTTGAGTCGGTTAGGGGCTCTCCGATTATTTATTACGGTTGCTGGCTTTATGCTGATTATAAAAAAATCGATGACATTGTTCTGTGGAAATTACTTGACGGATGTTAATGGAAATGTATATTCTGAAGCTGTAGAGGCCCATACGATACTAGTTTCGATGAACCTAACAAGTAAGGGTCTTTGTGGTCACAATGGTGTCCGGACATCTTCGGCACTGGAGTCAGGAACCCTTTAGTGCTGGCCTTATTCAAAGAATTTCTACGACCTTAAGTTTGGGAACTGAACTTAAAACTTCTGGTTAGTCACCGTGCGTTCTACCCCTCGACCACCTTGTTCCATGTATAGGCCGAGCATTATTATAACGGAGATTCATCATTACCTAATCTCGTTCGAGCTAAAGAAGTAGAGTTAATCTTTTTCAATGACCTCTGCAAATTAGGGATAGTTGTCAGCAATATACCCCGCCACCTTTGTTTTCTTAACTCGAGTCAGGTACCCATCAGAGCTGTGTGAAGTCAAGGACGTCCTAGGTACTCGGGCCTGGGATTCGAACTCGAGACTTTTGGTTAGCAGTCGTAAGCTCTACCATCCGACCATACAGTCCTAATTAACTTTATTTTTCAGTGAAAGCAGCCGATTAGGTTTTTAAAGAAAAAAAAAGTTAATTAGAGTTTAACTATTTTAAATATTTCAACTTAAGTCTATACCAATGTCCGGCCAGTTTGGTCGCGAACCCGTATCTCCCAATGACACAAGGCTCCCGTACAAGACCACGTACCGACACGAGAAATATCTCACACACGTGTAAGTATCGGCCCCGGCTTCCAGAAATCTGATGAATAATTAAGTGGCTAGCAGAATCTGGCCAACACAGTCGAGTCCTTTTTTTTTATGGTGGATCGGAGAATATTTACGACTCGCGTTAATGGCGGTATATCACCCATGAGAGTTACCCCTCCTGATTTACTGACTGGCGTCGCTTCCGGCACGCAACTCACTCACACACACACAGACACACACTCACACACAACTTCTGCTTGTGAAGACTGAATAAAACTAAAATAAAATAGTTCCTACGATTGCAGTTTCATGTTGCTTTAATTCGCCCGACCCGTGTCGTATGCTAATATAAACAATGAACGTCTAGCAGCGAGGTTTGCAGACGACACATTAAAACAGTTTTAATTGGTCGAAATTTCCCACCAACCGGGGGTCAGAGTTCAAAGGTCGCCAATGTTTTCTGGGGAAATTTTTAAAATATTTATTTAAGTTAAAGCTGTATTGAAAGCTAAAATATAGTTCTAATATTATAAACCGCGTTAATAACATTTATAAACAAGTATGACATGAAAATAACTCGAATTTTTTAGTAAGTGTTCCGCATTAGGAGTTTTACCTATAGCTACAAGTATTTGTCATTAAAACTATCTATATTAGGGACTTAAGTACGAGCAGCATTCACTCCTTATGGAGACGTCGTCTCGTCAGTACCGAAACTTGGGTTACAAGGGGGGGGGGGTAACTATGTTGTAAGCACTGTATGTGAAACATGACAGGTGAAGTAGAGTTGAGCAACAACCTCAGCTTTAAACACCAAAACACCAACCTTTTTAGACACCAAAATACCAACCTCTGCTTTAAACACCAAAACACCAACCTCTGCTTTAAACACCAAAACACCAACCTCTACTTAAAACACCAAAACACCAACCTCTCTAAACACCAAAATACCAACCTCTGCTTTAAACACCAAAACACCAACCTCTGCTTTAAACACCAAAACACCAACCTCTCCTTAAAACACCAAAACACCAACCTCTGCTTGAAACACCATAACACCAACCTCTTTAAACACCAAAACACCAACCTCTTTAAACACCAAAACACCAACCTCTTTAAACACCAAAACACAAACCTCTTTAAACACCAAAACACCAATCTATTTAAGCACCAAAATACCAACATGTTAGATTAGAAGTGTACCTTTGTGGACTGGCGTCACAAGGCGGTAGTTACCGCATCGGGTCACACTCGTCTTAGCGAAGCCACTGCCTGTGCGTTTATTTACACACACCTATGTGTTTAAACACACTAATGTGTTAAAAAAATGGAGGTTATCAACACCTGCTTACCGCCCTCGTCTCACAAGGTCGCGTGGTCTAATCTACAGAATTATCCTAGATCTTTTATCAGCGCCGAGCTTGTTGTTCTAGAACCGAGGGGGCTAAGTATCGAACCAACAGTACCTTAAGTCTTCCAGGGAGGGGGGGGGGTGTAAGGATACATCAACAGCAGAGTTAGTGAGGAGAAGATATTGTACCCGGATTTCTATGTTATGCGCTAAAAGAATATGATGAACAGTCATTACTAGTCAACTGATTCGTGTTTGATTCAGGTTTAGAAATTGTAACAGTGACTAAACATGTTCATGTTTCCGGTAAAATAAAAGTAGTTTCTACTACAAAATAATTTTGAAACATGATGATTTTACTGTTCTAACAAGTTGTGAATTTGTTTGATAAATTGTTATGTTAAGGGCGGAATCTTGTGATTTCCATCCACTTTTACCCAACTGATGTTTTTCAAGTATCGAATACAACAATGTGATTTGATAGTTGACGTAATTAGATGGTTAATGAACTTTAAATGTAATTAAAGTTTAATATACAGAGTATGAAATTGTTCTAAGATGTTTGTGTATACATATTTTACATATTTTACATATATTGATTATTTTAACTTCCGCTTGTTCCTAGTAGGCCTATTTGGATCTTTAAACTATCGTGACCTCTATACCAATCTATCATGTTAAGTACTCTTTAGAAAACTCTGTTTAACTTCGCAATTTTCAAGATTTTGTGATACATTTATTGGAACTTAAATCGATTTAATTACCCTACAGTGATTGTTTATTGAGGCCTTAAGTCACCGCCTTAAGTGGGTAAACCAATGCCGTAATTAATTCATGATTTCTGGGATTACCAAAGGAATATGGGAAGTGCCGTTTCTAAAAATAGCTACCAAACTTAGGTGCAATAGCCAGAAGTCGTCGAGTACCGAGAAGGCTGTTAGCTGGGGAAAAATACGAAGATTGTCTTAAAGTGACCCACATGACCCCTACGACCCCTGCGACCCCCACTGGTAGATCTTATCAGGGGTTACCCAGGTGACATTTGAGGCCGGTTCATTTGATCTGTGACACGGCTACAAGGAGGGGGGGGGGGTAAGGGGGGGGGGGTGGCGGGGTAGATTTGTACCATGGCAAGGGTATAAGGTGCGGGGAACGTGGTGCGGGGGGGGGGGGGGCTTGATTTCTGGGATTAACCGCAAAGATCCATGGGATACATGTCGCACCTAGTGACCCACTTATAGGACAGGTGACTTTTGTATCAATAAAGCGTTTTGTCAGCTTTTCAAAACTGTTCGAAACATTAATACGATCCTTATCAATTAGCCGTACACAAGGGGTGTGGGGGTGGCGGAGGGGGGGTAGTATCGCGGGTGTCGATACTTTAACCCGTGGAGCTTGACATGGATTGGCTGCGAAGATTAGAGTTAGGGTCAGAGGGGTGTTTAAGGGTTACGCAAAAAAAAAAAATTATGAGAATAAATTGATATTATCGGCGATGATAGTGATATGGGATTGTGGGTATGGCTAAACGAACAGCTTACAATTTACCCCAAAAAAAACGATTAGTTCTAGTTCTAGTTCTAGTTGATGATAGGTGTTAATAAAAAAACATATTTACATAATTCCGACATAAAAATTATATCGAATGATTGAAATGAGTACAATGACGTCTTCTGTTTATTTTTGTTATCATTTCTTTAAACTTGTTGCTATTGTATTAAAATTGTTAACCATGATGTAAGGGGATTTCATATAGTTAAAAGTTTTTAAACAGTTATTAAATACTAGGCATGCTGCCCAGCTTCGCTTAGGCTTTCGAAAACATTGAGAATTTGAATGCTTAATTAATTCGCCCGAAGGTCGGCTACGACCTCAAGAGTTATGAAGAGGTTCCTCCGTGGACATTTTTTTTCGATTTATAGCTCATATAAGGTACCGGTCAGTCGAGGTCAGTTTTGACCCCCACATCGTAGACTTTTCGGCCAACCGGCCCCCGTGTTCTGTCGCATCAAGGCAAGATCATGCCAAATTTGAAGCGCCTGCGGCGCCGGGAAGTGCCCTATCGGACACCCGACAATCTAGATCTAGATCTAGATTTCTAAAAGAATTTTTTTTTTAAGTTTAGCCCGAGCATAATAAAAAATAATACATTAACCAAGTTGACTTGCTGTGTCTCGAACCCGCACCACCTGCGTGGTTTAATGTACACTAACATCTCCGCTATTTAGGCAACTTATAAAATACGGAGAATGAAACACGTATTTTAAAATCTTAACTTACGCGAATATGCCTATTCTTTCAAATTAATTTTTTATCCCAAATTAGCCAGTTCCAAACAAAGATTTTGTATAAAATAAATAAGTCTTGAAATAGTTTAGTCCTAATATAGAAATTTATTTTTGGAATTGATTTTAGAGAAGTTAGAGTCTAAATCTAGATCTTAGCGTCTACGTCTAGATCTAGTTATTGCGTAGATTTAGATTTAGATTTAGTCTAGATCTAGAATCTCTAGATCTAGAATCCAAATAAATAAAATAAATTTTATGAGTTTAGGCCGGAAAAATTGTATTGTATACATTTCATAGTGTACGTAGATCTAAATCAAATTTGAATGAAATAGTTCATTTCTTTTCATTCAAAACACAGCAGATGACGTCATTAGTTAATGTATAAGCAATAGCGACGTCACAGTTTTATGCGTTCTTTTTCACATGTATTAATGCTTTTCCGGTTGCATAAATAATACTGTTTCTCTACATTCGAATACGCCTTTAATTTTTATTTTTCTTCTTTAAGTAAAATTGTGGTTATACATTTAAAACATCTAACATATTATTTTCAACAAAAGTCCGTAAAAAGTTCTCCATATACCGCTGCCGATTCTGACGTGATGTCCGGCGAAAATTTTTTGCGGACAGAGAAAGAGAGAGAGAGAGAGATGTGTGAACGTGGGGATTTATATATTAGGATGGTTTAAAAACACTGTATTACAAATTGTTAAAATTATATTGAGTGTGTAAATATTGTAATACAACTTATTAACATTGTATTACAATTTGTTAACATTATATTGAGTGTGTAGATATTGTATAGGATAAATACACCCTAACAAACACAAAATAGACAAAACAAGTTAACACCCAACAGAGAAGAGTAGCTGTATCGATCAATGATACTTACATCAATCAGCTGTAGTTGTATCAAAAGCTGAAATTTTCTAAACCAGTCCAAACTATATTAACAAAACCTAACTAATCAACCAGCCATAGCCATATCGACAGCCATAACTATATTCCATCAACTATAGCCATATCAACCCTTCATTGCTGTTTCAATCAACAAAAGTCATATCAACCAGCTATAGATATGTCAACCGGTCATGGTTGTATCAACCAACATTAGGTATATCAACCAGCTATAGCTATATACAGTGGCGTAGCGAGGTCGGGTGTCACCCGGTGCGGCACTTAATGGTGTCACCCCCCAGAGGCATAGCGACCCTCAACTTTTGATTTGCACCCCCCTCAAACTTTCGATTTGCACCCCCCACCACAAGTTTTTCTCTATATATTTTGCTATTTTTTGCCTTGGTGTCACCCCCCCCCCCCCCTAAATGGTGTCACCCGGTGCGCTCCGCACCCCCGCCCCCCCCCCCCCCCCTCGTTACGCCTCTGGTTATATAGGCGATATCAAACAACATTAGGTATATCACCCAGCCATAGCTATATCAACCAGCAATAGCTAAGTCAACCAGCCTAACTCTTCTTTTGTTTCACCTCACTCCAACCTCACCAACACGCCCACGCGAGTGTTATCGGATTTTACCGATCTTCGCATTAAAAACTCGAAACACATAAAGTTGTTGCGTCTACCCCCCCACCCATTCTCCCACCCCCACCTACCCACTGATTCTTGCATGTCACGTGATGTTCTCAAGGTGTGAGGGAAAATTTTAACGTCCCCCCGACGAGGGCATAAAAAAGCGACGCGGGCAGTAAAGTATATAGACGTTAAATGGCGCGAGGCCTCAATAGGACATTAAGTGTTGAGAAAATCTGTTGCCCAGGCAATTAGTTCTCACAAGAAACAAAGAGAAGATGGGGATTCACCTATTTATTTGCCTGATTTATGGCCATACCTATAGCGGAGAGTAAACTAAAGCTTTAAAAACTACTTGAAAACTCGAATTTCTTTGTTGGTTATGGATCTATGCGGGGAATAAAAAGGAGATGAAGACTGTTTTGGAGTTTGGGGTTAAGTAAAGATTTATTATCGTAGTGGGTAGTTTTTTGTTGTTAATGTTTATTCGGTTCCATAAAGACGGTGGTGAAGATTTTAATGTAGTGGGTTTGATTGTGATTTTGACGGTTGTTGGGTTAGATCGATGAAGAGGTGGAGGTGGGGGTGATATTATAGTTTGGGGGTGGGGGTGGGGTGGCTGCTGTTGACCTCAGTGATGTATGTACCGCAGGTCAAGTACACCTTAAGTCATTAAGTCATTGAGTCATTGGGTGCTAAAAACTACATGATGTTAAGATTTATTACACGTAAAGTCATAAATTAAGTGCGGTCAGGCGGTGTGTGTGTATGTGTGTGTGGGTGTGTATGTATGTAGGTTTTTCTTTAGGTAGGGGGTGGGGAAGGGTAATTGAGTTGTAAAACTGCTATTACCGGAATATCTGGCGACATTTACGTGTGTAACACGGAGAGTATTTTATGAGTTCAAATGAAATAAAACAAAAACCCCACAAGTAATGAGGACGGCAGGTGGTGGTCAAGTGATAGAGCACACGACTACTGTATGAAGATCTTCTGTTCGGCTCCTGCAGTCCCCCCCCCCCCCCTTCAGCTCTAAATAAGTACCCAGCTTAAATTGGAGCAATGAAAACTAACCGAGCACCAGGTTTGTCACATTTTCTTTTACGCGTCGAGTTTTAAAGAGTTCCTTTTCAAACCTTTCAAACCTGACGGTCGTTTGAGCAGATGAAGTAGAGTTCACCTGTTTTAGTGGCCTTGACCTATGAAAGGTAGTATGGCCAGCATATATGTTCCCTTTATTTTCCCCTAACGTGAGTGAGGTAACGATCCGAGCTGGGTCAACTCGGGGACGTTCTACAGACTCAAGTCAGGGATCCGAACTTGAGACTCTCGGGTCAGTAGTCGTACGTTCTACCATCCGGCCACGCCGTCAGCACGGCGAGCTTCTAACAGCAGATCAGATGTGTCTCATTTACCCCAATTAATGTGCTATCATTTTCTAGAAAACACCCCTTCCTAGTCAGCTTCACTGCAAGAGTCGCCATAAGCTTTCGATACCACTGTATCCATTCTTTTTTTAGTAACCATTCTTTTATTAACTAAATAGTATCGGTACTTTAGTAATCGACAAACGAACGTATTTTTTGACGGAGTAGATCAGTAGATTATGTGTCTTCCACGCAGGGAGATAATCAACGTAATCTCAAGTCTAGCAGGAGTTACAGAACCTAATGTCCCTCCCCCCACCCCAGCCTCCACGGGCCGCTGAAACCCCTCCGCCGTTATAAAATTATTTTTTACGACCGTGCTAAAAACACGTGACATTAATTTCTCTCCCACAAACTGGAGCTGTTGGCCGCGACTTGTAACAAAAGATCTGATTGGTTGATTGTCTGCACGTGGGTCATGTCACGTAATCTTAGCTAAATCCCAACAGCATGGAGAAAGCTGTTTCAGCCGTTAAAATATTTTCCTGTTTTGTGAGCAGTTCCCTACCATACCGTAGTCTCTACATGTTGAGATCAGTTCATAATGTGCAGCGTTTACATTCGATATAGAAGATTAATTTAAAAAAAGAAAAAAACTAAAATGCACTAAAATGAAAACATAAATTTAACATTTATTTATCTTAAAATAGAAAACATTATAGTGTTGGAAGATCGATGGTATGAAGGCTATAAAATAAATAAAGAGCGACCGAATATATTACCATTATAAATTGAATTGTATTTATTTATTCCTATTTTGAGCGCATTTAAAAGATTGTAACAAAAGAAGTTTTTATACGTCCACTTAGATGGCGGCCGGACATGGCACTAACCACTCTTTCCTTTCTTATGCCGAGGTCACAGAAACAGATGAACTCTTCTTCACTTCCCCCCCATGGACCGCCAGGTTTGAAAGTGAACTTTACTTTTACTTAAACAGAAAAAACAGCTGAAACGCTTGAAAAGAAATCGTTCATTTAAAATTAATTTTAGGATTTGAACACAAACGAGCAAACAAACGACAATTTTGCACTTTCGATTTGATGTTACCCCTCTACCAAAATTTTCATAATTTTAAATACAATTTCTATTATTTGAACAGTTACTTTTTATTATCTTTCGATTTGGTGGCACCCCGCTCATCTGTGTCACTCTGTCTGGTAATCCCCCCCCCCCCCTCACCCTTGACTCTACTGCATCCAACAAGTATATATCCAGACAAGAAACGTTCATGGAAAACATTGAAGAAAACACATTGAAGAAAACACATTGAAGAAGGTACAAGGCGTTCAACAATGCGACAGGGAATAATTAAAGCTAATTTACCGACTTAGCCTGGCGGAGACTTGTGAAAGGTCAAGATCAAACTGGGATCAAATTCACGCAACAACAAAGGTTGAGGGTCACGTGGGGAGGGGGGGGGAGGATAATTTATGCACGTCTTGCAACACATGGCGGGGAGGTAAGAAAATTTGTATACAATCTCGACAACACGTGTGCTTGCAACAGTGGATTTGTCGCGAGAGAAAAAAAAAAAACGAATTTCATCCCAGGAAATGTATGTGTAGGTGTTTTATTGTTCATACGCAGTGAGCGTGCGCCATGCGTATTTCAGGTGTGAAATCGATAAGCTTCGATACGTTTTGTATTATTATGTGCCGAAACGCTGCCTTTGTCTGAGTTGGGGTGATAAATGGTTGATTCAATGCGCGAAAAAAATATATATTCATATCGTCACGGTTGAATGAACGCACGTGATGCCCAAAATTTTAGCATAATCTGTTTACCAGATGTCATGAATAATTAGAAATTATGAACTATCTTTAAGCGATTAGGGATAGTCCAAGAAGTTATGGGGGCAGAGTAGATTTCTAGGGTATTATTCAATGCGAAAAAGAAAATATTGCCTATTGTAGGCGCGCTTGATCGATAACTTGTGTTGGCTACAGTCTAGGGTGTGGTGGGGATGGGGGTGGGTGTTAGGTCAAGGGTGCTACGCCTAGGGGTTTAGGTCTATGAGCTACTAACAAGGGGTGTCACGGAGGGGGGGGGGAGGCAGGATGTTTAAATTTTTTGTTATGCCCAAGGATAATGTCATTTTTGTTTTGTTAGTTCAGATACCAATGTTAGGAAGACTATGTTATCAACTGGGATCGATTATTTTGAAAATGATAAACTGATCGAATAATGTGATCTTGAGAGAATTTGTAGTTTTCCTGCAAAAGAAGGTGTTCATATATTGTTTAATGAATTTTTTTGTCTTAAATCAATGCTTTCAATGGGTTTTTTTCTTTTGTAGCTTGTCATGCACGTAAACTAACAATCGTACATGATGATCGGCGTGGTCGAATTGTAGAGCGTTCATACGCTAGTCCGAATGACTTGAGTCTGGATCTCGCTCTAGATACTTAACAGCACCGCCCATTGCTGGATACCTGACTCACGTTAGGGAATGTAAAGGCGACTGGGCGTAGTGCTGACCACACCATCCCTTCATATACCGAAGTCAAAAACTCTACTTCATCTGCCCTATTGATCTTTCGATCTGATAGGGGAATTACTAATCATCGGACAAGATATTTCCATGATTTCCCAATACAACGGCTGGCTAATACAGAAATACAGAAGCCTTATCGGATCATTCTTTTTGTTTTATTTGTGATACTTCAAAGCCATGAAACTTTTAATATGTTTAAATCAATTATAGACTGCCTGTTTAATTATCAGAGGCCAGCTTTGATTAAAATGTAATTTTTAAAAAAGTGCTCGTTTAAATTTGTTTAATTAATTCGACGTTATTGGCTACGCTTTGAAGATAAAGATTAACTTGAATTGAAACGCGTCAAGATCTAATAATTTTAACGTAATTTTGGCGCCTCAAAGCTCGTGTTGACATGTACTTAGTATTTAGGATGCTGTATACCGTTATTGGTGTTATATTTCATCCATGTACAGTGGTTTCTGTTATCCTTCAAAAGTATTATCGTTTATCCCACTTATCCCTCAACATTAGTATCCAATATCCAACTTATCCATCAACAGTAGAATCCGTTATCCCAAATTTGTAATATCTTCTATTTCTCAACATTGAAATCCTCTATCCCTGTATAGTATTAGCCTTTATCCCGCTATCCTGATGACATATATCACAGTTTGCTGGTATTTTCTACACCTATTGACTGTTGGGATGTATCCTACACATACATTCTATATCCCATTATTGTGGTATGCTTAATCTCTTTATGGCGGTTTCTCGTATCCGTGTACAGTGCTATCCTATGATATCCTGTATCCATATGATGGTATCTATTATCCCTGTCGAATGGTATCCTATGTTCCCGATAAAGACAGTATCCTATATTTCTGTATTGTCTGATGCTGGATATGGCGGTACCAATATAATCCTATCTTATATCCCAGTATGAAGGCATCCCCTATCCCAGTATGATGGTATCCCCTATCCCAGTATGATGGCATCCCCTATCCCAGTATGAAGGCATCCCCTATCCCAGTATGATGGTATCACCTATCCCAGCTTTGTATGAAGGCATCCCCTATCCCAGTATGATGGTATCACCTATCCCAGTATGATGGCATCCCCTATCCCAATATGAAGGCATCCCCTATCCCAGTATGATGGTATCCCTTATCCCAGTAGGTGGGTGGGGTGTGTTTGGCAGCCCAGTACCATCGAATGATGTCTCCCTCTACCGGTCGATAAAAAAAAAATGGGCTACATTATGTGTGTGTATGTGTGCGTGTTTGTGTCTGTGTGTATAGGTTTGTGTATGTATGCGTGTGTGTGGAGAAAGGGGGGCAATGAAGATGAATTGATTTCAAATCCCCCCCCCCCCCCCCACCCCACCGCAAGATATTTCTTCATCTTAAAGCCTTAGCGTTTCTACACGCGGTGAATACTATATCTATACCAGATTTATCCGGGCTATATACCGTATCCACAATAGGTTTTTCCGGGCTGGATACCTTATCCACATGAGACTTATCCGGGTTGGATACCGTATCCATATCTCCTTTAGGGCGCTTGAATCCACTTCAAACATCACAGCAGTCTCACACCTGTATCCACAACCCCCTCCCCCCAACACACCTGCAGACTATCTACCTCCATTTATCCCCCCCCCCCTTATAGGTTTTACTTATCGTTCCCAATAAGAATTAGCAGAAGTGGAAAACTAGACGTGATTTTTCTTGTATCCCATTACACAGCGGGTGTCCCAGCTTGGGTTAGATCTCTGATCGCTTTGGTGGGAGGCTAATGGGCTCACATGTTCGCTGATGAAAATATCACAAAATAAATTGATAACAGGTGATGTCAAACCTTCATACGCCTGGACCACACTATATCTTTAAATGCTAAGGTCGGAACAACAGAACTCTACTTCAACTACCACATCGGTTGTCTTTACTTTTACTTCTTCTAATATCTTCTGAAATTTTTCTTTTGTTTAGATCTCAATCTGTAATACAAGTTTAAATAAGAATCGTGCTTTACGTAAATCCTTTAGTTTATTTAAGTCGTTTTACAACATTAATTACAAAGCGGAAACGTGTAATACTAATTCGGCTATAACTTTGTTAAATTGTGAAATCCCCGTTTGATTACAAGAATTTCAAATAATACTCTGCTTCAAGATATGCTTGTGTTTTAAAATTTCAGATATATTAATCTCCATTCGCTCAGTAAAAAGTCAGGGTTGAATTTTTTTTCAAACAATCAGATTTCCATTTATCACCCCCCCCCCCCCCCCCAACGATCGCCAGACCAGTCTATCACCATCATTATCACACACCGCTAGGCCAAGCCCCAGCCCTTAAGCTGAAACTCATCTCTAGAATTTCCTCACGCGGCGCCGCCTCTTTGAGTCTAATTACTGCAAGCCCTAACCCCCTGCCCGGGCACCGCAGGCTCACGATCCTACCCCCCTACCACCCGCCACCACAGATTCTTTCATCTTCCTCGCTCGGAAATCTCCCCATCTCTACCACCGCTAACACATCCGCGTGTATCCCTAGGCTGCCGGCAATAAAACTGAGAAAAATGGGGGTATAATCTCTCCACCTTGCCCGTACCCACATTTCTGCACTAAAATGACAACTGTTTACAGATGAAATAACTTATCCCATAATGCTCTTCCTCATCCCATAATTGCATACCACCGTTTAAACGCTTGTAACGCGACCCCCTCAAATCACTCCGGAGTAAAATCTATAGATTTGGACGCACTGGACGTCTTTAGCTGCTGTGAAGCAGGTCGGTATGATGTATGGGAATTTGGAAGTGACTACTACAGGTAAAAGATGGAGTTCTGGATCTACCTGTGTTTTGTGAGTAGTGGGTGGGCCAACGCATCTTGATAGAAAAGATAATTCCGACTTGAATACAGAAGCTAAAGTAACTTCTGCAAAAAAAATTGAAAAAAGAAAATAAAAATTTTAAATGGTTTTCAAGTAGTAGAGTATCAATTAGTCTTGAGCGAAAAAATTGTTTCGTTCTCGGGTTTAAATTACCACGTAGGTATAGAATTGATAAATCCATGAGGCGGGGAAGCTGTTTCAGGGCGGTCTTGGTGCAATTCTGGGGTTTCTTACAGGAGTGGCGTTTTCTTGAGAATGATGAAGATATTCTAGAAGAGTGAAACAGGCAAAGCCTGGCAGCAGAGTCTTACAGACTTGAGTTTGTGGGACGTCATTGAGTCCACCCAGCTATGATAATGGGTACCTGAGATTAGTCAAAGTAAAGTCGGCTGGTCATAGCACTGACCACACTATCCATGGATAACCCGGGGACAAGAAAAAGGTTATCTCTACTTCATCTGTCCTATGGCACATTTGGTCTCTAAGAGGAAATACCCACTGACTGTACATCCCAGCTAGGCACATTCATCTAATTTGCTAAGTCTCAGAAGACAGAGAACTTTAGATAGCTGGTTTGTTCTTAATGAGAACGCCTTAATTGAATTGAGAGAGTTTAATAAACCGAGTAAGTTAAGTTTGAGGTGCTGTTGTTTTCATATTCTTTGTCCAGATGTTTCTATAGGTAAAACTCCGGGAGATATATCATAATTTTCTGGAGTTCAAGTACATGATGTTTTAAGTACCAGAGGCTAGTGGATGTTTGAAGTTTTATATAGTGTCTTTATATTGAGGCTTTATATCGTGTCTTTATATTGAGGCTTTATATCGTGTCTTCTTATTTAGGCTTTATATCGTGTCTTTATTTTGAGGCTTTATATCGAGTCTTTATATTGAGGCTTTATATCGTGTCTTTATATTGAGGCTTTATATCGTGTCTTTATATTGAGGCTTTATATCGTGTCTTTATATTGAGGCTTTATATCGTGTCTTCTTATTGAGGCTTTATATCGTGTCTTTATATTGAGGCTTTATATCGAGTCTTTATATTGAGGCTTTATATCGTGTCTTTATATTGAGGCTTTATATCGTGTCTTTATATTGAGGCTTTATATCGTGTCTTTATATTGAGGCTTTATATCGTGTCTTTATATTGAGGCTTTATATCGTGTCTTTATATTGAGGCTTTATATCGTGTCTTTATATTGAGGCTATATATATCATGTCTTCAGTGGCGGAGCTAGAAAAAAATGGCCACCCCGCAACAAATTTTTTCAGGTCCACCATATATATATATATATATATATATATATATATATATATATATATATATATATATATATATATATATATATATATATATATATATATATATATATATATATATATATATATACAAACACAAAATACGAACAGAGCATAGGATTCTCATTGCTGGCATGTTCGGATTTTGAAAAAAAAATGTTTTTTTTTCAATTAAAACAAATTACTACAACATGTCATGTGTGTAAGTGCATTAGTGTGTTTTGAGAAAATCAGTTTTATTTTATTTGCTACGGATTCTCGTAACATCTATTTCGCCAAAAGAATATAAAACATGAAATCTTTGTAGAAGTAATGGTGTCTCGTGTTATGATTATTTGTATGTTTATTTTTTATTTATATTATTAATTTTAAATACATTTCCTTTTTATATAAGGTCATTTTTTTTAGTAAATACTTTATAAAAAAATATTTAGTAAGAGAAGTAATTGCTTTTTAATTTGTTTAGTACAAATCTATTAAAAGAAACTTATGAGCACCCCAATTTGACTATTTAAAAAAGGGAAATAATTCATGGAAGTGGTTTGAACATTTGCTTATCTTTGTTAAATTTAATTGTAGAAGAGAGGGGACTTGGCTTTCACAGTGGTTTAAAAAGAAAGGGAAAAAGAATATACTAGAGCCTGGGGATGGTGTCTATAGAATAAAGATAATCAAACCTCAGCTAATCGTTTTACAAAACAAGCATCAAGTCAAAAATTGCAAGAAAATTAGATTTTTATAAACTATAATAAAAACTATTAGGGTCGGCCGTGGGCCCCTAAATGGCGTGGGCCACCCCGCATTGCGGGGTCTGGCGGCACTGTAGTTCCGCCCCTGCATGTCTTTATATTGAGGTTTTATATCGAGGATCTTAAATAATGTTATTATATAGAGGGATCATATTAGGGTTTATTGCAGTTTTTGACATCTCTCCAGGTTGAGAAAATCTAATTTAATAATTAATGCAATATTTATATCTTTCATGAATGCACAACAATACAATTGGTGATGGCTCAATTTATATTGCTGGTGTGTGTTTCCAAATAACCAAATTTGAGTAACATATTATGTTTTTGTGAATTAAGAACGAAGAATAAGTTAACGTATTTTCACTTTAAAAAAAATGTCGTTGGTTTGTGATTGGTCTCAGCGGTGAGTACACATTTTATGTCACTCACTCTACGTTGATTTGGCGCAAACTTTTTTTAAAAACCTATGAATAAGGAACAACCAAGGCGTGTATAACAATCAAATTTTTTTTTTAGAATAATTAGGTATTTTTGAGAAAAAAAAAGAAAGACCTTGAAATTAGCCCCCCCCCCCCCACTCCCTCCCTAGTCCACCCAAATCTCAGAATGAAACGCCGCCCATAAAGAATTTTGAACCGCCACCTCCCCCCCCCCACATTATCTCCCCGACCCACGTCTGACATCGTGTCGCCCTTAAATCAGACCCACCCCCCCCCCCCCCCCAACCCCTCCACTCACACGACAGGAGCAGCGCCCGTGCAGGGGGGGGGGGGGAGGGGCGGGGTAGCGAGTCTGTCGCTCCACTCTATTGAACTCTTCCCAATTTCCGAGCAGCTTTCATCCCACCCCCTCCCTCACTCGACCCTCCAGCTACCATCCCCATCCCCATCCAATTCGCTACAGCCTGCCAAAGTTTCAGCCCAGAATGGCTGCTGATTGGGTTTTAACAAAATTCAACCATCACCAGTGCAATATTAAAATAGTGAGAGACCCGAGTTCAGACAACCAACTTCGTGTTTACAACACGAACTCTTAACAATATATTGAATACTGTCTTGTCATTATTTGCAAAGAATAAAAACGAATATGTATTTTACATCACAAGTTACTTAATATGAATAAAAAGTTTTCTGAAGATACTTTTGGCCCAGTCTTCGTGTATTTACCACGAGAACAATAATTATTGACTATTAAAATTAGATATATATTTATCATTTAGTTACTAGTCCAGTATTACAATCTACACATAGTCACTTACCTGCGTGGTATTTCAAAACTCGAAGAGTTTAAAGTGTCGAAATGTTTAAACAAAATGCAAAAATCAGAAACTACCGGCGAAGTTTACATTGAAAAGAAGTTTAAAAGTTTTTAAAATGGTGGCCGAGAGTTGATCAAATATCACACGTTGAATGAAAGTTAAACCAAAGATTATTTAATTTTTTTAAAAACAGTTCCAACATTTTAAATGCAAAATGGGACGGCTTGGTGGAACGGTAGAGCATAGGATTGCTAACACAAAGTTTCTAGTTCGGATCCCAGTACGACAGATTGGACCCACCACGATCATATTAGTAACTAACTTAGCTAAAGGATGTAAAAGTGGCTGTACATAGTGGTGCCCTTTATTTGCAAAACTCTACTTCATCTGCCACGTTTGAGGGTAACGTTACTTAGAGTATCTTGTAGACAATATTAGCCTATAAAACCAATTCTGATTTATTTAAAAAAGTAATAAACATGTATTTCATATAGACAAATTCATACCTAAAATAAAAAATTCCAGATATCTTCTTATGGAAATGTTTTTCGCTTATTTTCCATCAATAAAGTAGCATAAAATTGTCAAGTAAAACGAAAATAACATTTAAAAACAATTTTTCTGACGATTCAATTGATACAAGTCATCTTTATTTTCCAGAAGTCGACGGTTTCCGAAAAGCATAAATTCAGTTTTAAAGGGTTCTCAAGTTTCCATAACTACAGTGCGTCCTTGGTGACCAATGGTCCACTCCAAATTACTAGACGGAAAAACTAATCCCGAATACTCGGCTGTTTTGTGCTGTAGGCGTGGCAGGAACAGCCGGCTGTTCAAGATGTAGGCGTGACACAAATTTTATGACCACGGTTTGATGTCCAATTTTAACTTGGGGAAAATTTTCTTTTTGTACCCCACCCCAAAAAAAAAATCCAACACGCGTAAAGTACTGTTCAATAGTAATTCCGGGGGATTTTTTCAAAGGTTTGATTTAATCTACGGATTGTGGGTGGGGCCGAGGGTAGGAGATAGCATACGCCCCTGCATTAGTCCAGAGCCGCTTGCATATTCAGGGAAGCGCCCAGACCAGGACGGGGACAAAGATCCCCGGGTCTTAGAATCCGTTTCCCGTGGGGTCGGGGCGGATATCTTCGGCTTTGCCGTGGCTTCTGTAAATAAGATATGGGGTAGGGGAGTATCTTGTGGGGGTGGGGGGCTCTTGTGATGTCGCTGCGCATCTTATGTGGTGTGGGGGACCGTGACTGAGGGGTCAGTGACTGGGGAGGGGGGAGGGACATAAATCAGCAGGTACGGTCAAGCCCTCTTTGGCATGACCGGCTGCATCGCCGGCTCAGCACGGCCGGACATCTGCCGGCAAAATGAGGAAGTAAGCCGTGGAATAACTCATGGGATGAAAAGATGGCTAGAGGTTTTTTTTTTAATTGGATGATAGCTATATGAGTTTGATTATGATTATTGGGAAGGTATCTTGTATGATATTTATATGTAAGTTTTATGGGTTTAAAGTCGTATGGGGCATCAGCATATGTCTTATGTAGAATATAGACGCGCAGCCTACTTTCTGTTGAAACTCAACGCATTGGTAAAATGGAACGTTGTTTACATAATTATGTGGGATATTGGTACACAAGTTACGTTGAACTTTGACATATATGCCGCGAAACTAATACGCATACGTTTCGTAGAACATTAGTTCATTAAAATAATTTAATTAATTATGTGGCAGGATAGTGTATTAAGCGTTACGTTTCAAGTGTTAAAGTGACGTAAATATAATAGACGTCACAAATCCAGAGAAAAAAATAAACGGATGAATAGTACAGGACTCATCCAGAAGATATGAAGACCGATGCAATTTTTATTAACATGTTTTTTTTTAATGCAAATTTGCGTATCAAGAGACGAACTAATGTCGGGGTGTTAGTTGGGGGGGGGGGGGGAGGAATTGATAGACGGGTCTTGAACTCATTAGAAACGTGTTGATTAAATTACCAGTTCTGAAGTATCACCCGGACACTTGAGAGATAAAAAAAAACCCTGACCGGTCATGATCAAAGCCATAACCACTTGAGAGCCGCTAGCTGACCAGTACCCCTGACCAGCGGCGGCCTTCATTTGCTAAGTAGAAAAACACGTTTTCAATGCAGATTCGCTTACCACAGTACCGCTATAGCGAAGGGCCCTTAACTCTAGCATTTAGCCCCACTTCACTACTCGATATTTTTATCAGATACACAAGTTCTGAACTTTGGTTTTTCTGTATAGAACTAGTTCTAGAAGCTTTTTAATAGTTGTAGATCTCACGTACCGAACACATGTTTGTTGAGTTTATGTTTAATGTGGTCAACCACATCACAGTATTAGGGTTTGCGTTAAGGCTATTTTCTTAGAAATACAACGCGATATACAGCGGTTGTGCTATGAGAGAACTTTTAAAGGCATAAACATTAATTCTTAAAACTAAATAAATAATAAAACGTTTTAATAACGTTTTACATGTGCACTAAAATAAAATTATATTGCCCCAAATGCTAATTTTGGGGGTATGGCTGTGAATACTAAATGAAACCAAATTAAATTAAATTTAATAGCCTTTATTATTTTTTTTTATATTGAGTAAGATGTGTTCTAATAATTCTGCATTAGTTTCAATATTAGAGAATACTTGGATTAGCAAAAATCTTTAAAAATGTACAGGTGCTAAAAAGTGTGGCTCTTATGGCCCTTCTTTACCCTATATATATATATTTATATGTATATATATATATATATATATATATATATATATATATATATATATAACATTTTAAATCGCATTTTATTGTTATTGGTTTGTAGGCCTATTCAATGTGCCAATTTTAATTAAATCACTACCGCAGTATTGTAGAAAATCTTGCCCACAATACTACACAAAAGACGAGGATGCAAGTGTTAAAGCTAGTAATAATTAGTTTATTAAATCTAATATATAAAGCTCAATTCTGTAACGCATATGTTTGTTTGTCGCTGGTTATCTATGGATTTAAGTGTTAGAAAATTATCGTGCGCATTTGTCTAAATTTATGAGTTAAAAAATTACTATTGAAAGTGTTGGGAAATCATTTTCATTTTTCAAATTATAGTAATAATTGTCGGCATGTTCATTAAACACAAGTTTTAAAAAAATATCATCTTTTACAAAAATTCTAATTATGTTTTTATTTAGTCCTATAGCGCTTACTTCCCTTTGATAAATTAGGCAAAACACAATTACTTCCCTTTATGAAACCATTGCATTAGTTGAAAAGCATTTACTTTTTAATTACTTTGTTTTGGTGTTGGGAAAAAAATAATTACATAATTAGCGGGGATTGATCAAGTGCAAATGTTTTAGGTATTTTACGGATAAGCTTGGAGTATTATAATTGTTCATTAAATTGAAACAGGCGCGTTCGTTTAAGTGAGTGCAAAAACTATGAATAAGTTGGGGTACTATAGTCGTTTATTAAGCTAAAACAGGCGATTCTGCCCCGGGCGTTTATGTTCGCGTTAGTGTTTTCTTTGTGTTTAGGTGGGTTTGCGTTAGTGGTTGCGTTTTGATTTGGTTCGTTTTTGTTCTTTCTTTTTTCGTTTTTGTTTGTGTTTTTTTTTGTTTGGGTTTGTATTTGTGTTTTTGGTTGGTTTTGCGTTTGGATTTGGTTTGTTTTCGTTTGCTTTTTCGTTGTTTTTTTTTTGGTATTGGTGTTTGTGGTTGGGTTTGTTGTTAGGTTTTTGTTTTCGTTTGTTTTTTCTTTGTGTTTGTATTGGTGTTTGTGGTTGTGGTTGGGTTTGTTGCTAGGTTTTTGTTTTCGTTTGTATCTGTAATTGTGTTAGCGTTATGTTTGCGTTTTGTTGTTTTGGTTGGTTGTGGTTTGGGTGGGCAATGCCGGGTTTATGATGATTACTAAACACACAGGTAATGGTCTTTAACGGAAAGGTTTTTCACAGAAGCCAGAGCAGGGCCTGGCCGGGACGGCTAGTAGCTAATAAAGATGATTACTTTAGCAGTGAACATTTCAGTTTTGTTGACTGTTTAAGTAAGGCCGGGATTATAGCTTTAGCAATTTGCAACCATCACAGAAACGCAGATAGTCTTATTCATAACTTCGGAAAAAAACGGTTCGAGATTTTGTAATAATGTTGACATCACTAAATAGAAAACTATTTTCATTATTTTTATAAATTTCAGATACCAACTGAGACTTGTTCTAGAACTACTGACACCAGGCTTGCTACTGTATTCAACACTGTGTGGCCATTCTCTAAAGCTCGGCCCCTACAACTATGGTGTGGCCCCCGTACGTGTAGTAACATATACATCATGTGTAGTGATAGATAAATCAATCTTGAATATGGTCTTGGTCATAGTCGCTCCCTCACTTTCCCTTCCCACTGATGTGTGCCCCACCCCCTCCCCCCCCTCTTACAACAGACGTCTCCCTAAAAAAAATGACGCCCCCCCCCAGACTGGCACCCCCCCCCCCCTCCCCCCCTCATTTCCCACTCCAGACAAACGCGTCCCGAGGTAATCAAGTTTTGCAATCAAGGAGGTCCGGGCTCCGTGACGTCAGCCGCCCAGGCCGCCAAGATCTACGACCCCCAGGACAAGATGTATGGGGGAGGCCTGGCTAGATTTGTGTCCAGCTGTCCACTCTCGGACACAGGCTGGCCCTCAAGTCCAGAGTGCGAGTTATGTCTCCCCCCTCGGACCCGGTGCAAAATAATCAATGCCAATGTCGTTTGGGGGATGGGAACTGTCTACGACTGAGCTGGAATTACAAGAAACTCCTTGATTTATTTCTATGATTATTGCTTAATCAGTGCTCATTTATTGCCTAATATGACTTAGTTTATATACACAGACGTACCGTATTTATAGGTATATTAGACTATAAACAAGTTATGGCGGTAAGAAATGAAGGCAAGTTGTATATCAGCCTTTTAGCAGTGGACGCTGTTGGAAAATCGATATTATTACGAAATGATAGACAATTCAAAGAATTAACATTTGATTGAATTTTTGAAAGTATGTTTTCATTTTAAAATCTCGTTAATAAGCATTCTACAATCCTAGCTGCATCGAAAATTTGAGGAAATATTACGGTAATTAGGGCTCTAACGGTGCAGTATAGGTTGACTATTGGCTAACTATTGTAAAAGGATAAATCTCAACGATTATTCAAAATATAACTTTAGTATTGTATCCTCCATTAGAGCATTACTAAAGTTCTCTAATTGAGGATACTTGAAAGGTTTAAATTGAAAAGGCAATCATTCATGTAGGTCAACTCGTCATTTCTTCACTAATTAAAGTCCAAGGCCTAATTAAAATTATTGCAAGATGCCGGTCAACGATAAATCAGTCAGCGGTCAGTGGCCGCTCACCAGAGCGTGACGTCTACCGTGCCACTGTTCCTGTACTCACGTCATCACTCTGATGTTGTGGCTTCTGTTGCCACCGCTGGTTAAGGCTAGTGTTAAAGTTACTTACAGCTGTGGACCTCTCACTCACTCATTTTTAACCGTAAACTCTGCTGTGTTACTTATTGAATTGATAACCTCTTTTCATTAAAAGGGCTGGGAAGGGGGGGGGGGGGTACTTCTGGAAAAATAATTCTTGTATAATTTAGACCTAATGAAGACCCGAATACATAAAAACCTTAATGTAAACGACATTATTGACATCAATAGTCCCACATATTACATCAACATCAACAAACAGCTGTGACAGATCCACACAGCAACATTCTCTCTCATCTTCAGGTCATCAAACATTACATCACCCTCCTCACACACCACAACATCTCCACACACCAGACAGACGTTCCCAGACTTAACATCACCATCATCGCACATCACATCAATATCAACACACACCACCCATTATCACATCACATCACCATCACCATCCCATCACAAATGCCATCCCATTCCATCCCATCCTCATACCATCACCATCACATCACCATCACATTTACATCAACATCACCCTCACCATTTAACCACAAATATAATCTCATCACCAACACCATCTTATTACCATCATATCACATTATATCCTATTTCATCCAATCCCCATCCCATCATTATCCCATCACCTACGCATCACCATCCTGTTCCATCAACAACTACACACATATGCATACCCAGGCATCACATCACCATCCCGTTACATAACCAAACCATAACATCAACATCCACACATATCACCATCCACAAACAACACCATCAACACACATCACCATCCTCATACACCACATTAACACCCTCCCATATTCCCATAAACACCCAGCCCTCATCTCACCCAAAAGCCTTCTCCACCGATAAGAAAACTTTCTCACCCCTCCTGTCCCAACCACCTGACATACCGGAAGTAGGAAATTTTTCCAGAGTTGCCGAACGTCATTATAGTCTTCATACCTGGTTGTTATACCTCCCATTGTAGTGGTGAGCGATGTGTTACCATGACAACATAGTTTATTGACGCCATCTTTGCTGCTATGATGATGGCGTGAAATGTGTCAAGTGTTCGCAAACGGCCTCTCGTCTTGTGTGGTCAGCTCGAATGGACGTAGTGGTCAATATGGACGAATGGAATCTAGACAGTAGAGTCAATATAGTACAATAGACAAAAAGAGAAGTATGGACTAATGGAATAAGGCCAATATGGTCAATTCAGTATAATAGTTAATGTGGGCAATAATAAAATACGGGCATTATCATAGATTTTGTACAGGGAACAATCTTGGCAAGATGGAAAGTAACTACTATGTACAGACTAGTATCTGGATAGTAAGTAGTAGAGTGCACTATGTAAACATATAATATATATATATATATATATATATATATATATATATATATATATATATATATATATATATATATATATATATATATAACAAGTTGTAGAATATTGGTGGAATGGAAGATATAGACTACATTGACTAGATGTTTCCAATAGTACAGAGGTTTCCAAACTGATTACTGCGATTTACTTGAAAACTCCAGAAATCTTGTGCGCTATTTAAACTTCTATTTACCCCATAAAATATTCTTTTCGGATAAATATGTATTGTTAAATGTATTATCATAAAAATTGGTAAACAGAGGGACTAACATTCCTTGTTCGACAATTTGGGTGCCTTTATATGTGTTTTACTTTATAGAGGTAGTGTGGTGTGTTTTTTTGACACTTTTCGGGCCTCTTTCAGCACTTAGTCTAGTCATCGCGTCTAAGTTTTGAAACCACTGACAAGGCGACCACTAAATGAACATATTGTGGAAGTAACCGCTTGAATATAGAACAGACAGAAATATAAAAGTACATATGCATTAAACATATGGTGATACATTGTTTTACATAGACAGACATGTACACAATGAACTGAGCTTTACAGTGCATGCGTCCATATTGACAATGCTGACTAACAAATGCCATAATGTGCAAATGATGGACTCAAATAAATTAAACTATCCTCTATTAAAGATGTTATACACAAATCCCTCTTTAGGTCCGCGGCCGCAGTAAATGTAAACCTATCCCGCAGTAAATCTACGAAATTCATAGATCTACAATCTACATCCTCGCATAATTCATCTCGGAATATATGTTGCACATAAGTTTTTGCTCATATGAGGGTAAGTTGATGTTGTACATTTGAATAATATAGTAACAATTTAATTTTAATTTGGTTCCACTGATTTTAATCTTTAATTGTCTAATTGCAATCACTTTTCAATTTCTTTTGACATTTGCTGGTCTCGACAAAACCAATTTCAGACGTTTAAAAACTGGTGATGTTATCAAACCCAGTTCAAACATGGCCTGATGCCGCGCCGCTTTTGGTGACAAAAACAGCCGTAAGATGTATGGGTTTCCACTGCCACGACACGACAACAGCAGAGGTCAGTCTTGGTCCCAGGTTGTACCAGCGTTAGGTTGACCTTTCGCTTGGCCTTGTGGGAATGCTTGCTAAACGGCCGAGCTGAAGGGGCCTGCACACGATAAAGCTAGACCGCTTTGTTGATGTGTTTATTCTCTTAGTTAGGATTTATAAAAAATAAAAATTTCTGAATACTGCATGGACGTACAGTGAGCATCGGGCTTTTCTGGGTTTGACATAACCTTTATGTGGTCTGAAATTTATGGCCAGCACGCAACTGTCGATGTTAATTTATTGACTCCAGTCTGTATTTGCCTGCAATGAAGTTTTCTCATATATTCTCAATCATCCAATTCACACTGTTTAACATGCACATAGCTTATCATAAGCGTGTTCTACGACCTAATAGAACAACTCACTCGGGTCGGTCTACATGAACGAAAAAACAAAACTTATTGACAAAAAGATAAAGTTTAAAAAAAAAATCAATTCAGAAAATAAATCACTTCACTACGCGACATCTTTCATCTTAAAATGAAATTTATTTCACAACACTTTGCGTTGATTATATTTCCTTATCCAACAACCCCCCCCCCCCTCCTTTTTTTTAACCTCCGAGCTAATTCGATTAAAAAATATCACAAATTAAAGCCTGTATTGTCTTTCCAGGGGTACCACGTGATCGAATCAGGGGGATTTGGTTACCTCTAGACAAGGCCAACAACTATAATTAAAAGTTCAATGTCCGCCATCTTGTCCGCGCATCCTAAGGGCATCTCCCCATTCAACCTTACGCCGGTGTTCATTGTAATTGTCGTGTTTAACAGGTTGTAAATTAAAAAGAAAAACTTAGCCTTTTCGGACACCGTCAAGGGAAGACTTGCGTTTGATGACATGAAACCTTAGAGCCTTAGCCAACCTTCATCAGTACCTGGTCATAGACGGTGTTTTTTCTCTCTCGATAATCAAGCGTGGCTAATTAGTGGAGTAATTATTGCTTTGAAGATAATTCATCATAGCCGTGAGGTTATTTTGCCGATGGGTAGTGGTTATTTGAATTATTAAAAAAAAAAGTTTAATTAAAGTTATTGGCTTCATCGACCGTCATGTTTTGATTTCCAAAGGGAATAATAGAAGAACGGTCGTTAACTGTTAGATTAGAACTGGTTTCATTGTACATTGGAAGGTTTGACTTCAAGAAGTGATATTAGCAGACAGGCTGTTTTAATGTCACACATTTGTATTGATGTCATCTTTTTTGTGACGTCACCAATTTTTGTGATGTCAACATTTTTTTGGTAATAGCATACTTTGTATAATGTCACCACACTTTTTATGATGTCACCACACTTTTTATGATGTCAACTTTTTGTATAACTTCACTACTTTGTATGATGTCACCATTTTATTGTGACGTCAACAGTTTGTGTTATGTCATCATTTGGTATGATGTCAACCATTTGTTGTAACATCAGCACACTTAATATGATGTCCCCATTTTGTTTTGATGTCACCACTTTGTATGATGTCACCACTTTGTATGATGTCACCACTTTGTATGATGTCACCAATTTGTAACATGTCACCACATTTTGCTATGCCATAATTTTGCTGGTAACCGCTAAAAATAGACTGAAGAAGCCAGATAAATATGTCGAACACTTGCTACAAACGATTCTCTTCCACCAACAGACAGTAACTTGTTTACGTTCAAGTTGTGGTCGAATGGTTTAAAGCGAAATATCCTGCATCAAAGTCTCGAGTTCGATTACATTAATGTAGGGCGTGTACTTAAAGGTTCTCTGTGACCCCGCTCCCCTCTGGAGGGCGTGGCTCCCCTAATTCTGGTGGGTGTGGCTGTAGGTTTTATGTGAGTCAACTCAGCTCTATTACATACCTATGCTATAGCGTCATTTGCCAAACGTAAAGCTGGCTTAACACTGCACAAAATGTCTTCTTACTTTGTTGTCTCTATCTCAATCGGACTCCGTCTCTGTCTCAGTCTGTCTCTGTCTGTCTGTCTTACTACATTGATACCACAAGCAGCACACGATACAACGCAGCTCCTTACGACACCGCATGTCACAACACTGACGCTGCGACTTACAACACAATACCACACAGTATAACATAACACCACACAGTATAACATAACACCACACAATATAACATAACATCACACAATATAACATAACACCACACAATATAACATAACACCAAACAATATAACATAACACCACATAATATAACATAAAAACCACACCATATAACATAACACCACACAATATAACATAACACCACACAATATAACATAACACCACACAATATAACATAACACCATACAATATAACATAACACCACACAATATAACATAACACCACACAATATAACATAACAGCACACAATATAACATTATACCACACAATATAACATAATACCACACAATATAACATAAAAACCACACAATATAACATAACACCGCACAATATAACATAACACCACACAATATAACATAACACCTCACTATATAACATAACACCACACAATATAACATAACACCACAACACAATACAACACCCTACCACACCATACAACACAACACCACACCACATAACACAGCGACACTCTCACACACCACGACACTGATTATCTCACTACCATCACCCTTGTACCTCTTCACTTAAACCTCAGTGGTATCTTCCCAAACCCATATCTAACCCAATTTACAAATTTGCGCTTTTAGCACATTTGGTGTTGTAGCTTTTAATTGTAATTATCACCGACGACCAATGTAAACACAATCTTTACCCGTAGAATGACAAATAAAAGCTCCGTTACAAAACTATTTCTTAAATTAAATCGACTTTAAAATTTTGGTTGTTGGTGGGATAGGACGTTGTGGCAGAAATAGATCTATAAAAAAAGTTTCAGAAGACGTTTAGATCAGTATGGCTTGTCTGGATTCGTGTTGTGATCATGAAACCTGAATAGCGATACTGATCTATCTGTACTAAATCTATTTTCGCTACCTTTGTCTCGTTAGGGTGTTGAAATAAAAGATACTATGTCTATATTTGTCACAACTCAGCACAAAATGGATATCTCTAATCACGCAGTTAACACGAACAAGGTTTCTATTCATGCCAAAAAAAAAAAAAAAAAAAAAAAAAAAAAAAAAAAAAAAAAAAAAAAAACATTAGAAAACAATTCTCCAAAATCCACCCCCACCCACCCCCACCCTGAAGGCGCTACCCCGGTGGGCGTTTCCAGAAATAGAAGAAATAAACCAGATCTATCTGCCCCTGCCAAAATTGGATCGGTTCACACCCTGCTCAGGTTACCATTCCCAGCCTGTCACAGAAGTTAGAATTGTCCGGACGGTGGGTGGAATTGTCCGGACGGTGGGTGGAATAGTCCGGACACGAGGCTGGAGGGGGAAGGAGACATCCATAAAAATGTCAGCCCCGCAACCGTAACCCCCGCCCTGATCTCGCCCCACGGTTTAGGCCGAGGGAGTAGCGGCCCTTACCCAAGTGAAATGAAGTAATGTGTTTCGACAAGGGATGCAACTCGAGTTTCGGTGGGTAATCTGCATTGGGGTAAAAGAAGACATTAAATAATAGTTGAATTGTGATTCGGATTGAGTCATAGCAGATTTATATATTATTATTTTTTTTTGCTGAAGTTTCGAGAAACTGGAGTATTTTGAACTAGGATTATCAGAACAAAATAGTGTACCTCATTTGACGGAGAGCCACAATAAAAATTATGTGTAGAGAAATCTAAATAAAAACATTGTTTTACCCCTAATTATTCATCCTGAAAAGCAATAGATATCATGCCTTTTTTAAACCATACTTATCCTACCATCTTTCTCTCTAGCAGAAGTTCTCTACCATCTCCCGATCTACAAGACGTATCCTACCATCCTACCCCTAACCATCCTTCCTCTATACAACACATATCCAACCATCTTCCACTCTCTAACAGACCTCCTCTATCATACCCCCCTCTACCCCACATACCCTACCATCTCCTCTACATATATCCCACCCTCCTACCCCTAACCATCCTTCCCCTCTACAACACATATCCAACCATCTTTCATTCTCTTCTATCATACCCCCCTCTACCACTCATACCCTACCATCTCCTCTACATATATCCCACCCTCCTACCCCGTCTACCAGACGTACCCTACACCCCCCCCCCCCTCACACCCCACCCCACCCCAGCCCCGCACACACACGAAGACGGTTGACGCCTCAGACCGTGAGTTGTGAAAACGTCAGCTGTGAGATTCCCAGGTGTGGCTCACGTGCAAACAAAGAAAAGATAACCCTGACTGTACGTATCGATAGAGATCGATTGCTGAAATCTCCTCCGCTAGCTACTAAAAATGATTTACCTGGGTTTAGACGACATCTTTTATTTTCTTCTGTGGACAAAGAAAAGTACTTTACTCTCTTTATATTCAAGCCTTCGTTAGTTTATGACTGGGAAAGTCTATATTTAATTGTTGGCTTTTTGTTATAGAAAAAATGGGGATTTTCCGTTGAGTGCCAGCTGTATCCAATAGGGTAACTGAAAGGCAATTGGAAATTCCCGATTTTTTTTTTTGGGTATCTCCGTTCAAATTGCAACGAGTATGTTGTCTGAATTATACGTCATGAAAGTAATTTGTTTTAAATTCTACAAATAGGTGAAAGGTAAATGAATGTGTCTGTGATGTTTCTGTCTTACCACAATGACATCAAGCATAACGACACAACGCAGACCCTTACGTTACCACATGTCTACATACTGACACCACACCCCACCCCACTACACTACACCACACAATCCAACACCACACAACATGACACCACACAACAGGAAACCGCACAACATGACACCACACATGACACCACACAACATGACACCACACAACATGACACCACACAACATGACACCACACAACATGACACCACACAACATGACACCACACAACATGACACCACACAACATGACACCACACAACATGACACCACACAACATGACACCACACAACATGACACCACACAACATGACACCACACAACATGACACCACACAACATGACACCACACAACATTACACCACACAACTTGACACCACACAACATTACACCACACAAAATGACACCCACTGACAAATACACTGGCATTGCACTGATACCACACTGACACCTCATTGACACTAAATTGACACTACACTAACACCACACAATCCAACACAACACCACACAATCCAACACGACACCACATGTCAACACAAACGTAGCCACAAAACACCACATTCCTCACATTTTCCCTAACACGCCCATCCACCAACCCCTACACAGTGTACGCCACTTCCTAAATTTCTAACATAATTTGTGCAACAGGACACTAAACGGTGTCAGGCGATCTTTTTTACACCACAATTAAAGATCCCACCCCGCTACAAGATATATTGTTTAGCCAGGATAATATGTCCCCGCGTACTTCGCTAAAAGACTTTAGCTCCTAAAGCTACATTGACAACTTGTCAGTTATCACTGTTTGTGGCGTAGATAGGGTTTGTGAAGTTCTTATAAGAAAATTATATTTCGGCTTCGGTTGAAAAAAAACATTAACTCGTAACATTTTGTAAATAAAAATTGTACTTCGAAATTAAATATTATGAAAATATTGCCATTTAACTCGTCGACATAGAAACCGAAATCATATCCTGGAATAGAAACAAACTGAACTCTAAACACAAACCACATTAACTGCTGTTATATTTTTGTTTGTTTTTGTGTATTAGGCAGTGGCCAGAGCTAGCTTCAATCCGTTTAGAGCGTGCACATTTATAAAATAAATTTTAAAAAATTTGAATTTTTAAAAGTAGTGTCTTGGATTTAAAAAAAAAAATTGATGCTTATATCACTACAACATAAAATGTTGAAAAGCGTTTAATTAAAGCACTTCTTATGTTCTATTTTCTTCTTTTTTTTTCTTCTACAGGGATTCAGGTTTTTAAATCCGTTCAAATGTCGGATTAAACAACGCCGCCATCACATTGGGATTAGCTATAAACTATTGATTGGGTCACACTTCCGACAACTCTGGAGGTAAAAATAAACTTAATCCCTTGGTGTGTTTACATGTAGATTAAGATTAGAGGATGGTTGGAGATTTGCGGTTTAATTAAAATAAACTATTTTTAGCAAGATTTTTCTTTAGATCCGTTTATAATTGTTTTTAGCTGCCACCACTGACTTCGATTCGTTACTATTAGATATGTTACAAGTAGACTATTTCGTTTTGTTTTAATTATAAACTAAATTGGGATTCAATGCTATGGTTTGTTTAGATTCTATTATACAAAATAAATATAACGTTACATATATTAAAACTTAATTTTTATCTGCCTTTGTTTTGAGTTCAATGTATTGTTTTGTTTTATTTATATTGAATTTTTCAAATGTAGCTGTATATGTTGTCCATAGATATTTTATCCATGATATCCTTTTAGCTGATATATTTTATCCTGAGAAATTTTGTCAGTGAAATAATTTGTTCTGATATAATTTATCATGGAACAGTTATATAAATATATCAAATGTAATTACCCTATGCTATGTGTTTGTTTCAAATGTATACAAACATTAATTTATTTATCGCTTCAAATCCAGAAATCCATAATGGCTAAATTGTGTTTTGTGTTCTTGTTTATGGTCGCTGTGATCAAATGTAAACTCATTGTTAGTTAGATCTCAAATGTGATTTTATATTTTACTGGTGTTTTTTTTTTAAATCTTTCACATTTATTAAACTTCACCTTGATGAGCTATGAACTTTTCATTTCCTTTCGATTGAGCGTTTACTGAAATACTTAAATTTATAGATCTAGTCATTCTATTTTTTATTCCAGCAAACATGACAGCACTCAGGTTTCATTTGTTGAATATAATAAGTATGTAAGGATGGTATATTGTGGAAGTTTATTGTTGAATTAATAACCTGCTGATTTAATATACATGTAAAATTATTCACTGCCCGGTGAATATGCCGGCAAATCATTAAATACACCTCACAATTCAATACCCCTGATAGTTAAATACACCAGCCAGTGGAATATATCCTGTTGATTGGTAGACAGGTGAGTATGGCGACCTTCCGTGTCAGTGCTTTGTTGCCGTGTTGTCAGTGACACGTGGACTTATGTGTCAGTGTCACCTGCTCCGTGTCAGGTCACGCGCGTCTGGTTTCAGCCGTTCAAAAAAAAAAAAAAAAAAATTGCAGCTGAAAAGGGAATTAACTCTAAAAGACAACGTGAATTTTTTTTCCCCCAATCCTAACTTTAGGTCAGAGAGAATCGGGTTGATGAATGTGACTATATTATTTAAAGAGATGAGGTTTAACGTGTAGGGATTAAAATGTTAAATAAAAAAAGAAATTAAATACAATCTTTAAATATAATTACTTTTTAATCTCAACATTAATTTTATAAACAAAAAATATGTGGCATATTGTAGCGTGATAAATGAAGACAACTGACCCGAGACATTTTGTGTTCGTGCTGTTTCTAGCTCTAACGACTGACCACTGGGATGATGAAAGCACGTGCATCGTGAGCAGACTAAATTGTACCAAAAACACACACACATAAAACAAAGGTAAACGTGTAGCGAAAACAGTAAGTCAAACTTAGATCGATAGACGTGACTGGAGAATGAACATTACTTGCCTGCTGACCACCGCACCACCAATCCCCCAACCCCTACAAGCTAACCCACTCACACACTGACCCATACACACAAGCTGACCCACCCCCACATCAGCTAGCCCATACCCCACAAAAGCTAACCCCTACCCCAACACACACACACTTTCCTCAACTTCTCAAAAATCTAAGTGTTTTCATGAGAGTAACCTAAAATCTATGACTTCCTTATCAACCTAAAAAGAATGACTTACACGTTCACTTTAAACTATGCCTAAGATAGTTACACAAAACTATAGAAAATATACTATATAGATATTATATTTCAGATGTTGTGGAACAATGAGATCAACTGATTATTTACCGGAGTGATTTTGTTCATGTTAAACTGTATCCCTCAAGATCGTGCTTGGTTGTGATGGATCCACGTCTGATTGGTTCAAATCATATGACAGTGACACAGTATGTGTCTGTGTATAGCACATGTGACGGTCACACAGTTATTTAAAATAGTCTGATATTGAAGCAGTTATAGGCCAGATAAAATAAATTCTGCATATGTTGCCACACTGTTTCATCAAGTTAGATAAGAAAACAAACATTGACACTCATCCCCCGCTACAGATTGCATTCACAATCTTAATCAATACTCACCCACAGCAAACAATCTTAACACACACCCACCACTCCCCACACATAATCTTAACACACCCCCACCTCTTTCCACACAGAATCTTAACACACCCACACCTCTCCCCACACACAATCTTAACACACCCCCACCTCTCCCCACATACAATTTTAACACACCCCCACCTCTTTCCACACAGAATCTTATCACACCCCCACCTCTCCCCACACACAATCTTAACACACCCCCACCTCTCCCCACATACAATCTTAACACACCCCCACCTCTTTCCACACAGAATCTTATCACACCCCCACCTCTCCCCACACACAATCTCAATAAAAAAGACTTCTACACTCCACGCGAATACAATCAGTAGAACATCGTAACCATTCCCAACCATCGTTAATTCAGTACATTCCCTAAACTACCCCACCCACATTCTCATTTCAAAATATCCCCTCCACAAAATCTCACATAGAACATTCCCTTCACTCTCCCCTTTGGTTAATTCAATTCATACCATAACTCTCACCTTCCATGCAATCTCAATTCAACCCCCCCTCCCACACAAACATAAACACACACGACCTCACTAGATATGCCCACACAACACTCTCTCCATGAATATATTTAATCACAACATTTAGAAAGAAAAACATTTTTTTTTATTTCCTGGAGGCATGGGACTAGTACAGGTAATTTATACGTACCATCTAAACAATGGCTAATCAAGTGTAAGTTTTTTTTAATAATAGGAACCTGCATGTACATTATGATCATATAAAAACAAATGAAAACACAAAAAATGATAAATATAATTTTATACACAAACACGAACATATTTATTTAGCATTAAGTTAAACATAAATTCATCACACAATATAAAATAGATTGATTTTTTTTCTCAATAAAGTTCTTACATAAATTAGTTGAACAAACAGAAAATATTCATCAATGTTGAAGCGTAATGTCTTGTCTTAATAGTACGTTGTCGTAGTGTAGTAGTTAGACGTAGTACGGTAGGGTGTCGCAATTTAGTAGAATGTTACAATAAAGTAGGGTGTCGCAATTTAGTAGAATGTTACAATAAAGTAGGGTGTCTCACTGTAGTAGAATGTTACAATATAGTAGGTTGTCTCACTGCAGTAGAATGTTACAATATAGTAGGATGTCTCACTGCAGTAGAGTGTAACAATATAGTAGAGTGACTCACTGCATTAGAAAGTTACAATATATAGTAGGCTGTCTTACTGCAGTAGAAAGTTACACTTTAGTAGGGTGTCTCACTGCAGTAGAATGTTACAATATAGTAGGCTGTCTCACTGCAGTAGAGTGTAACAATATAGTAGGTTGTCTCACTGCAGTAGAATGTTACAATATAGTAGGGTATCTCACTGCAGTAGAATGTTACAATATAGTAGGCTGTCTCACTGCAGTAGAATGTTACCAGTAAGTAGGATGTCTCAATGCAGTAGAATGTTACAATATAGTAGGTTGTCTCACTGCAGTAGAATGTTACAATATAGTAGGATGACTCACTGCAGTAGAGTGTAACAATATAGTAGAGTGACTCACTGCATTAGAAAGTTACAATATATAGTAGGCTGTCTTACTGCAGTAGAAAGTTACACTTTAGTAGGGTGTCTCACTGTAGTAGAATGTTACAATATAGTAGGGTGTCGTTCCATAATAAGTGGTCGTAATACAGTAGGCAGATGCACAATAGTAGACGGTCACAATGCAATAGGCAGTGCTGTTGTAAGCGTATGCGGGCTCGGTGATAGAAACAAAAAAAAATATCCAGTAAAAACAAAATAACAATAAATAAAACATGAAGTATCTTGTAAGTGTTAGGAAGGAAACAATTATAACTTAAATCCTCCAAATAAAATAAAAGCTAGTAAATTTGGCTGCGATGATCCAAGTTGTATAATGTTACTGAAAAACATGGATCACTGTTACTTTGGTAGAATATTGTAAGTAATTGAATTATACATTAACACATTTTGACCAATGTGAACAACTGAAGAAGATTTTGTACCAGGATATTAGTTCAATGATCGAAGAATTTCTTCACAATAAAACAATAATTAAAATTACTTCCACTGTTGAAAACATCCTATTCTATAATTTTTACTTTCATAACCCTTAAACAAATTTAATTTCAAAACAAGATCTATTAAGCGCTACAAAGAATTCGTCCAAAATCTCTAGAATATTTTAAACCTTCAATTATCCAGTTTTTTTTCAATATAACCTCAGGTTACTGTTAAAATTTTAAAGCAACATTAACTGTGAATATTGTTCTGAAATGGACACAGAATGATATCTTTATTTAAGTACAATCAAAACACAACATTTATAATCTCATTTTTTTAACTAAATTATAAAAATAACACGTATCTTTACACTCAACAAAAACAGCGAAATAAATAAAATTTAAAATCTATTCAAATATTATAAAATTTTCATTTAAAATACCTGTTACATAAAGAAATAAGAATGCCACTTGAAATTGATTTAATTAATTAATCAAACTTAAATTCACAAATTGTACTTCATCTAATGATGATGAGTTTTTCAGATGCTAAAAAATTATATTCAATATGGAAACTATAAAATCAGCTAGGCTTATAGACAGAAAAAGAAGTTAGAAAAACTAGTATGAAAACAAGTATTTTACAAACCTATTTTAGTTGTCCGAAACAAAATTTTGCCTAATTAAAACAAAGGACATCTAATGAGATAATTAGGTTTGACGTTTTTTTTTACACGAATAGACTGGAACTAAGTTTGAAATATGTGTATTCATTAATTAATTAGTAATGCTACAATTACATTAAGTGTATCAGTAAGTTATTTCATAAGGCCTACTATAATTAGTTTTATACTCAGCAAAGATGTATCAAAACACTTATTACATTACATAGGATGTATACGTTTTTCAACGTTCATTTAAGCCAAATATCAACAATACTTCAACGTTCATTTAAGCCAAATATCAACAATACTTTACTGTTCATTTAAGCCAAATATCAACAATAATTTACTGTTCATATAAGCCAAATATCAACAATACTTTACTGTTCATATAAGCCAAATATCAACAATACTTCACTGTTCATACAAGCCAAATATCAACAATACTTTACTGTTCATATAAGCCAAATATCAACAATACTTCACTGTTCATATAAGCCAAATATCAACAATACTTTACTTTTCATATAAGCCAAATATCAACAATACTTTACTGTTCATATAAGCCAAATATCAACAATACTTCACTGTTCATATAAGCCAAATATCAACAATACTTTACTGTTCATATAAGCCAAATATCAACAATACTTTACTGTTCATATAAGCCAAATATCAACAATACTTTACTGTTCATATAAGCCAAATATCAACAATACTTTACTGTTCATATAAGCCAAATATCAACAATACTTTACTGTTCCGAAACAGAACACAGACACTGCACGGCGCGGTTGAGACAAAAGTATAACCCTGACAAAACTAAGTAGATTAGTGGTCATATGTGGACATATAACACGCAGCACATTTGGTTGTATACCATAACATCATAAACAAACGTGAGAACCTCTAGCAGACGCCACAACAGACGACATCAACAACGGAACACACGTCACTTCCGAACGAACGCATTCATCCAGCCCTGTGGTGGTGAGATGCATACGTTAGACCTGGCGACCTGTTTCCGGTCACCGTTTAGCCTGTCAGAACCCGAGCGTCTCACCATCAGTCTCACCATATTGTCTCACCATTAGTCACGGGTCTGAACCAGTCTCCTACCATTGGTATACTAAGTGTGAGTTAGACCCTACTATTTCATATAAATATGTTTATAAATATTCTTGTAGACAATTGTGTTTATGAAAATTCCTTTTTTGTTTTTATTTTGTAATATTATGACAATTGTAAGTAATGTAAGGTTTCAGTACTTTGAGTATGTTTGTGGCGTATAAGTTGTCTAGGTGTGCTGCAATCATAAACATGTCCTAATTCCAGAGAACAAAGCTGAGTACGTTGTAAACACACTCATAACAACAGCTACACATCTCTGGGTACCGATGCACCACTACACACCATGTCAACCCCAACACTACACACCTTGACAACCCCAACACTACACACTTTGACAACCCCAACACTACACACTTTGTCAACACCTTCACAGTGAAACACAGAAACATCCTGTATCAATGACTTGACAAACTATACAACCAGTGACACGAACTACACAGTGTGTTGATGCCATACACCTAGAGGTGAAACCAATGAGATCTATAAAAACAGAGAGCCATTTATTTAAAATGTCACGTGGACACCTGGTGTGTCACACCTACCCTCGTACACACGGCCATCACGTGACCGCCTCATTACTCCCAATCATGTGCATTATATACAAGACAATATTTATATATATACTTATATACAAGATGTATATTCGTCTAGAGCTGATGAAACATCAAGATGTGTGAGATGACATCCAGATGTGTGATAAAGATAAGTTGACAATATATAACTGACATCAATTCATCGCGGCGTTGAGCAGGAACAACATTGGACACTTCCAGAAGTGATTCTGTGGCTTCTCAGAACGAGATATCACGGCGCCTCAAAGCTTTTGTCTTTTCCAGACCACGTTTTTCCAGACCATATTTTCCAGACCACGTTTTCCAGACCATATTTTCCAGACCACGTTTTCTAGACCACGTTTTCCAGTCCGTATTCTCATGTTAACTACACATGTTTAACTTATATTTGTTAAGTCATTTTAATATTTATAAATTCTCGTCATCGCTTAAGTCATTTTTTTTAGTCCTTGAAATCTGACTTGCATTGTATTTTGATATACTGAAAATCCGTTTGCACATGCGTATTCAAGGAACGCTTTCAAAACCATGTTGGTATTCATAACCCAGGCTATCGCTGGGAACAGATTGTTTCTTTATCTGCAGTCTCCGTCGTCGCTGAGGTCATCTTCGTCCTTGAACTCTGACTTGCAGTTGCTGTTGAGCTCCTGGATGGCCAGCTTCTCCTTCTTCAGCTTCATCCGGCGGTTCTGGAACCAGATTTTGATCTGCCGCTCCGTCAGACACAGCGAGTGCGCGATCTCGATGCGCCTCTTGCGGGTCAGGTAGTGGTTGAACTGGAACTCCTTCTCCAGCTCCAGGGTTTGGTACCGGCTGTACGTCTGCCGGCCGCGGCGTCGTTGAGCAGAGTTTGGACCTGGTGAAGAGAAAGTAAAACTCATTAGATCTTGTGGTACCAGAGAAAATTGTTACACATTAGTTGTTTATTCAGACGAGATTTTGTGATAAGAGAAACAAATTGTTACAACAATTAGAAATTTTCCTAGGTACGATCTGGTGTTAAGAACATTTTTTTACATGTTTGCAATTCATCGGGAAGAGATGTTTTGATTAGAGAAAGAAACACTATAACAATTTAAAAGTTTGAAAGTAGGATCTGGTTTTGAAATAGAGTATAAACGTGAGTAATACATCATGTAGTTCTTAACTGAGCAGATTAAGGACCCGGCTATGGGAGAGAAAAAGAGGTCAAACGTTGATAAACCGTCGAGGTGTTTCCTAAGTGCAAACATACCACAAATACTATCGATATTACATTGAATTTCCTAAACCCTGGACCAAGCTTTACCCGAACATTCATTGACAGCCGACGAGCCCATACACCTTTGTAACAAGACTTGACAGTATTGTTGTGGCTGTTGTTAAGTTATTGTTATTTAAACTTGATCATTGTTCTTTATTGCTTTTGTTGTTGTTGTTGTGTTTATTCATTGAGTAGAATCTTTGAAATAAAACTTTTATAGAAAAAAAAAATAATTGTACTATATTTCCGGCTGATTAAAGAGCTTTCACTTAAACCGGAAAGGCGTGTCGCCGCTTTATTTACCGGAATCGCTCGACACTATATTGCCAGGCAAGAGATCACAGAAGAGCCTATAGGTCTTATTTCCTGAACACAACGCCATTAGAGCTACAAGAATAAGCACTCAGTGAATCAATAAACAACAAGGCAAGAATACAAAACAGCTTTACGTAGCAAAAGCTAAGTTTTTTAGTACGTTGATTTTTTTTTTGGTAAAGTTTCATTCGATTTCTTCATATTCGTTATTTCAGATTCAGTATATACATGCTGTTATTGTAAACATATGGACATGTTTGTTGAATACTAAATCTTGGAAATTATGTTTTAACAAACCAATTAAAAATCCAGTAGGATGTGTACCTCTAAACATGATCTTTACCACTAACTGATTCTTTGATATAAATACAAGGTAAAATAAATAAATTAAAAAAAAATATTATAATGTATTTAAACGTTGACTTTTAAATTTTTGTTACTAAATGTGGTGAGTATGTGAAATATGTTGTATGTTCTTGATGACTAAGGTTACATCTTAACTTTGTAGGTCGGCTAACTCAAGTCAGCGGAACATTGTGTAAAGGCAGCCAACCGTGACGACCATTATTTCATCTGACACCGTGTGTGTAGGGGGGGGGGGGGGGGGGAGGGGCGTTAGGCCAGGTAATCCGGTACAGGTGGACACGCTTTGTACAGAGAGCTGTAGATTATATTCAGGTCTAGCTGGCTAACACATTTAGTTATATTCAAGTCTAGGTGGCTAACATTTAGTCATATTCAGGTCTAGGTGGCTAACATTTAGTCATATTCAGGTCTAGGCAGCTAAAATTTAGTCATATTCAGGTCGAGGTAGCTACATTAGTCGTATTCAGGTCTAGGGGGCTAACATTTAGTCATATTAAGGTCTAGGTGGCTAACATTTAGTCATATTCAGGTCTAGGTGACTAACATTTAGCCATATTCAGGTCTAGGTGGCTAACATTTAGTCATACTCAGGTCTAGTTGGCTAACATTTAGTCATATTCAGGTGTAGGTGGCTAACATTTAGCCATATTCAGGTCTAGGTGGCTAACATTTAGCCATATTCAGGTCTAGGTGGCTAACATTTAGTCATATTCAGGTGTAGGTGGCTAACATTTAGTCATATTCAGGTGTAGGTGGCTAACATTTAGTCATATTCAGGTCTAGGTGGCTAACCTTTAGTCATATTCAATCTAGGTGGCTAACATTTAGTCATAGTCAGGTCTTGGTGGCTAACATTTAGTCATATTCAATCTAGGTGGCTAACATTTAGTCATAGTCAGGTCTTGGTGGCTAACATTTAGTCATATTCAGGTCTAGGTGGCTACATTAAGGCCGACATATGGGCCTTGTGATACGACCTAAGCGACATTTTTTCTTAAAATTAATAACAAGAAAAATTATAAATTATTTTACATAATTAATTGCCGGTGGAAATTTATACACTATGAGTAATGGTGATAGACCGAGGTGTAAGTATTAGTGCACTAAAGCTACCTGTAATACAGCTAGGTGTACCTTTGATGGAACAAGTGGTATATATTACAACACAACAAATAACTGTGATAGACCGTGGTAATGATATTACCACACTACAAGTACCTGTGATAGACACTACAATAATCTACACCAGCACTAACATGTTGTTCTACCTTTGTGTGAATGCATGTGTGAGATGTAGGGTCGTTGTAACTCCTTCTCAACTACATGTAAACAGTGAGTTATTCAGTCAAGGGAGATAACCGTGTCTCACCTACACGAGGGGAAGTAATTGTGTCTTTCTACCTCGGTGTCTGTTGTTTGGGGTTTTATAGTCAGGGAGATGGATGGGGTTCTGTGTGGGATGAGTGCCAACATTTTTTTTCGGATGTGTGCGGGCAGTAGGAAGACATGGAAAACATGTTCGGTTTAAAATACTGCACCATGATGCAGTTGCGTGCGTTATCGTACCGTTCTTAAATAGGTTAATGAGCTTTTCTTCTTGTCCTGTAATTAGATTACTAATATCGGGGTAGGTGTCGTGGGGAGAGGAAAAGAATAGACTAATTAAAAATAATTTGATTTGACTCAATGGAAGGTTATGGTTGAGGCTCTATGCTTCACAGGGAGAAAAGAGGATAAAGTCAAGTAAGTAAATCAAGTAATTGGTTCAAGGATTTACAAAAGGCGTTACAAAGAAGTGTGTCGAGGGGAGTGGCAAACTTGCTCCGGTGGTCGTCTATATTTTGAATATATATATATATATATATATATATATATATATATATATATATATATATATATATATATATATATATATATATATTTGAAATTATATTATGTAGTTTCACTTATTTCGAAACGATGATAATCTCGAAGCTAGGCCTCCAGTCATTTCAAATATCTAGGGATTTCTGATGAAGACCTTTTGTCGAAAAGTCACAATATAAATAATAATAATAGCTGAAATGAATAATTGTATAGAGTAGTACAAGTTAAAGGACGCAGGATGGACAGAAGGAAGCAGTTTTAATCAAGAGCGAATTTTCTTGATCGGTGTGGGGAACCCCCACCACGTGACAGTGGATGGTATCCATCCATCACCATCATCCCCAACTTGCCACAGGGTTCAGGGTTCAATCGCCCTCGTTAATATCGGGGTTGGTCCGGCCTCTCACGAGGGAGGCCGTATTTGCCTAATGGGATTGCATCTATCAGCATGCATATGCGGTAATATCGGTGATTTTTGTCATGAAGGGACGCAACCCTGCGTCACCAACTCTCAAGGGGCGGGTTATCCAGCCAAATAAAACGCACTAAATAAAGGCGAAACAAAGGGGACAAAATCCAGATCCCCTCTCCTGAAAGCAATTAGGTAAGTTTATAAAAAAAATTAAAAAAAACTATTCTGGATACGAAAAAAAAACTCATGCGTAAATGCATATTTATTAAAATAGAGATTATTCAGAAATATAAACGAAATAGAGACAAAGGGTATTCTTTTGGTGAAACTATTTCTCAGTTATTCAATGTATTTAAAGATTTGTTCCTCCATCGGTAAACTTCCATCTTCTCACACCCCCCCCCCCCCAACCTCACCACCTATGACGTATCTTTTCAGGATACCAGTTATGAATCTGTGTGCCAAAAAGTTAAGAGATAATCATACGCTTTTTTTCCTTCTCCTTCCAGGGAGACAACTTTTAAGGAATTAAATTTTCGATCCATTCTCTGGAAGTTTTATTGCGGTAGATCTCGGACCCCTGCGCCGTTTGGAAATTACCATCTCGCTCAAGAACGGTGCGGCTCGGTGCAAAGAACTTTAGGGCCGCACCGTTGAACGCAACGGGTGCGCATCTTGTGCGATAATGAACACAGGGAGGGAACTCGAGCTAAAAAAAAAATGTGTTCGACAGATGCGCGTGATTTCACATCGACCGCGGTTATCCTTCTATCTGGCCGCGTCAATAACGACCAACACCTTCAAGGTCCAATTTTTATCGTTTCCATTAAGGAGAAAAGTCTACCGCATTTTTAGAGTTATGGCATTTCATTCCGGACTTATTCTACGCCCGTAACGACGCGCATATGTTAGGACGTCAGCGTATGTTATGACGTATCTACGCACCACGGGCAAGAGGGAAGTTTATGGGATATGTGCCAAAACATACAGCATCATAATACCCCGACATCTTACCGAAAACGTCACAGAATAACCTCTAACCCTCTCTACAACAATAGTGCCTAATGTAAATATACTTAGAGTACAAGAAGCAAGACGAATATAGTAGTAAGAAAACTTTACATTAAGGAAACTAGATGGTAACTAGACGGTAAGAAATAGTAATATTACCGCCTATGATACGTTAAACATTGACCATATAAATGAAAAACTAAATTTAGTATAATGTAAAATACAAAGGGATAGAATATAAACAGGACTGTCGCATATTCTCACTGCGAACAAATGTCATTACCAGAGTAAAATTTTATAATTGTATGCTACCAGGATCATGCGTATGCTTCCCAAATTCAGTAAGGATTTAAAAGCGTTGATTAAAATGACCCTAGTGTGTTCTAAATATAAAGCAGATTAAGTCGAGTAGACCAGGTGTGAGCTAATCCCTCCCGTAGCCGAGCCAGCGTTAGCGGGGACAGTTTCAATCTTGCCACTGTGGAAATCTTGACAAACACTAGAAAAACGGGAATCCATTGTGAAACGTGTCGGCCACCGCACCCCCCCCCCCTGGTGTAGTGGAGTCAGAGTGGAGTCAGGAGTCAGCTTAGTGGTGTTCTCAAGCCAACTTAGCGCAATGTTAAACCGCATTAAAATGGGATTAGGGAAGGTGAGAAAACGAACGTAAACTTACGCTTATCTACGGGGATTAACGGCACACATTTATTTCAGCTATTTGGGGGAATGGGGCGGAGGGGGTGGTGGGGGTGGGGGTTATACTGGTTGTGTAGGAAGGGCCACACAGTCACACAGATACACAGGCATACACACACATTAGTCATATATATATACAGAGGCGCAGCGACCCTTCCTGGCGCCCGGGGAAAAACTTTCGATTTGCACCGCCCCCCTCCTCAAACTTTCAATTTGCACTCCTCTCAATATTGTGATTTGCACCCCCCACTCAACCTTTCAATTTATATTTCCAACCCATTTTGGCGCCCCCTATGGTCGGCGCCCGGGGACATATGTGTCCCCCCCCTGTGTATATATATATATATATATATATATATATATATATATATATATATATATATATATATATATATATATGTAAAGTGTGTAAAGTTTGCGACATGAACAAAGATGTTATTGCTTCATCTAATTTATCACGAACTTGATTATTTTCATTAATGAAGGAACTTCTGAAACTGACTCACTTTGGTGAAAGTTTGAGCGTCTCATGATCCTATCAAGCATCCCAGAATTCCCTGCCCAAGTTGTACGAGAGGAGATGCTGTGATCCCAATGGCTGATTCCATTTCAATTTTTGTGTGCGACAAACATTACATTTGCATAATACATGACTCACTCAACGGTGATACTTCCGGTAAAAAAAAATGTCGAGGCCAATCAGAAATAGGAGAATTAGAAAAAAAAAATCCCCAAATGCAAAGCAAGACATTCCAACTGCATTTCTTAAAGCGGGGAAAACCTTTTCCGAAGATTTTTCTTTTATCATATAAAAAAATCAAGATCGAATCCTTTTCCATTTGACACGGTCAATCCCATGCTTTCCCTCGCTATCTCATGTCCAGTGCAAATACATCTCAACTCTCAATCTCATCCAAAGTTGTATTTCTTATATTTTTTTTCCCTCCAATCTCAACGATTGAACATTTTAAACTTTCTCAACCCAAACCGAAGAATCTAACCCATCTTCAATGTACAAAAAAAAAAAAAAAAAACGCGCTGATTCCAAAATGCAAATGAAATGGGCGTACGGCCTGCGCCGCCATCTTCAATTCCAGTTCCATTAGTGTTAGATTCACCATCCCGCTTGAGCTCGTAAACTACAGGCTCACGCCGGCGTATTGAAGACCGTTTTCAGATGAGCTCGCCTTCGAAAATTACGAGCCAACGAGCGCCGGACGAGCCAGCCAATCAGAAGCGAACCAATGACGTATTGACAGAAGACATTTGTCGCATGCGCATGGATGTTCTTTTTGTTCCAGGTTCCTTGTTCTACGTGGAAAATAAGAGAAATTTCAGCAATTTTTCTGGGGAAATTTGATGAAACAAGGGGCAATTTTCTTAAATTGAGCTTATGCTTGAACGGAGAGGCAGAAAAAAAATAAATAAAGAAAAATCATTCCGTTTTTATTCGAGCGAAAAAATACGAAATAAATCTAGTCTTTACGGAAATACAAGAGATCTGACGTTTTGAAATAACAGAAGACTTTTGTAATTAGTTGGGGCAGGGGTCTGCACGTGACTGGTGCATGCTGGGATGATATATCTACTAGGCATGGGGTTCGGGTTCAATGGTGGGGTGAGCAATATAAGGACGTGAAAGGGCTCAGTATCCAGATGGAGGGGGGTATGTGGGTGATATATATCACAAAATCACACACTATTCAAATATAATTTATCTAAAAAACAATACGACACACAGAAGGACGTAAAGTGCTCAACATCCAGATGGTGGTGTGTGTGTGTGGGGGGGGGGGGGGGTTGTGGGTGCCATTTTGATTAAACAAATCAATATTAATATAGTAAGTTGTCATGAGATATGTATAAGAACATAACACATCATTCACATATAATTTATCTCAAAAACTATACGACACACACCAGATACGAGAAAACGTGGAACCTATGATCAAGCTTGCATGAAATAACATTAAAAAATGTATACTTTATCAAATTAGTCGGAAACTCCTGTCGCGAATATAAACGTATTATAGTGTTAGCCCAATAACATTGAGATTAGGACTCGTGGCGTAACTTCAGCGTTGTGGCGAGAAGATGCAACAATAAAAACAAAACAAAAATAGTTAACTTAATTATCATAGCTGCGTTTTGCAATAAAGAAAAATACGCCTCACATTTCAAACCATAAAACCGACGCGATCTACGCAAGTGGTGATTCTACAACATCGTCACGACAGTTATCGCAGATCTGAAACTACAACACACGTGAGCATAGGCTCAATACTAATTCTCATTGTTCCAGCCACGAACACATTATAGCTGCAGCTACCTGTAGATTGCTGCGTGATGCTAGCTATTGATTAGCCATAGACCCGTACCACCGCAGTTAAATAAAAAAAATATTTTTTTTTTTTACGATTTGATGATAAAAGCAGGCGTATACAGAACCTAACGAAAGAAACCCTGTCTTTGTTGTGTTTCAATAGTTTAATAACATTAAGTTGTAAAACTAAACAAGGGGATGGCGTGGAGGGGCACGATCCCACAATGCACGGGCTTGCGTGAGCGCGCGTGCACGAGGGGGGTGGGGGGGGGGGGGGGACTGCAGAGGGAGATAATAATGTTTCCAATTATGCTTGCAAATCCGTGTGCTGTTAACCGTAAGGGGAGGTAATAGAGTTTAAAATCGGCAACGGAGCCGAAGACAGTCAATTCATTTCGTTCAGGCCGGCTCCATAATTCCGTGCAGCCGTTAATTGCGTCATGGCGTCTTACAAACTGGGCCTCCCTGGCCCTTTTTTGTTGGGTCCTCGGCCCGGGCCATGACAGGGGACGACAAGCCCTGTTTTTATAATTGGAGGGGTGTCCGGGGACACCAAATCTCACATTAAAACTCGGGGTTTTAAAAGGGAAGTTACGCGTCGTGGTGCGCAACAAGATCGGCGCGAGAAATGGTTTGTCGCGATAGCCGTTTAACCATGTCGCGGTTGATAGGCTTGCAAGTTTTGCCTGACCTCCCCAACCCAACCAGAACCCTCCCGGGGTTCAAAACAAAATTTTTAATGAAGTTACTACCAATCAGATAATTAGTTCATAATTATGTTAATGAATTGTGGTTAGGTTTTTTTCCTTAACACCAACCGAAAATAATTTGAAAGGTGACTATATTTGAGAACTTATAATAATGCATTTTATCAAATATTCCCCATACAGCTGCTAAAAATAAATTGGAACAAGTTTGTTTAAAGTCAATGTTTATGTTTACTTTATAGAAAACGCAAGACAATTTTTGCTCATAAAGCAACAACCACAACACAGCTATGTAAATGCTGCTGTAGTCTAGTGCATGAGTTTGGTTGTGATGTATCTAAGCTTTAGACACCATCTTTGTTTACCAGGTTCATACATGCGTTCTTTCGAGAACTACAAAAATAAACACAATTTTCCTTTTTTTAACTGTACCATCAAATAAACTAATCTCAAGTCGGTCGGGTTCCAATGTTCCCTCTAAGGGGGAAAAGCTAATGTGCAAAATGTATTTTCTGTGCGCGCTGTTCTAAAAACCTTCTACAAGGATAGATTTATTTTACAAAATCACTGCGCGGCAGCTCAAACCACTGCGCGGTCGCGCAACCGGGCAGCTTAGAGGGTTAGTCCTACTGTTTCGGGTTAGCGATTGAACTTATGGTACGGCTAACCCCTTGTGAGTTTGACGTTGTATAAGAAACACGCAGTATCAGTGTAATGTCTTTACATTTAATTTGACGCTGTAAGTATTTAAAACAAACATCATCGCCGGTCAAGAGCCGGTCGGGAGCCGGATTACAGCTACACCGGCTTCCCACCGTGTTTTATGTTAGAACGATTTCATTGAGGAGCCGGCAGCATGTTGCTGGTTGTAACCATAGCCGTAAAGCCGGGCTGATAAAACGTAAATCTGCTCATGAATAATAAGTGTGGAGAGGGCCCCCCTTCACAAGCTTGTACTCACCCATATAAAATGGTAGTCGCTTGGTGTAGGCTAGAGGCGAACGGCGATCACCCTCTGGTTATTTATAGATTTTCTCAAAATCAATGCGCAGGCTTCTAGACCACTGCGCATGCGTTAAAGCCCGTATTGCCATTAGTGTTGTGAGTTTTCACTAGCTCAATATTAGAATCGTTTAGGGAGGGAGGTGATTTATGGGAGGCGAGGGGTGAGGGGTGTTTTAAAATAAAGGGGAGGGGGTGGCGTACGGTCAGTGAAACAGATTGCACGAGGGATTTTTGTGTACCACTATAGGATGGTCAGGTTTGTAGTCGTCGTTCACAGTTAGTGCTAGATCTGGCTACCTTGATTGGGAGGTTTAATTACACTTTAAAAAGTTGTTAATGCATGAGCCTAGTCCGAAATTGAAAAAAAAAACAACCACTTGTTACATTAGAATTTCGATTGCTAAAACACTGGTCGGATTTATTCTTCACCAGTAAAATATTAATGAAATTTGGAATGCGACAGTAAAAAATCTGGTTAAAGTTTGCGTCAATTAAAAAAAACGGATTTATTTGAATCTGCGTCATTATAGTACTGGTCGAAATTATACAGCTTGATTGGAAATCACTAGCTTGTTTAAGAATGTTGACATGTAAAATAAAGTTTACAATATGATAGTTGACATGTAAAAAAAAATAATTAAAATCTGAATGTTGACGTGTAAAATAATGTTTACAATCTATTTGAATGTGTACATCTTATCGATGAAATCTGACCAATTTGTATGAAGTAAGAGAGAAACAAAGACAACAACAGCTACCATATCGAACAGAGAACAGCAACAGCTGTGGCTAGTCAATAGTGCATTGATAGCAATTCGCCTACAACTTGATACAACGTTAAAGTTTCTGTAAACATGGGAAAGTTTTTGTGGAACACACAGGGGCATTTTATTACAAAGTGGGTGTTAATATCTAATTTTACCACACAATAGGCCTACATTTTATTATAAAGTGGGTGTTAATATCTAATTTTATTCTACAATAAGCCTACATTTTCAACACCCAATACAATTTAATTTCCACGTTCAAAATCTTAACGATTGAATTACTACACAACAAAGATAATTTACATTTCGTGATACAGATATATTTTAAAGTAGAAAAATAAATTTACAAAAATTGAAACTCGTACTTGAGAAAAATGATGTCATCGTTACAGATTTTGTTTGAAATTATAATTTTTTAAATCAAATTTCTAATTCTGGAGAAATTAGCACGTATTTCCACAAGGTTCTTGGTATATACCCAAACTGCTACTACTAATACAAATCACCAAACAAATCGGCTAAAAAACCCAACCATAATTTGTAAGACTTTTTGCTTCTGCTAAAATGGCCTCATAATTCTTTCTGTATTAAATTTCTCGAAAAGATAAAAACAAAATAAGATCGCCCTAACGCCCAGACCTTTAGATAATATTTCCTTCGCTGCCAAGAAGCCCCCAAATTTATAGCCCGTCTTGACTTACGCCCGTGCATGCTGTTCAGGAAAAATATGCGTATAAAACATTATCAGTTGCATGTTAAAGAGAATTTATTAACAGATATACCAATCCATTAATTTTAGCTGGAAGCGGAGCCCTTGGCGTATAGAGGGGAAGGGGAGGAGGGTGTGTGTACAGTTAACTGCTATGAATAACCTCCAAGATAATATTTTTTTCGCGTCCGCTACGAGCTTTTATTTCAACACGTGCGAATATAAATGTAATTAATTCATTTTTGTAACGATGAGTTTAAATTACATTCATATTTAAGTCTACGGAGTTATCCCTGCATAATGTTTTAAAAATAATTAAGTTGGACTCCAAATGAACTAATTTAAGATACGTACTTAGAAATCAGTATTTTATTAATATTAAACATATTATAATTACATTAATTTACAGTACCTTTCTGCTTTACGCACTTTATTAAAACGCTTGTTCAAAAATACATTGATCAAGTCTTACCATGAGAGAGGGCAGTAGATGGCATTAAAACTAGAAACCCTTACCGTTTACCACTAGGCACATTCTATTGAGTCTTTACGATTGATTCGTTTCCATTGAACCGGTAGCCGGCGTAATTGAGCCGGTACCACTATACTGTTAGCTGGTAGTGGCCGGTACTATAATACTGTTAGCTGGTAGTGGCCGGTACTATAATACTGGTAGCTGGTATGGCCGAACCTGAAGCCTGTACTAGCGATCCGTTCTAATCAGTAGCCGTACAGTAAAACCTAGCCGTACCGTTGTGCCGGTACCATTTAGCCGGCACCACTGAGCCGGTAGCCGGAACCTAACGACGTGGACCTGGTCTGGACAACATTAACGCCTGGCCCAGCAGGCGGGATGATAATCACGTGATCTGGCTTTCAAAACATGAGCACTTCCTGGAGAGAATCCATCAGAAATATGAGTGCCCTACGTTAAAACATCTACGTCGCGAAATAAACAGCGATTTCGCTATTTTATTAGACAGAGCGTTGGTCAGTAAAAAATACAATCTCTTAGCTATTATCTGCAATGTTTTCTAGGACTGCCCGGATAGAGGGCATCTAAAGTCTAAAGCTAGCAATATTTTAGCTGGTATGTCGGACATAGGGCATCTAAAGCTAGCAATATTTTAGTTGGTTTGTCGTACATAGGGCATCTAAAGCTAGCAATATTTTAGTTGGTTTGTCGAATAAAATTTCTCGAATAGACATTTTTTTTACAAGTTTTTAACTTGCTTCCTCTGTCTGTCAACAGTCTATCTGACATAATAGATCGAAACGCTCGAGCAAAAGTTCAGACACCTCTGACAGATTCGGTTCAAAGTTAGCACATGGGTAAAGACATGAAGACAATGTAATCTGACTAGATTGGTTGCCTGATTAATTTTTTATGAATTTATTAAAATTTTATACAAATTAGTAGGCAGTCTTATCCAACTAATCCGCATTATTATACTCGCGTTATACCAATCATTAGGTGCGCAATAGTTTTTAGTCATGCAATTCTATTGTAAATAAAAAAAAATATATCATAAAAAGCGTTTTAATAGCAAGCTTTTACGTAATAATGCACTAAAAAGTAGAAAAATAAATTATTTTGTTTAAATATAGGTAATAATACACTACTTTTTGAATTACTATAAAGAAAAACGTGGGTCTTCTCTTTTATATTAGTAAAGGTATCCAATAGATAATAAAGTGATTCAAGCTAACTAATTAATACAATGTTATTATGACAATAAGGATTTCAAAAAAAAAAAAAAAAAAAAAAACTAATAACATCAAATTTTGTATATTTCTATTTCTAATCTGGAAGTTAATTGAAGTAGTGTTTGTGTGTGCAACTTCTTCTTCGTTCTTAATTTTAGTGTTGGGAGGGATTCTCTCCAACACAATTAAGTCCACGTGTCAACTGGTTTTGAGCCATTAGGACGTTGACTTCAATTTCAGCCTGCTTTTCTTTTTGGATTTGCTTCCATAGCATTTGTCCTACCAAGCACAAACTGAAAGGCGGAAGGTGTTATGAAAATTTGGAGTTGTCTCTCCTAGAAGAGCTGCTTTCCCCAGGTTTCGAACTCGGGACTTTTCGGTTTTAGCAACCATGAGCTTTACCGACTCGACCACGCCAACCCCTGTGTGTGTACGATAGTATATGTTTTCATACCACTGATTGCTACTCCTACAGGGAAAAGTCAAAGTACAATCTGTATCCGACACTTGCAATAATAAGCTCAATTCTGTATCCATTCCACTACACCAGTTCCTCACTCAACATGCCCTCAGTCTCCCCCTCACAGTCCCTTCCTCCCCTAAAACCCCTCCATAAAAAAACCAACATGCATTTCAGCACCCCCCCCCCCCCCCCCCCCAGACGACCTTTGACGTTTTCCGTTCATGTCCGCATCCAGACCGCTATAAAAAATTCATGAATGACCGCGGTCATTAGTGGCCAGGGAGGAACATCCGCTGGCCGGGCCGTTATCCCCCCTTTATGGCCATGCCGGCCCACGCGGCCAATGAGGAGCCATAAATTTCACGGGCCGAGCCGGGAGAGAGGGCCAATTAAAATATCACCAATGAATGGGGACGAAACCCCCCAACCGGACAATTGATTTTTTTTAATTGCTAGAACCCATGGGCGAGTACTGTGTTCAGGTTTTCACTTTTACAGTTGGAGTTTTTTTTTTTAAAGTGGTGGGAGGATAGGTTGATTTAGAGTCCTTAAGTGACACGAATTGGATCAGATCAAATTGGTTACACGTGGTTCTAGCGTCAGGCACCATGTATGCCAGAAAAAAGGTAGATTTTTAATTCCTGTGGTCGTCTGTCTTGAGGGTAATGGTTTGAGCCGGACATGTTTGTGTTAGAGAGACAACTAGTCAGGTCCATGCAGCAACTTTACGATACTATACAGACCACTTAATTAAAAAAAATATAAAGCGGTTTTGTTAATCACTTAACATAGCGGATTGGAAAGGAAAAAGACAGTAGGATGGAGGTGGATAAGCTGTATTTAGAGGAAAACGAGAAGTATTACAAGATGATGTATATCATAGAATCCACACGGATCTAGATGAAGAGGGCGACCCAGAAAAATTTATTGTTGAGAACTCCAAAAAATGCATGAACATTTTTAAGAGAAATGGACAAAATTAGCAAGGGACCGAAAAGGATAGGATATTGTAAAGGGTTTATGCGCCATTGAGAGTTGAAAAGGATGAATACAAACAATTGTATTAGGCATAGATATATTATACTATTAAATCTTTGGCGTGTGGTTTGTATGATTGCTATTTTATGGGGGTGATGATGTATCGGGTCACAAGTAAATCATGATACAACTTTTGAAAACGTACACTTACTTTATACATCTGTAGTAAAAATACACTTATGCTATACAGTTGTAGCACACGTACACTTACGTTATTTAACTGTAGCAAACGTACACTTAAGTTATACAACTGCAGCGCACAAACACTTAAGTTATAGGGGCTATTTATCAGATGTATTAGAATACAGTTATTATCACGATTACAGTATACATCAATAATCAATAAAGAGCGGACGTCGGTGATTTAATAGTATACATTCATCTAAGAATAAAATATATTTGATTTCAATACTTGTATTCTTCAAATAATATTATTTTCTATTGAACATACATCACTATGTTGCTTAAACAGCAGTTGTTTTCAGTATTACGCCGCGGTAAAAAAAAATTGTCAATGAAATGTCCATTTAATGAGGGTGACAGCTGCATGGTTGTTGCTGTTTGCTACATGACGTCTTTGTATGGTGGTGGCTGGTGTAGTTCAACGTGAGTCGGGTGGTGAACATGGACAGGGAAACGTGAGCAGTATTGCCAGCAGGCTGCAGACATGCATGCTATGACGAGCGTGAGCAATAAATTCATGTCTACAGTATATTATGTCTGTATAGTGCCTGTGGCGCAAGAAGCATTTTGAATATTTTCTACACGTGTCATATGTTTTATTGTCTGCATTTGATGTAATTTTACTATCATCTATATTGTTGTAATTTTCCCTCAACTTGAGTTGTATTGAATGAGTACCTCTCATTACTATATCCCACAACATTGTTCTATCCTACACATGTAACTCTAGTTATGTTGTTTATGTTAGCAATATTTAGTAGGCCATGCCTTCTATTTACAGCGTTCTAGGTCGGGGACCAATCATTCAACTCACAACTGCTATTTTAACAGAGAAGGCGAACGCATGTGTACGCGTTGGAAGTCTCAAGTTATTAAGTTATGTAAACTCTATATGTGTAATGAAAGTTTATAATTAAGACATCACATACGCAAAACAAAGTTTGTAATAAATTTATTAATAACCTTCTAGGTTATTAGCGTTATTATTTTAATATCAGTAACTGTTGTACTATATTCCCGGTAGAGAAGCGGCACAGACCCTCCTACCGGTTGAATTCACAGATTTTACTACTATCACGGTACAAATATACAATTTTACCGTTAACATTAGCTACTGATTAGGTATGGTGTGTTAACCCTAGGTGATGCATTGTACTGATGTTGAATGGTGACACTGCGTGGTTGCGCTGTGTGGTGACGCTGTGTGGTGTCACTTCACCGAGGATGTTAGTAAAATACCTTGCTGTCCCTAAACTATGCACATACAGACCCACACTCCCATATCACTCACAACCCCCCCCCCTCCCCACGCCCTCCCAGGGACACCCACAAGAGCTTATATTTCTGAATCACTCCTAGCTCCCCCCCCCCACTGTCACCGAACCGTACCAGCAATGACGTCACAAGAAGCCATAACGGGCTCACAATGGCCGGCTACTGACATCCGAATCGTAAAACCCTGCCCACAATAAAGCCGACAGAATGTGACAGACGACCAAGATCACCAGACGGTCAGCGCCTCGCTAAGTCTAACTACTGTCTAGCCCTTATAACTGCAGCCATAAAAATTTAGCTCCAGGCCTGCCTAGCTGGGAGGCCCCTTTGTGTTTTAACACCGCCCTAAAACAAATTCCAGTCATAAACCCCCGTGGGCCGGGGATGTGGGCCGGGGGTGTGGGCCGGAGTTGGACCATTCAGGTCATGTCCAGATGTCAAAATAAAACTTGGACAGGTGAAATTGTACCTGATGGTCAGCCGGTCTCAAGCGGAGAATGGGCAATAAGTATTAAACGGGATTGGTAGAAAAATGTGCCGGTAAACTGAAGTGACTTTTTGAAACTCTCAAGGTGAAGGACGATGAAAAGGTTTGACCGGAGCCGTGCAATAATTCTGTCGCATTCAACTTCAGTGAGAATTTATTTTAAGAATTCGTTTACTGATTTAAAACTTTTTTGTGGTTCTCTTTTTACAAGGAATTTAAATATCTGTCAACAAAAATATACACATTTTAATACATAGCCTTGACGGTATGCTATGCTATTAATTTTTATATATAGCCTTGAAAATGTGTAGTTATGGATTTAATATCTACCAATTTGAATCTGCCGTTTTGACAAAGTTTAATTGAAACCTATCTAACCGTGAAATATCTGATTTACAAATCTGCTACTAAAAACCATAGACTTATTTATGGACCAAATCATTTAAATTTTCAGGTTAAATATCTGTAGCCTAATAATGTGTAATACACGATTGGGCCTTTAAATATGTAATATATTTATATCCGTGGCGTTCAAAAATTTGAGTTTAGATGATCCTAGCCGAATAAAGTTTGCTATTGAAACTGTAGATATAAAATATTATTGTTAAGTTATGTCAACACGGTTATTTATTGTAATAAAACCCATCGGCTTAGAACAATTTCAAATCTCTCTAACACAAACACACATTATTAAAAATGGTGGGCTTGGATTGTATGGGTGTAGCTGTTGGTGTCAGTCGAATACATACAACACAGAAACAGGAACAAAAAAAAACATGATGCAAAAACTAGACTGATAAAAAAAAATACATGGTGACCTCTTTGTACTAGCCCATGAAAAATGTTTTAAATTTTATTTCTGTCAGAAATAGGATGTCGCATTTAGGATTTTGTTTTTGGGCGTATACAAAAGAATTAATTTAAAAAAAAAAGTGTTATAATAAAAATAGGCAACTGAATATAAAAGCAAAGGTATTCGAGTCGCCGACTTTTAAAGAAAAAATATTTAAAATCCGTCAAAATTTCTTTTTAATAACTTTTCTAAATTTAAATATTTCCTTTATAACTTAGTAATTAGTTTTTACATATACAGCTGTTTGGTGTATTACTAGGATTTGTAAGCATAAAAATTAATATAAAAAACGTTTTATAAGTCTAAATTGGATTACATCATGACACACACCTTTTTTAAATTCTATAACCATAAACACTATTAAAATGTAAAATACCTTTTTAAAAAACAAACAAAAGAAAACTATTCAAATGTTACAGGTACCATATTACATATTTTAGAATCATAAATACATCATACTAATAAATGCATACTAATTTAATATATTATAAATAATACTATAATATACAAGTCCTATATAAAGTTCTCATTTTACATTTTACAAATCCGCACGTTAAATATACCTTTTAGACTGTTAATTAAACTGACTAATGAGATTAATTTCTCGGACCACCCTAAAGAACACTTGTACTTAGTTGTGTGTAGACCATGTACAACAACTTTTAAAAACATGTTGTGCATAATGTGACATGAGCACAAACAACAATTGGATGTCACACACTTTATAACAACATAAACAACAATGGCGACCTCACATAGACCACATATACAACCAGGGGTGGACCGGCCCGCCGGTCTACCGGGAAAATTCCAATTGGCCACTAAGAACGTAACTGTAATAGTACTAGTAGTGTTTTGATTTAACAATTTAACAATTTCTTTTCCATTCATAAGTAGACTTAAAATTCAGGCTTTGAAACAAATGCAAAATAAAACTTCGACACAAAACTAACAAAAAAGAACGCAACACAAAAATAACAAAAACGCTCAACACAAAACTAACAAAAACGTGCAACACAAAACTAACGGCAACACAAAACTAACAAAAACGCTCAACACAAAACTAACAAAAACGGTCAACACAAAACTAACAAAAACGGTCAACACAAAACTAACAAAAAACGGTCAACACAAAACTAACAAAAACGTGCAACACAAAACTAACGGCAACACAAAACTAACAAAAACGCTCAACACAAAACTAACAAAAACGTGCAACACAAAACTAACAAAAACGCTCAACACAAAACTAACAAAAAAACGTGCGACACAAAACTAACAAAAACGTGCAACACAAAACTAACAAAAACGGTCAACACAAAACTAACAAAAACGCGCAACACAAAACTAACAAAAAACGGTCAACACAAAACTAACAAAAACGCTCAACACAAAACTAACAAAAAACGTGCAACACAAAACTAACAAGAACGCAACACAAAACTAACAAAAACGCGCGACACAAAACTAACAAAAACGCGCAACACAAAACTAACAAAAACGTGCATACAAAACGAACAAAAAACGTGCGACACAAAACTAACAAAAAAAAAAAAAAAAAAAAAACACGCAACACAAAACTAACAAAAACGTGCAACACAAAACGAACAAAAACGCTCGACACAAAACTAACAAAAACGCTCGACACAAAACTAACAAAAACGCCAATGTATTCCGTCTTGTTGAGTTTCTGCCTGTCTTGTTACGTTATGTCGGATGACACAGCAGGTCAAAGTTCAGCGTGCTAATTTTATATAACAAACTTTTTTTCTGTTGGACGATAGAGTAAAATTCTGCTTTGACGGTATAAACCATTGTTCTGATGGTATAATTTGGGCTAAATATATTGGAGAGCAATGTTGGGAAGCATCACATTATTTTAAAATAATATATTTGATAAGTTTTGTAATATATGATAATTCATTTTTACATCTTTATTTCCGATTTTGGGCTCGCATAATTTTAAAATGTATTTATTTGTGTCTTGTTTTTTGTAAAGGTGTCCGGTTAGATGGGCATTAAAAAAATAAAATAAAGTAGACCTCATTGAATAACTTAGAGTTCTTTAGGGTATAGAATATAGATTTCAGATGGACCCCACTAGACTTAGCTGACCCACCAAACATACCAATAACTCAGAAAACACAAATCACTTCACCAAACACAAATGAACCCCACGAAACACATATGACCCCTCTAGACATAGCTGACCCTCACCAAACACACACCTGACCCCACTTTGCTTACACTGTAATTGAAATCATGATCAACCCGACATAAGCGGCCACCATCAAAGCCGAAACACCCGGCCAACGGGGGCGCGGCCATCCCGCGGCAACAGTTGATAACGGGAATACCCGACCCAACGTGTTGGACTAATACCCGCACCTTCACGAAAAAAAAAATCACAACGATAAACTCCACAGCAGAGCTTGACGGCAATCGGACCGGCAAGGGGACAATACTCGTCCACTGGTAGCATAGCAACGCGGACGTACTTGCTTCCCTTTCTTTGCCTGTGCGCCCCGAGCTCAAAGAACATCAGAGGGTCGGCCCGGGCGATAAATTAATGGAATTAGAAGGGGCGTCGCGCCCAGAATTCATTGGGGCTCAGAAACTTATCTGCATATTGATTACAGCCGCAGACTGATTTGCCTTATGTGAGGTGAATGTCGGGAACGGGGGGTGGGGGCGGGGTACAATGGGCGCTTTGAAGCCGTCTTTATTTATTCACTTAGGTTCTTTCTTTGAATTGACAAAACTTGTATCAGGTTTATAATATTCGGAGAGAGAACTAGAGATACTTAGAGAGACAGAAAGAGAGAGAGAAAAAGAGAGAGAGATGGTGTGTGTGTGTGAGGATGAAAGAGGGAATTTGAAAATGAGTAAAATAAGAGGAAGAAAAAAAAACATCTAACAAATTAACCACTACTATTCAACACTCATTTAGCATGACGACTAAAACAGAATAATTGTATTAGCAGTAGCCTAGCCATATCATTAGAAAAATCTGTTGCTCCTTATACAAGAGAAAATGTTCATGTGCTTAAGATACGGGGACAGTTTATTTTAGTGAAATAGCTCCAGCTTTAATCTAGCTGTAACCTAACCTTAACCGGATCTAAGCTCCGTAAATTGATAGCAGCTGGGGTTGAGTTGGGAAAAAAATGGCTAAGGGGACGTTGTGTGCATAAATAGACAGAGATAGCTCTGTAAACACGTAAGTGGTAACAATTACACAGAAAATAGGACCGGACAGTAGAGCTAAAGTGGATTCGAAACCACGACCCTACATCGGTAGAAATTCTCAATGCTTTTTTCTTTCATCCCTTGAATGGAAATAGTCGTTTATCTGGTACAATATAACGTGTGTGAGTTTCTCTTTTTGTAGACAGTGAGCGATGATGCCATGCCAACATACAATATTACACAAATACATGACAATCGTAACCACTCCCGTACACATTTAACTTAATGTATCAGTTTCATATCATTGCACTGTAGCACACCATCCTACCACGTATAATACTACAACAACACGACAAACTATCTCCTGTATGTGTATTATCCCAGAGGATGCAATGTGTACCTGTTAGTGAAATTTATGTAATTGAGAACACTATGAATGAAGTTTTTAATTTTATAAAGATACACGTCACTTCCGCTAAAAGTTATATAAAGGGAATGACCTGCTAAACATTGTGCACGTCACTTCCGCCGTGTTTCTTTATTTGGAAGAACCGTTAGAATTTTAACACGCCATTTCTCAGAGTTGCTTTATGGGAAAGAGCGTGTACTTGTTTTACAAGTCACTTCCGCTGTACTTTTTTTTAATTGGAGCGAACTGCTAGAGTTTGTACACGTCATTTCCGCTGTGTTGTTTTATCAGAGGGAGCGTGTAGACTTTCGCTCACTGACTAATGACACACGCGATAAGGACAAGCAGATGGTGAGCATGGTCGGGCGTGCTTGTAGCTCACGATAAAACAGCTGACCCCCGCCCCGGGGTTTTTGTAGCAGGACGCACCATGACGGGGAGCTAGGAGCGGTGCACTGGCTCGGTGCACCGCCGTGGTGCGCGGGGAGTTGGCGAGGGGCGCGGGGGGTAAAACACAATTCCCATTGGCCGGCACCCTAACCAACGCACACAAAAGTTTGAACGATTTTTTTTTTGACGGAGATAACACGCGGAAATTTTGGAACCTTTTGCTAAAGAACATCGGATGTTATTGGACGCTGGAGACTGCCGGACTGAGCATGCTGGCGGGGATGGTAATTGGCGGAGTGTGGGGGTGTGCGGGAGGGGGTGGTTTTTTTTTTACACACATATTAAGGCGTATACAGAAGTTGATTCTGATGGAAACTAAGCAAAGGAGAATGCCGTTGTGGTGCGAATATATGCTGTTGAATAGTTATGAAAGGTTAAAAATAATCCAGAAATAATATTAAATGAATCTGTATAGGCTTATAGATAATGGCGTGGATTTGTAGGGAGGGGGGGGGGTCATACACTCAATTCTATTTTGGTTTGATAGTTTTATTTTCAATAAAACAGATAAATCAACATGTATGCGTATGTTGCGTTAGTCTGTAATATATTTCAAGAATTTGCAAAGATTTTCGTTACATCCATTCAACTAGCCAGCTGATTAATAAAACTGTGCTGGACATTTTAAACAATGAGTAACAGTTACACATTTCTTAATGTTTATTCTAGATACATATTATAAAAAGAAAAAACTTTTAGTTGAATAAAAAATATTTAATTTCAATCTCATACTCAATAATTAATACTGTAGTTGTATTATGAAAGAAATACACTTTCACTTAGTATCATGGTATTTATTTCGGTGTTTAATGATTTAGACAAATAACACCGGATAACCTCCCCTGCCAATTACCATTTGAAAAAAAATATTTTAATGGAACTATTACCTTTAAAATACGGAGATCTTTATTATCACAATAATCTAGCTAACAATCCCCCCCACCCCCACTCACTCGACACACACACATACTTTTCACACCCCCATCCTGATGCACGCCATCCAACTCCCTTTCAAAACCCTGTCAGCCAACCCCCACTCGAACCCTCTCCCCACTTCCACCCTACACTCGAACCCTGTCCCCCACATTCACCCCACAAGCCGACCCTGTACCCCATCTTCAGCTCACCCCCCTTCCCCCCCCTCCCCCCAACGACCGCTGCTGGAAGCGAGCCCCCACTGACAGTTATGTAAACGGAGCGAGGCTATCGCGACACAAGCTGTCGACGCCGCTGTAAAAACGCGCCAACGGCTCTGATCTGCGACGCTGGGAGCCGGGCCGGCTCCCGTGTTGCACCTGAGGTTTACGTCCCGTCCGTCATCCCCTGGTCAACCCCGAAGACAGCATCCCAGCAGACTTGAGACGGGCCGGTTCCAGTGGAGAAAAGGTGTTTGAGACTGTAGTAGATAAGGGAGGGAAGTAACAGGGAGATAACTCCAACGGTTCATTTGTTACATAGTGGAATAACAAATCACTTTGTTTTCAGGGGGCAGGGGAGAGAGTGAGGGGGTGGGGTGATGAAGAACGTACCGGCTTTAAAAAAAAATCTAGTGTTGATTACGAGGTGGTGAAACTGTGGACCTTGAGTTGTGTCGTGTTGAAGAAAAGTATTTCAATTAAGATTTAAATGTATGAGGAATCTTGTGCAAGAATTGATTACCTGATTGGCCAGGGCCTGCTAGATATGTTTACCACTTAATATTCAAACTATTACATAAATGCAGTTAAATTTGCCGAATAATATTTGGACTGATGTTTGTATGTTTTATATGAAAAATTGTATTTGATCAACATTACTCTTACTTGACTCTTGTTTTTTAAATAAAAATAGGAAATAAAGTTATGTTATTATAATATCTTGCTCGTGTTTTAATTGTTTTTAAAATCATTACTCCGTAAACAATTTATCAAATTGTGAAATGAACACTATTTTTATTTTTTATTTTTGGTTCAATATTAATAAATAGGTATTATATTTTTACAGTGTGAACCTTTTTCATTTTTTTAATAATGAAAATCTTAGAAGGCTTTGGATAAATTAATATACCTTTAGTTATTCCTTTCTCGATGAATTTATAGTTATAACGTTTCCCAATGAGGAGCCTAAATTTTGGACATTTGTGTTGATTTTGTACTCCCCGGGCACCATATTACAAGAAAACATAATCCGTATTTTTTTTTAACACCATCAACTGAAACAGACTAAAAAATTCTCCCCCCCCCCCCCTAAGTTCTCTGCTTCATGACCTAAACAGAATACCATGTGTGCATCTTCATTAAATAACAAAATATCATCTAGCTCATAAAAAGAAAAAAAATATATCAAGTTTTCTACATCGCCAATCAAACAAAATATGATATTGCTACATTATAAAAAAATTGATTGAATATCGCGTTATCTACATCATCAAATAAACATGACCCCATATAAAATTGTGTTGTACAGAACTGTCCACGTCTACCACCAATATTTACAAATAAAATTAAAACACAATTTTAGCAGGTATGAAAAGTTGTATGACCCAACTTTAAATAATTACATTTAAATCTCTAAAAACTATGAGTGCCGCTGTTGTAGTAAAATATTCAGCTAACATTCAGTTAACAAATTTTTAAAATGAAATGAACAAAGTGTGACTTAAAAAATTTTTTCTTCTGTGTACAAATGATACCTAAACATGCAAAGTTGTTTGGTGTACATAGAATGTAAAAAAACAAACAAACAATTAACTTTTAACCTTCGACCTAAAATAATCTGAATAAGTGTCCAATGTAACGGTGCTTGCTTAGCCCTAGCAATCTTATATGTAGGGCTGTACGCCATTGTGTTCCATGACATTTAAATCACTCGGCCTTTATTCGGTACCCAACTAGTGTCCGACCAGCGATAAGAGGGGCAGGGCCCATTAGTTCTGGCACCGGGCAGGGAGGGGCGGGGGCCCTGATAATACAGGTCTGGCCAGTTTTATGAGTGTCTGTTTTTTGTTGGGGTGCCAGGTGGGCTTGCTCATGGGAACACAGGGGCTGTGTGTTTTGTGGGCGTGTTGTGGGATTGTATAACACAGGGGCTGTGGTTTTGTGGGCGTGTTGTGGGATTTTGTAGCACAGGGGCTGTGTGTTTTGTGGGCGTGTTGTGGGATTGTATAACACAGGGGCTGTGTGTTTTGTGGGCGTGTTGTGGGATTTTGTAGCACAGGGGCTGTGTGTTTTGTGGGCGTGTTGTGGGATTGTATAACACAGGGGCTGTGGTTTTGTGGGCGTGTTGTGGGATTTTGTAACTATATGCTGTAGTGGGATTGTATAGCACAGGGGCTGTGTGTTTTGTGGGCGTGTTGTGGGATTGTATAACACAGGGGCTGTGTGTTTTGGGCGTGTTGTGGGATTTTGTAACTATATGCTGTAGTGGGATTGTATAGCACAGGGGCTGTGTGTTTTGTGGGCGTGTTGTGGGATTGTATAACACAGGGGCTGTGGTTTTGTGGGCGTGTTGTGGGATTTTGTAGCACAGGGGCTGTGTGTTTTGTGGGCGTGTTGTGGGATTTTGTAGCACAGGGGCTGTGTGTTTTGTGGGCGTGTTGTGGGATTTTGTAACTATATGCTGTAGTGGGATTGTATAACACAGGGGCTGTGTGTTTTGGGCGTGTTGTGGGATTGTATAACACAGGGGCTGTGGTTTTGTGGGCGTGTTGTGGGATTTTGTAACTATATGCTGTAGTGGGATTGTATAACACAGGGGCTGTGTGTTTTGTGGGCGTGTTGTGGGATTGTATAACACAGGGGCTGTGTGTTTTGTGGGCGTGTTGTGGGGTTTTGTAGCTATATGCGTGTAGGGGGATTTTGTAACACTTTTATATGCGTATAGTGAGATTTTATAACAAAGTGGCTTTGTGTTTTATATGCGTGTAGTGGGATTTTGTAACACGTTGTGAGCGGGTAGTGAGATTTTATAACAATATATATGCGTATTGTGGGATTATGTTAAACTTTATATGCGTGTTGTGGGATCTTAAAACACATTATATGCGTGTAGTGGGATTTTATACCAATTAATATACCTGTTGTTGAATTTTTATTACACTTTATATGCTAGTAGGGGAATTTTATAATACAGTGGCTTTAAGTTTTGTAAAAGTGTGGTGAGATTTTTTAACAATTTTTATGCGTGTAGTGGCAGAGGCGTAGCTAGGGGGGGCGGGGGGGGGGGGGGGGGGGCGGCCGCCCCGGGCGCCGACCCTATGGGGCGCCAAAAGGGGTGGAATTTTTTTTTAAAGCTGGTTTTATGCTGCAGTTTTGAATTATAATATTTATAAACAGTTTAAGATAAGAAATGTAATGGCTAAGAGCCTTTACATACTGATTTAACTGTTTTCTACCTTGATTATTAACTGTAAAACATATAATCTTAAGAAGCAGTGAGCGGCAAAACCGCTTTCCAGCTTTTCCTAGATTGTGTGTTGGCGGGGGGGGGGGGCGCTTTTTCGAGACTAAAATCGGAAGAATTTACACTAGATTGGTGGGTCAATCAGCGTTACCACTTATCAAAACAATCAATTGTATTAAAACGTATTGTACGATTGTTTAACCGCAAAATATGTTAGTGACTTATCAAGATGTTGCAAGGGGGGGGGGGGGGGCACTTTAAGGCTTACTAAAATTGCAAAATTACACTGGATTTTGAGTAAACAACCTTTAGCACTTCTTTAAGAAACTAACTGTGCTAAAGTGCATTGTACGATTGTGTAACATTTTTTTAAAAGTTAGAAAGTTGGTTACATTAAAACCCGCTCTACAAACTTTGTCCAATATGGTTGGGAGATGTGCATGGGGGGGGGGGGGCGCTTTTTTCGCGAACAAAAATCGCAAAGTATTTGTACTGGATTGGTAAGTAGATAACTCTTTTCACACTTAGAAAAGAAACCATTGTATTAACGCGTCATGTACAATTTCACTAGCCAGTGTTATTAAGTAATGACGCGACGTTAGAGATCAGATACTTTTACTTGATTGTATTACATCTTGCCTGGATCACTGTATTAAAGAGGACTAAACATCACGGATTCTTGAATCGCTATCCGATCAGTAAAATAGCATACGTTCGGAGCGAGTGGGCGGAAGACGATATTCTTGCCGAAATTTTAAGAGCTAAAAACATAAGAATATTGTACAGAGTAGATCATTTTTATTGCTTGTTTCATTACAAGTCCTAATACTGCAATTTTCATATAGTTAAGGCCACTAGACCTACTAAACGATGTAAGCAACACGACAACAGGTGATGCTTTGTCACTTTGTTCAACCTAACTGATAATTTAAAACTATAATACACTATTATCGAAATTGTTCTAAAGACACATCCAAAAGTAGACCAAATAAGCTTGGATCTTATACAAACTACACTCTAAAGCTGTGGTTCTTAACCTTTTGGAGGTACCGAACCCTACCAGTTTCATATGCGCCTTCACTGAATTCTTCTTAATAGTTTTATCGTCCACATCTACAAAATCTTATCGTGAATCATATGAGTCGGGTGTGTGTCTTGACATCCGCCGAAGCTCTGAGACTTACATACCGAACACTTGGATTCGATCGATCGAACCCAAGTTAAGAACCACTGCTCTAAGTTCGTTTGATTTTCTTTCTTTTTTTTTGTTTGTTTTGATTTCATATGGGTCATAGGCGTAGGAAGTAGGCAACACTTCGTCAACTCACTTACTTTTTATAAAGATAGAACCCTAATAATCGAACCTCCCCATTCTCTAGTTCAAAAGATTTTTTTTTCAGACATTTTTTGTCACCTTCTCTTCCTCTTTCTCGTGGAATTTACATCAGCACCTGCTTAGTGATGTTATTTACTGTCTTTCTTATATGGTGCCCTAACCACCACTTTTCCCATGCTCTTATTTCATTCTCCGTTGTCTGTAATCTAGCTGCGAGCCATACAGTAAAAGAGACTTCACATTTAGTTATAGATCATGAATGAATTTTTTTGACAATCTTGAATTCCACATTATCTTAGAGTGCTAAAACGCATTTTATTGCTGCTCATTATAATTAGAACGTCATGGGCGGTACCACTATCTTTAAACTGGTTATTACTGCTTCTTTAATCGGTACAATTCGTTCTGCATTTGTTGTTGACTATGTGCGAGCAGGCAGCACACTTCTGCGAAATCCAAGACTTCGAGCTGCTAACATCTGTTGGATTCCAGTTTGTTTTCTCTAGCTTGTTTCGTTATACCAGGGGTCTCCAAACTTTTCAGCCCGAGGGCCGCATTGACTATCAAATATCGGTTCGGGGGCCAGAGTTATTTGAAGGCACCTCTTCGGGGTGACGGAGGCCTTTAGGTGGGTGTATAGATCAGAAATTAGATTTCCCTCTCTTCTAGTTTTAGGTTCAGAAAATTTAATGACTAGTTATGTCAGCAGCAGAGGCCAATTTCTATACCCACTCTTCATCAGACATTAATGGCTGTAGCTTGCCTTTACTTTCCAGGAAGTTACCTATTTCCTTTCTTAACTTAAATACTATGCTAAGAGTTATATCACAAGAGCCATCTTACTACTCTGTATTATGGTAAATATTAAGATTCCTTGTCTGTACCTCTCAACGTGTCATTGAATTGTCTGTGGTTGAGCCCATGTAACCTCATGAAATTCTCCATCTTCAAATTTTCCGTGGACAAAAAGATCTCCGCGGGACGGATGAGAGGACCTCGCGGGCCGCATCCGGCCCGCGGGCCGTAGTTTGGAGACCCCTGCGTTATACCATCCGCCAGTCAACGAAATACCCATGTTGTATTCCAATGCGAACAATACATGTTTCTGAAAAGTTGCTCTTGTATGTCACTTGTTTGTCCTTATTCTAACACACTTATAAACCAACCATGTACCATATCACAAAAGAGATCGTTCCAAAAAAAGAACATCAAAGGCTGGTCTAAACAAATTAGCGTTTGCTACAAATCACCCTTTAACTCAGATCAGGCATATTTGTTTCTGACATTTCTAATCTTTTGTAAAAAGAAAAACGCATCTTAATGGGAATTCAATTTTACGTAAAGTTTTAAGGAACGAAAAACATACACTGTAATTATTAAACCTTGTCCGGACTGTCGCACACACGCTAACACACACACACACACACGCTTACACACACACGCTTATACACACACACTTAAACACACACGATTATACACACACACACACACACACACACACATATATATATATATATATATATATATATATATATATATATATATATGAAGGGGGGGGGGCGCCAAATTGAAAGTTCGCCCCGGGCGCCGGGAAGGGTCGCTACGCCTCTGTGTAGTGGGATTTATAAATATGAAAATAAAAAGGAAAAAAAGAGGATTTTGTCTGTATATTTGTTGCCTTCTTTTATGTGTACAATCTAAAATTAAACACAACAACAAAAATATGTATATTAACAGAAACTCCCAAGTAAATATAGATTACATTTTAAAAAAACAAATCTCGTTCGAGGTATTATGATTTACACATCAAAATGTGAAATAAATAACGTCTAGTTATGTAAATTTATCATTTAAGATATAGATTGTTGTTGACAGTAAATATGTATGATTTAAATAAAACTAATTTCTCTTACGCTTACTCCATTTTCCTGAGATATAAATTTGGGTTCCAATTTAACAGCTGTTTAATGTAATTTTTGTACCTAATTTTATGTTTAACAATTATGAACAATATTTTGTAGTTATGATATGTATGTATACATTTTAAAGTATATACTGGAGGTTTGAAATTTAGTTTGATGCATGTCTTTACATTTGTTGAGCAAATGGAAGTGAGTTACATTTCTCATAATGTGCCTACTGCGTACACGTCATAGTGGCAAAGACATGTACATAGATTTGATAAAAATGTTAAACAGATTTAATAACAGAATTAAATAATTATAACAAATTATTTGTCTCTTATGTGACTGACAAATGTAGTGGTAGCGGGGTAGGACGATGGTTGTTACTAAACCAATAGCAAATTTTAACAAACCTGTAAGTAGGTATGTTATTTCCTGCAACACTGTTTTTTTTTTTAAAAACAGTCATATAATAATTGTAGTTTATGTTATATTAATTGTCTATTTTACAATATTTTCGAAAATACACTCATAATAATTTTAAAAAAAAATTAAATACAAAATTCTAATTTTTTTAATATTCATCAAGTAATTTTTTAACAATTTGTTTTTTGCTAGATTCAAATTATTTAAAAAAAATAATAGCAAGTGTCATTAATATATTTATAAAAATATGAATCATAATTTTAAAATGTATATCGCATAATTAAACATAATTAAACACTATAAATTATTGAAAATTGTCCTAATTGATCAAGCTTATAAAATATAATGTCAATAATACTTCTAAAATTACTGTTCAAATTTATTAAATAAAGCAACACTTAACTTTTTTATAAACATGCTAAAATATAAGTAAAATATAATATAATTTAAGTCATTTGTTATTAATCTAAATTTGCATATTCTAAATTATAAATAATGTACACTTATACTAGAAATATTGTTGTAAAAAATTTAAAATATTAAAAATATTTTTTGTATTTTTTGTTGTTTTCTGAATAAACATTATGTGTACATGTCGCATTAGATATTTAACATTTAAATATCCACTTTACATGTAAACATTTAACTGTATCCTCTATCCACCATTTTCGATAGTGCGATGTTTAATGAAGATCTCTAATAAATGTCATATTAATTAAGTATGATAATAAGATCGACGTATTGTTTAATATTAGAGGTACACTGTGGCGTGAAAACATTCTACAACTATTTTTTTAAAGTAACGGAGCAATGCTAGTCCAACTGCGGCACTAAACTGTAACAATGTACTAGTATTCTAGCCCGTCATGTTTATACGGTCACGGCCTATACTAAACAAAACCACACTGCAATCACATTACTGTTTTCTGGAGACAGCTGTATAAAAGGCGACACAGCGAGCTGTTGGTGACCTATACCATCCTATGGACCCGCAGTGCTAATTAGTTAATTAGTATTCAAGTCATTGACATTTCTTAATTTGTAATATGTGTATGTCTGTGTGTTCCATTTAATTATGACCAATGTCCATTATCTTGTTTATAAGTTATGGCATGCTAAACGGATCTATAAAATGTAGGCAATATATTATATTGGATTAGGAACTGCTCAATGCAAGGCATATATTCAATTAGAATGAATTAATTCGACAGTGTAATCTGCTCAATGTAGAAAAAAAAATTACAATGGGTAGGCCTATAGTTTGATATGGTGTATCATTCACTGAAGTGAATTTATTACAATGGATACAGTTTGTAAGAGTAAATATTCCAATGAGTGTAGTTTCTTATTGTATATTATTCAGCAAAATGAAAGTAATAAAATGGGTATAGTTTGATACTTTATATACTTCAATGAAGTATCGTTTTATATGATATATCATTAAATGAAGTAAATGTATTACATTTGGTTAAATACCTCTCACCAAAACCTTATAAACCTATTTAAATTTTAAAAAATCGGCTAAACTATTTTTTTTAATTTCACCAAATGGCGATTAATTTTTGATAAATGTTATCAAAAATATTATGTAAAGAAGTTTGTAAAATGTGTATGCAAAGGTTTTAACAAAATAAAAAATAATCATCTGAGAAAAAATGAAATATTTGGGTGTTTTTTACGGAAGTAAATCTTTTGAGTATTTACTAATTCATAAATTAATTGAAACGTTTTAGACTTTTATTTTTAAAAAGAGTAACGATTAGCAATCAAACTTTTAATGTTAAATCGTTTGACTAGTTGGTTGCTAGTAGTTTATAGAACTAATTAATGAACAAAATATAAACATACATTTTAAAAAACCCACATTCATTAATCAGGCAGTCGGCGATTTGAATTAAGCTTAAATATAAACTTAAAGAAAGTTCAATTTGTTATTTTATACTTCTTGAATGTATAATAATTAATAACTGCACATTTCCTGATGGTGAATTCACATATAATTAACTATTAATTGAATCATTTGGACAAGCAAAGCAAAATGATAAAAATAAATTAAATTCTTCCAGTCCGGTCGTAATACAAGAGAAATAAATCAGAATTAGACATATATATATGTCAATACAGCGCAACAGCTTAATCTGGTACATTTATTATGGTACTGCAAAATACCATTTTACACTGTTAACGTTTTACCAACACTTGTATCAGATTGCATCTCAATTAATGGAATTTGTCATTTTTTAATTTCTTAATTTTGAGCAATTCTAATTTTTTTTCAAGTATTTAGTTTTTGTTTATAAATTGTTATTACAGAGTATGTAATGTAAACATTTCACAAATTGTGATCACCGAATAAATATTGTAAACATGTCAAAAATGTGATCACTCAGTAACTAAGTATGCTAGTGATACACACCGTGTCAATATGTAGGGACTCCAGGCATACAAACAGTTATATGTAACATCAGTTCTATCACATAACACAAAAGTCACAGATCATACAAGTCACATACATAGTGACCTGGCCGCATACAAGTTATGTTGAACAAAAGATGCTTCCAGTGTTTCTTCCAGACTTTTTTCTCCGGGGGGGCACTTGAAATCTTCGGGGGGGCGGTAAACTTTCTTCGGGGGGGCGGACACTGTTAAAAGTATATATTTTCTATATAAATTATATAAATTTCATTTCGTTCGGGGGGGCGGTAAAAATTTTTCGGGGGGGCTTCGCCCCCCCGAAGAGATGCCTGGAAGAAACTCTGGATGCTTCACATTATCACACAACATAAAACTATACATACATCTTATTGCTCATAAAGAAAGTTAATTAGGCATCAAAAACTTAGTAGAATACAACTATAACACAAGAATCAACAATTACAATACGGTATGGGTTTTAATTACTTTTTAGCTATAAAGCTATTGACTAATAAGCTAAATTTTGACAAATTGTGTAAATAAATATGGTTGCAATATTATATCTAGACACATATTAGAGTAAAAGGGTAACAAAACTAAAACCAACATTGACAGCGCTCGAAATATGAATATTCAACTATGACAAAATTAGACAAATAATTAGCCAATAAAAGTTAGCAAATTTGATAAATACAAACACACAATAAAAAGATACAATATATGACAAAGTATAAACAAAATACGGATTAAATAATTACTTAAAACAAAATTAATTAATAAAATTCAGGCTAGACCACAGAATCATTTGTATTTATAAACGCACCGTGACAAAAATATAGGAATAATGACAAATTCAAACTACTAAAAATACACCTAATAGCAAAACTATATAATTTACAAATGTTGACAAAAGCAGAAAAAGTTAAACAAAAACAAAATTAAACAACAAAAATGACAACAGACAAGTAGTGACTAATGTTGACAAAAGCAGACAGATTTTGACAAAAAACATACAACCAAAATGACGATAGAAATGTAGTGGCAAATGTTGACAAAATCAGACAAATGTTGCTGACTACAGACAAGTACCGACAAATTTTGAAAAAAACAAAAAAACAAACATAAATGACGACAGACAAATAATGACTAATGTTGACAAAAGCAGACAAATTTTGACAAAAAAAAAACAACAAAAAAATAACTGACGACAGACAAGTACTGACAAATTTTGACAAAAAACACAACACAACTGACGACAGACAAGTACTGACACATTTTGACGAAAAAAAAACACAACACAACTGACGACAGACAAGAAGCGACAAATGTTGACAAAAGCAGACAAATGTTGTTGACGACAGACAAGTACTGACAAATTTTGACAAAAACACAACACAACTGACGACAGACAAGAAGCGACAAATGTTGACAAAAGCAGACAAATGAAGAGAGAGGACCCCAGTGAGTGCCTCACGTCTGCCGGTCTCGCTTGAGTGATCCCAGAGGGGTGGGAGGTGTCGGCCCCAGTAGCAGAAGTTGTTGAAGTGTGGAAAATGGCATTGTAAGAACCAGTCGTAAAAACCTGGTCCAAACGACTCGCCCAAATTACGAGATGAAACGACCGGGCCCTTTTGTCATAGTCGGGGCCGGGGTTCGCTACGCTTGGGTACTTTTGCGTGGCTAGCAAAGCGTATCTGAGTAAAAGACCCTAATGTTCAGGAGCCGACTGTACCTGAATTTAATGGCCTCAATACGGCCCTAAACACGAAAACATTGCGCCGTTTGGCTGGTATTTCAAACATTTTTTCTTTCCTTTAGTTTACACCACAGCTGTAGGATTTCGTGATTCTTGTTGTCTAGAAAAGAAATCTTTATGTGTATCTTCTCTTCTTTCTCACCAGCGTGTTTTACGTTTAAAGTTTAATACACACTAGCATAATACATCCACCAGTTTTATAGCAGGAGGCTAAAGCACGTACATTCTCTGATAAGATGAACATGACTTAGATACACATTTATTCTTTTTTTCACGACTCTTGGCACGCATAGTGAAACTTGATTCTGGGAGAGAACCGAACCCAAACCCCTAACGTGAACTACTAACTTTCTGACCGAGGATATTTTCATGACGCGGGTGTCGGGCTAGTACAACAACACCCCCAGGGGTAGGGGAGCTAGGAACGCGGGGGTGGATCAAGTACTGGTAGGTCATATACAGATCAATATTTTATAATCAAAGAGCCGCCGGTAAAATCAACAAGGAGATTGAAGTCAGTATAGTTGATTGGTAATGGTAGTGAGATATGGTAAAAACTGTATGGTACTGGTAGAGTGCTAAGACTCTTATCTTCATTCGGTAATACAGAAAAGTAACTTTTTTTTTTTTGTAGTGTGGGAATGTAGTTAGTAGTATGCCGATGTAGTTGTTTCTTTTTGATTGGTGGTATTGTAATCGTGGGGTAAAAGTTTATTTCTATCCGGTGTTATTGTAATGGTGGTGTAAAAGTTTATTTCCAATTGGTGGTATTGTAATCGTGGGGTCAAAGTTTATTTCTAATTGGTGGTGTGGTAAGAGTGAGATAACAGTGCTGTTGTTACCGGTAATGTGCTCAGAGGCAAAGTACAGTTTATAAGATGTTGGTAATATACCGGGGTAACACCCATCTTGTATTGTTAGCTTGGGAAGGTAACCATGAATATTGTAACGGTAGTTTGCCGACAGTGAGATGTACCTTACTACTGGTGTGGTACTTGGCTGATGGTGAGGTATAAGTTACGGATGGTGTGGTAGTGTGCCTACAGTAAGATATACGCTATTAGTGTTGTTGTAGTTGTCTGAAAAACAAAACTACCTGTGGCTGAAGCGACGAAACGTTGAAGCATTCAGTGAAATACTAAGAACAAATACACAAATGACCACAGTGCGATAAGCCAAATGTTTTTCTGTTGGTGCTGTCTTATCGTTACCGTTTAAATTATTACCACGGTGGTAAGGTAAAAACCACCACAGAATGTGACCCGACATATTTGCATTAAATGCACGCGAAAAGTGTGTATACACAGTAAATAATAACTTGACTTATGAGTAGGTCACGTTGGTGAGTCGTTAAGCTGACTTGTTACATCACAGTTGGTTTGTTTTGTTCATTATACAAACATCCATTGGTTAATTAAACAATTAGTTAACTGCTGGTACGTACGACTAGTTATCACAGTGATTTTACCTCATAGATTAATGTAAACTTTATACCAAAATATAGGACAAATACTATAGAGTATAAAGAAAAAGATTGATTGAATATCGATAGCGGGTACCAAATATCGATCTTATGCGATGATTAAGTAGGTATTTATGGGGACTTAATCAGCTTTGTTTGTTTATTTTCAGACGGTAAGCACAGATAACGTCCCCTTCCCTAACCCTGACAAACACAGGCAGGCACATAATCAAGCAATGTTTTTTAAAAAATATAAAAGTCTTGTTTTCACGAAGGAAATAAATTGATAAGCAATTCAATTCAAAGCAAACATAAGATTAGCTTTCTGCGCATGCGCGTCGTGATAGAGGGCGCCAGGGGTCTTTCACAGATGTGACCACAAAAAACAAGAGGATGTTGGGAAATAGGTGTGGGAGGGAGTGTGGGGGGGGTGGTGTGTGTGTGGGGGGGGGGGGGGTCAATTTAACTCAGGGAGAGCGTGGTCCTGCATTTAGATTACATATTTCATCCGAGTCAAGGTCGGCATTAGCATACGCTTGATTGACGCCACTGGCCGTACAGTGTGTGAAGGTGTGTGAGGGTGTGTGTGTGATGGTGAGGTTAGCTGGGGGTGGTTAGAAACCGTTGATGTCAATGCAAACACAAGGGGGTAGATATCTATTAGAAAACGGACAAATGATTAGCATAGATCAAGTATAAAATGTGCTAATTAATACGGCGTGTGTTGATGTGTGTAGTGCACGTCACCACCTAGTGTAAAGCTAGATAAGTGGTTTCACACACACAAACAGACATATCAACACACACACACACATATATATATATATATATATATATATATATATATATATATATATATATATTTATTTATTTATATATTTATTTATATATATATATATATATATATATATATATATATATATATATATATATATATATATATATATATATATATATTTTTTTTTTTTTTTATATTTATATATATATATAGGTATACATCCCTATGTGATATGAGAGCAATACTGACAGTTTGAATGAACACACAATCAACACGAACCGAAACATTGACTTTGTACGTGTGTAGTGTCTGTTCCCCCGTCGCTACGTCTCTCAACCCGGACAAAACACTGCCGTGATGGTGTGGCTTACCAGTAGATTACCATCACCAGAGGTAACGATGCATGGACGCCGGGAGAAACAACCACGACACCAGCAGGACCGTTAAGTTGCTTAGCACTTCTACGCCAGAGATGGTATCGCGACTACCCTGACATACCGAGTAGATATATAGACATACATACGCATACAAGAAGACATGCTTGTATACATATATATATATATATATATATATATATATATATATATATATATATATATATATATATATATATATATATATATATATATATATAAAGAGACAGAGAGAGAGTGTGAGAGAGACTTTAAACGTAAACCCATATAACCATTCTCTACATAATTTATGTACACACATATTTTCAACTAGATATCAACGCAAATACAAATAAACACACACACACAAAACAATGCAAGCGCTCGAGAACATCTGTTACCAGACATACACCCCCACAACACATATTTACATATGCACCATTACACATATGTTTGAACATATTGCTTTTGTACGACCGTACCGTATAAACTGTGAAACTACACACGTTAGCGTTTAAAATATATTTCAACACACGTTACAGCCATACTTTCCACTTGATTTATGTTTAAGACATTATTTTTAAAACACATTCTTTGTCAACAGTGTCTTTAAATACTATTATTTTGTCACCCGTTACTTTCAACTCGTTATGTATGTAAAGCATTACTTCCAACACACATAATGTGTGTATTAACATTATCATCTGGACCCGACACACATACCAACACACCATGGTTGTGATTTCACTCGAGTGTGTCCTACATCTGACACGGTCCGACACGATTTCTAAATGTATGTCACGACACGTCACTAATACACACAGGACAGATGTCTTTACCTCGGCGCAGGTGTGTTATGCCGTGCAACACAGGTGAGATGTTTATGTTAGCTTACACGACAAATGGTACGTTTAACCTACATGTTTGTGTATGGCTATAACACATGTGATACGTTTAACCAACACATATCTTTAAGGCTTTAACACAAGTAATACGTTTAACCAACATATAAATTTTTGGCTATAACACAGGTGCTATTTTTAACACATATAAGGGTTCTAGGTTGACAAACAATTGCGTTAAGACAATTTTCTGTGTTAGATAGTTTAACCAACATATATATGAAAGGCTATAACACAGGTGATACGTTGAACCCACATACGGTTGCTAGTTTGACATACACATGCGTTAAGACAATTTACTGTGTTAGACAAAAAAACTGACTTTTAATCGACTGAAGAGCTATTCTAACAAATAACATGTCGTTTAATTTAAACACAACATGTACAATGGTATAGGTTCAACCACATATTGTCCCTTTAACTAAAGCATACCAACATATGTAAATCATGTTAATGTTAGTGCTAGACAGCAAAACTAACTTTAAACTAAGTGCTAGTCTAACGAATAACGCACCGTTGAATCTAAACACAACATGACAGTCGCATAGGTTCTACCAAATGTTGTTACCTTTAACTAAAGCACACCAACTTAAGAAAATCAAGCTAGGGTAAGAGAGAACCGAACCCAGTTCTTTAGAACGTTTGGTGGGATCACGGCCACAGAGATTACAAAAAAGCACTAAGACAAGGGGCTACTCAATTATGATATATCTCATCACTAACCACTCTATAACAAGACATTGGCTACAAGACAAACCCGTAACAAGACAGTATTTAGACTTTTCGCCACTAGACAAACCCATAAGACAGTATTTAGACTTTTCAAAACTACACAAACGCAAACTACAAACATACATACAGATATCTCTATGTACATTTGTTAAAAGTCGTAAAAAGTTGAAAATAAATTAGATGAATATTTATATATTGATTTCGATATTACAGGGTTAATTATTCTAATTAAAGAAACGAATGCAATTATTTATTTAAAACGACCGTGCCTAAAAATAATGGAAACTTTTAACTAGAATATATATATATATATATATATATATATATATATATATATATATATATATATATATATATATATATATATATATAAATATATATATATATATATAATGTCTTAGTCCTAGCACCTCCATTGCTCACACTTCAGCTCTTAGAAGAAAAAATAAAATTGACAGAAATTCTTTTACACTGAGAGCAAAATAAACGACAATTTCAAAAACACTTTTAATCGTTTCATTTATTGAGAGAGGGACCGTAATTGGAAATGGTTAATTAACATGCAGCGAACTTTCACCCCGGGCCGAAAGCTGGGCTAAATGATTGAGGCCCCGTCATCACTATGACGACTGCGACACAGTAGCAAATAATTGATTAGACGCGTGTTGGCTGTATTGATTAGCACACGGTGCGTGTCGAAACAGTGGCCCCCCAATGCCAGTGTGTGCGTGTGTGTGTGTGTGCGTGTGTGCGTGTGTGTGTGAGTAAAGATGGCGTATATGTTAAGTTAGGTGTGACGTAGCACTTTAAGCACGGACATTTATAAAAGTGAGAGTAATGTACTAACTGCTGTTAAAAGTAGTACTAGCCACCTACAATACTAGACAGACGTTTGAGAAACAGCAAACTATAATAAACTAATCACCTGATTCATATCAGTTTATATATATATATATATATATATATATATATATATATATATATATATATATATATATATATATATATATATATATATATATTATATATGAGTGTACATAAGCATATCCATATGGTTAGTTAAAGGCCTATACGTTCATCACTAATTAAAACCGTTCGCAGTTGGAGTTCTAAAATTAACCAAGTGTACCCGTGAATTGCAGTAACAATTGTGACTGGTTTAAGCTATTTAAATACAAATGGTATAATTATCAAGTTTTGATAATAAAAATGCATAAATTGAACATTGATTATCAAACTAATAATAGTTTAAAACAAGTATATGATTTTCAAAATAAGAATTGTACTAAATTATTTTTGTTCTACTTTGTATCAAAAGTTTTTGCAAATTTTGAAAATTATGTAACAAAAGTGCTGTTTTCTGTGCAATAACTAATACCATAGCTGTTTACCTCCCTTATGTTAAAACAATTCAGAGTCATCTATTTTTTAGCTTTTAATCATTAATATTTTAAAATTGTGATTACAAACACCAAATCGATTGATCATATATCGAGTTCTAATTTAGACTTAACGGCTGATGAGGTATTGGGGTGTAATTATGATTAATAATTTAAAAACTATAATCTGGATTGTTTAAATCTTGAACCACCCGGCATTTTTAAAAAATCCGATTAGAAACAAGTCATAGAAAGAACAATGGAAACAAAAATCTCTGTCCCGACGTTATGTGTTTGTGATTACAGTAGACCAACAACATATTGTATATATGTAGAAGATGTAACATATAGACTACACGGAAATGGTGAGAATTTTTATCGGAAAAATTATATCACATATAGATGAAGGGATAAATAAATCTCAAAAAGATGAAAGAATATATGGGCCTCATATATATGTTGGGATATATAAGATGTAACATAGATCACATATAGATGATTGAAAGAAAATATAAGCCACACACATATGGTAGTGGACTATGTAGTCTACATATGTTTGGAAGTGGAAGATATAGATTAGCTGCTCATGATACAAATCAAGCTTGTCTGACTAAAATGTGCATCTTGTAATCAAAACATTTGGAATTGTGGGAAATATCTTCTTTTGTATCGACACAGCACATTAAGAGATAATTATTTTAATTATTCCCAATTTGTTATAACATTAACTGTTAAATTTACATTACCAAACAACATGAACTGCTCTGTTTTAAAACTCTAATGAGGAAACTTTTTGTGTTTCACTACCAAATGTTTTAGTAAGCATTATCACGGCACAGTTTAAAGTATTTTAGAAATTAAATTTACTTGCCAAGTTTAATGACCATTATTTTCATGATTTATTTTTTGTAGTTTTTTAAATGAGAAAGTCATTTAAAAATGATTTTTTAAAAAATGTTTAGCAACAGCTGAGTATAAATTTGTAGATTGTAGTTTCTGATTTGTTTTGTCTTACTATTTTGAATTTTAGCTGCAAATGTTTTTACGATAATATTCAACTGTAGTTTCGGATGTGATGGCATACATTTGAAAATAGTGTTTTCAGATGTTTTGATAATATTGGTTATAGATATATTTTGATAATAGTGGTTTCAGATATGTTTTGATAAATCTGGTTATACGTATGTTTTGATAATAGTGGTTTCAGATATGTTTTGATAATATTCTAAATTCTAGTTTAAGACGAATGCAGATTATATTATAATTTGTTGGTCATGTTTCATGTGTTAATTTTGTAAAATGAACTTACAGATGTGTTATAATAATCAACTAAATTCCAGTTTTAGACTTGTCATGATTATATTATAATCTGTTGTGTTATATGTTTTATTATGTGTTTATATTCTAAATTATAATTTCAGTTGAGTAGTTATTTTGTAAAATGTACGTTCAATTGTGTTTTGATAATATTCTAAATTCTTGATTCATATGTATCATTATATTACAATTTGTAATATTAATATTATTAAAGAAATTTAGATGTTTTTGGTGTTATTAAATTTCGTATATTGTAGTCTCAAATTTTTTAGGATAATATGGTTACTTATACTTCCAGATGTGTTGTATGATAAGAAATTGATGCGCCTGATTTGTTTGAATGATAAATCAGTATGTCAAATGGTAGATGCCTAACTCTGATGTGCTACATGTGTATCTTTACACATGTGCTTATACTGAATGTTCTACACACCGTAAAGGGGATTGTCATACAGTTTTGGATGTTTATTCTTTTCACGATAATTAAAAATATATAAACTCATATTATAGCTAGATAACGATATATACCAGAAATCAAATTTTAAGTCTAGAAAACTTCAACAGCGAATCCCTTGTTGTCGCAACAATATCAGCAACCTAGTTCACAACCCAACCACCGCAACAACAACAACAACCTAGTTCACAACCCAACCTCACTGTACTAGAAACTAAAACATTCCATAAACGGCATAAACCCATTAATTAAGGAAAGCGTGAAAACTTTAATCAGGCACGGTTTAATTAATTGCGAAATGTGTCGCCGAGCAGGGAAAAAATAACTAGTCGGGTTGTGGGACAACATCTTTACAGGGAGGGACGGGACAGGTGGTTTAAATTTGGCCGAGGTGTGTAAGGTGTGTAAGGCCTGTGTTCTGTGATGTGTAACACACCTATACACTTCTAGCAAATTGTCTCTTAGCGGTATACACGTGTGCGCAGTGTGTAGATTTATGTAAATTTTGACATTTATTTTTTAGACAAAGTTTTATTAAGTACTGGTAAATATAATTAGAACTAGATCTAGATCTATATGTTGATGTATTTGAAAAGCATTCTTTATATGGGGTAATATTGTCAGTGGTTTTGTTTGTTTATAAAGCGTATAACTTACCGACAATTCCCATCCAAGGATAGAAGGGGGCGGGCTGTTCTGGTGATGAATTGGATGATCCATTCGCTTGTTGTGTTTGAGTACTTAAATCGTCGCTCCCTGCCTTAGGGCTCAGAGAGCACGAGCTGAGAGCATTGGGCTCCCCCGGGCTCCCGAAGGGGCTGTGTTGGCTCCGTGTGGGGGACGGTGTGGATATGTGGGTGTGGGTGGGCCACTCGAGGTTGGAGCCGTACCCGTTGAGAAAGTTGTTTGGATGGCGTTGGGCTGAGCTGTTGGCGGTGTTGGGCGTGCTGTTGACTGTGCTGTTTTGTGTGCTGTGATGCAGGCTGTTTGAGCTGTTCGTGCTGTTGGCGCTGGTGGGTGTGTGGGTGTGTGGCTGCGGTGTGTGGTGGTGCGTGCTGTGGTGTGGGTTGTGGTGGTTGAGCGAGTGGTGGTGCTGAGTGTGAGCGGTGATCAGTGGGGGCGTATCCGCGCCCGTGAGTCCAGCGTTGGCGTTGACGTTGGGGTTGACCCCCCCACCGGTGGTGGTACCCCCGCCGTGGTGAACCCCCGGGTGTAGTCCGTACGACGACGACGACGACGATGAAAGTTTGTTGTTGTTGTTGTTATTATACTTATCATGCCCAAGTGACGTGTGGTGAATCGACGAGCTGTGGGAATGCGCCGGGGTGATCGGGTACCCCGGGGTCACTGTGAGATCATTCGGGGACCCTAGGTTCCCGTGGTGGCCGGTCCCGGGGCTCACGCCGGAATACGGTGACGTATGCAGAATACTGGACGACTTCTGAACATGGTAGGAACTGTACGGCGACGCACATGATTCCGATATACTGGACACACCGGACGGATGACCGGATGAGCCGGATCCACACACAACACTGCCGTATCCAGAACTTGTTGTTTGGTATCCAGGGATGTGGTCTGGAAACCGTGGAGAATAAAGTCCATAGTTAGGTGCCGTACTGGAGCCATATCCATTCGAGACATAATGGCTTTCTGGTGGGTATTGCGGCAAGAATGGGGTCGCAAAGTAGGAATTCATGACCGCTGGATATATGATCGAAGCACTATCCTCACTGCATGACCCTGGGTCCAGAACTTGTGATTTGTGAGGCTCCTAACTCACAAACAGCCCGGAATAAATCACGCGCTGGAGAATGAGATGGTGTTGTGTCAGCCGGCGACCAATCAAAAGCCTCGTCTCTTGGAGTGTACTGTGCGCGCGCTGCGTCGCTTGGCTCGGCCCACTTTTCGTGTCCCGTGGCTCGGGCCAGTTCTGCTATCGACTTTTGGTTGGCGAACAGCAGACGAACAGTGCGCAGCAGATGTGGCTGTCTTTGCCTCCCATATTCACTACAGCAGATAGCATATTGAAAAATTTCGCACGAGAATATTATTCTGTCGTGTTCGCTCAAAAAATATTTTTTTCTCCGATGAACATGGGATTATTTTATATGGGATTACCTTATTTAGAAGCACAAAACGAACAAAAGTTTAATTGCATAAAAATTCATTTCACAATTAATCCGTAGGCAGGCCGAATTATATAGTTTTGGATTTAAATGGATTTTACGTATGTATGTTATTTTCTAAAAGAAATCGCGAAAAAAAAGTTTTATTATTTTATTTTTATTATTTTAGTTTTTTTAGGGTAGTTAATTCAGACTTCAGTTAAATTTGAGAATTCTATAAAAAAAGAATCACAGACTAAAAGGATTTTTACACAATAAAAATAAATAGTTTTACAAGACTTCATTGTAGAAAAAACATGTACTACCAGCACTGCTATGAAGTTTTATTTCTATAAATTGCTGTTTAGTCTTTTCAAGTAGCTTATTTATCTCAGGTTAAAGTCGAGTTTAACGTTAGGTATGAAACAGATAGTTCCACGATAAGGTTAGATCGAGATTTCCAACTTTCAAATGGAACAGAAGAAAATAAATTGATTTACTGGGGTAGATATTTCCCACACAAGCCCCCACACCACACGCCTGAAAATCACATGCACACTCATCACTGCCCCCCCACACACACCCACACATCACATGCCCCCACAGGTCCCCACACATGCCCGAAAATTGCATGCCTACACATCACATTCCACACATCACATCCCACACATCACATCCCACACATCCCACACATCACATCCCACACATCACATACCTACAACACAACACATGCCCACACATCACATTCCACACATCACATACCCACACATCACATCCCACTCATCACATGCCCACACATCACATACCCACATACCCACACATCACGACCCACACATCACATCCCACATATCATCTTCCACACATCACATACCCACACACCACATGCCAACATACAACACTTCTCCTTACCACCTTACATTGGTGTGACGTCAATCTCCCTTCTAATTAAAATAAGTTAACTAATTAGGCCTACAACATACATTTAAGTTTCTAAATTTGAAAGAATGAACCCGCATTGTTTGTGTTAATTTAATTTGTATTTGTAAAATGTTTATCCACATTTCTCTTTGTAAAACTACTTTGTTAAAAAAAAAAAACACAATTTTTGTTCAAATATTTAGTCAACAATTTTTTTTTTAATTGTTTTCGAAATAATTTTTTTTTTTTAAAACATTCAATCGTATTACTTACCTTACTGTCGCTCTAATTATTAGGGTAATTAACAAATGTTAATTAAATTATTATAAATGAAAGGAGAGTCTTCAGTACTAATTAACAGAAAGTCGTTAAGTTTTCCTTAATAGTCCTTTGTTTTTAAATGGTAGTAAAATAATATTTCTGCAAGATGAACCGACGGGAAGTGGTATTCGCTGCGGAGTACCAGTTACGGGCGTGTCTTGCTTGTCACAAGCAGAGGTGGGCGTGTCGAGTTTCTTGCCAGTAGCGGTGGGCGTGTTTTGTGGTTGGGGGTGGTGCGTGTTGTTTTGGAGGGACATCATGGGGGGGGGGGGTTGCTCATGACTCGGTCAAATGTCGGTATTCACACAGAGCTTGACACCACCAAGTGTAACCCCATTAATGGCTGGCTAAATTTAGCAAACCTTGGTATAAACGGCCTTGCTGTGTTTATGTGGTTTATATGTTCCTGTTTATGTGGTAGCTCTCACCAGAGTACGCTTACTAACACATAAACATACAGCATTGCATATGTCACATCAACAATCGTACATGTAACATTCAACATTGCTCTTTCAGAATTGCACATAACACATCAACATTCATACATTCAACATTCCACATAACACAACACACTTACATTTAGCATCACATCTAAACACATACATAGAACATCGCACATAACTCATCAACACATTCATTCAGCATTGCACATAACATATCTACACATAAACATTTAATATGGCACATAACACATCAACACATTCATTCAGCATTGCACATAATATATCTACACACATACATTCATCATTGCACATAACACTTCACCAAGCATCATACTAGTCCGCTTAAGATTCTCCCGTTTTAGGATTCGGCATCCGAATCTCTCTATTCCAAATAGTGTCTTTTTGCACCCTCAAAAAGGCTGTAGTGTCGATGCTATTAATAGATCTGATGACGTCGCCATCGCTGATAGGTGGTCGTATTTTGGGCTAGGTTAAGATTTGATTAAGTATACGGATATAATGAATTGAGATCACTGACTGCACATTTAGGCACGAGGGTGGCTAGGACTTTAGTGACGCGGTGTGACCAGCTGGGGCGTAGCTTTTGTTTTGTTTAAACAATACATAAATGAGGAATCTACGTTTGATTTGTGTTTTTTTTAAAGGGGTGGGAGTATTGGACGAAACTGTAACTTCAAAATAGGGTGTGTGGGGGTAGCGATAAGTCGATAGTAGAGAGGTGTGCGTGGGTGTGTGGTGGTGGTGGGGAGGAGGGAGAGGGGGGGGTTGTTGGGTAGGCATATACAAATCGGCTGAAATAGCGTGATTCATCTCGCCAATCATTTCAATAAATTACTTGGCTGTGGTTTAGTCGTCTACCCTATGGTCGTCCATGTGAGTGAGTGAGTGTGTGTGTGTCTGGGTGTGAAATGGGGGGGGGGATGGTTAAAAAGTGTGGGCCTGAATTTGTGGAGTGATGTAAGGGATAAGATGTTTGCAAGCGTTAAAAAAAAAGAACCACAACTCCCAATTTTAAAATGATAATATGCCTAAGCTTGCGTAACCCTAACTCTAATTCTAACAGGCACTATCGAAAGTAATCAAGATGTTAATTAATATCTTTGGCTTAAAGTTTAACAAACATGTTTTAGCTATCGTGCAAGGCTTAGGATTATGTTTTACACAGAATTAAAGGAAACATTTAATTTTATAAGATTTTTTAACAAATAGTTTTAATTGAAATTACTTTTAAAAAATAAGCTCTACTAATTTTTCATTTAATTACAAAAAACAAAAACAAATTAAACTCAGGATTAAAATGTTAAATGTCGTCAGAAATGGCTAATTAAAACACGTTAGCACTTGAGAAAGACAATAACGTTAATTAAGAAACGGTAATTACCATCGATGCTACCGATGAAGACAAAGATAATGACGAGGGCGTCGTTAGGATACGTTTTCAGTCGACTCATATTTGTTTTCTTCGTCAATTAAGATGATTATCTTATGTTAATTAGCGATGAAATCACTTCACTAATTAAAATAGTTGTCTTAAAATAAGCTAGCACTATCCGCACAAGCATAGTCGTATTTCTTGTATAGGTAAACTTTGAGGACAGCACAGCTAATCTAAGAGTATCAAAAATTATGTAACCTACCGTAACATTTATGAAGAGAATGAGCAATGGAGCTAATATAGCAAATTGTATGCCCTATGCATAGCAAAAGATGTTTCGATCATGGTTTTCATCAAAGTTTTAATTAAATAGTTTTAGGAAAGACTAAGCAATTAAATATAATAATTGATAGGCATTTCTTATTCGAAAGATCCCAACCCCCCCCCCCCCCAAAATGTACATACAGTGGCGTAGCTAGGGGAGGACGGGTGGGGTGGCCGCCCCGGGCGCCGACCCTAAGGGGGGCGCTTTTTCAAAGGGGGAGGGGGGGGGGCTTTTTCAAAGACAGGAATAACTATAAATAGAATGGGTAGGAGGGGCGCAAAAATGTATAGTCCGCCCCGGGCGCCGGAATCGGTTGCTACGCTTCTGTGTACATAGTGGGGCCCCATTTCATCTTCCCCCCCCCCCCCACCCATACAAGTATACAGGTATTTTGGATTGACTGAAACCATTACCCTGGAACCATTACTATAACGGAACCTAATCATAATCCTGATCCAATTCTCGAGATAAATCAAGACCAAAATACTATGTCTGAAGCTACAGTAATAATGACGTATTTAAAAAAACGACGCGTTTTTTTTTTACTTTCTCGTATATACGAAGTAGGCCTATAGAGAAAGTCTTGTAATTGTGCAAAAAAAAAAAAAAAAAATCGAGATTTTTACAAATCTCGACGTTTTACACCTCACTGATACGGAAAAACATAATTTTTCAATCTTGTCCGTATGTCTGTGTGTGTTTGTGTGTCTGTCTGTCTGTCTGTCTGTCTGTGTGTGTGTGTGTAAACAAAATAACTTGAGTACCGTTACAGCTAGGTTGATGAAATTTCATATAAAAGTATTTTATCAAAATCGTAGATCCGTATCAACTTTTGAGCGATTTCCGATAACCGGAAGTGGAACTTTTTCTACTTTCAATTTTTCAAATGCCTATATCTTGAGTACTATTTCAGATAGATAAATGAAATTTCACATATAAGTCAAAGATCTAATTCTCTACCTTCTGTCAAATTTTGAGTAATTTCCGTTTACCGGAAGTACTAACTTACGCTATTTCCGATTTCTCAAAAAACGCATGTAAATTTATAAAGTACTAATAATATTGCGCACTATTAAGAACATCTTTATTTAGCGTTCGCTTGGTGCGCAATTCTTTTTTCTACGAGATTCTATTCTATTTTTAAAAGTTTAAGTAATTAAAAATCATGTCTATATTCCGAGTTATATAAGAATATTCGAGGAAGTTTAGGGAGATCACTCCCGGTTTATTTATTTTTTAAATCTGTTTCTATGAAATACATTTTGTGTTGTTTTTCTGGCCGCACACTGTGGTTGGTTAGAAGCAAGGTATACGCAGTGTTGAACTTACGTTTTCTGTAGGTTGCACAAGACACTGAAGACATGTTATAGACATTCAGAAGACACATGGGTGGTACGTGCTGGAAACACAGAAGACACATCGTGGGACATAAACAAGACGCAACGAGGACACATATAAGACATATTAAACACACACCGACGACACATATTTTGTACATCCAGGACAACGTGTCTTTATTGAAGAGACATCGATGATTCATCACGGACACACAGAAGACACATCGTGGACATACAGAGGACACAGCGACGACATATAGAAGACATATTGAATACATACAGAGGACACATTGATGGTACAAGCTGTACATAGTGTCTTTATTGCGGACAGATCACTGATTCCCCCAAGACACATTGATGGTACAAGCTGTACATAGTGTCTTTATTGCGGACAGATCACTGATTCCCCCAAGACACATTGATGGTACAAGCTGTACATAGTGTCTTTATTGCGGACAGATCACTGATTCCCCCAAGACACACTGAGGACACATGGATGGTACATGAGATATTAAGGACCCATCGTGGACACATAAGATTTACTAAAGGCGAACCTAGGACACACTAGGAAACATCGTTCACACATCAAAAACTTAAGAGCACATGTCCGACATATCAAAGAATCATCGACGGCATACCGAAAACATATTGAGGACTTGTCTTGTGCATATCGACGACATCTAGGCGACTCATTTACGACATATCAAGGACACATCAAGAACATACTAAAACACATATTAAGGACACATCAAGAACATACTAAGACACATATCAAGGACACATGGAGAAATACAACTAAGCATGACATTGTGTTGTCACAGCTATCCCCCCCCCCCCCCTTACCCTACCCCTAGGTGTTGTCAATTCGTCTGTCAAACATAAGGCATAGCGTGTCAGACATCCATAAATTACCGCTAGCCTCGTATCCAAATGTTGAATCTCGTGACGTACCGGCGCAAACGTCATACGGGTTCGAGGTTGGTGACCTAGTTTCGCCGCATCTATTCCCATTGGCTGAATTATTTATAAGATTTGATGCTAAAATAATGGAAATAATCGCGCATCATGTTAAAACAAAAAAAAAAAAACGATTTATTATCATTTTTTTGTATTTGTTTGTTTCTGGGTTAATTGTGATTACAACTAATCAAGATTTAATCCGGTTCCGGTGGGGGGGGGGGGGGGGGGGGGTTACGGACAAGGCCGGTAACCCAATGCATCGACCAGAAACCAAGGGCGATAAATTACTAGTCAACTTATAAATTAAAGACAGAGAAAGGGAGATAAATCTCTGCCGCATCTTACCGGGGATTATTGAACAATTAATGCCTTAGTCGGCGGGCGACGGGCCAAACAAAATTAGCCCATCCATGATTTACAGCCAAAACAAAACACAGGCCCCGAGGTCACGTGACAAGCTCGCCTATTTGACTAACTAGTATTAGCGGCCCGGGGTACCGTTACGGTCGTTTAGCTACGACCGTTGAATTACCCCCCCCCCCCCCACCGCCTTCCCTCCCCATACTCTTTCTCCGTTCTCCTCCACCCCCTCCCCACTGCCTTCCCTCCCCATACTCTCTCTCCGTTCTCCTCCACCCCCTCCCCACTGCCTTCCCTCCCCATACTCTTTCTTTATGCTCCTCCACCCTCTCCCCTTCCTCTTCAGTTATCCCGTTTGCTTGCATGCTGTAGCATAAATAGTAAGAAGCTCAGAACAGACCCAACAATGGGGCGGGGTCACGCAATGTTTGTAGTAGGTGGCCTCTAGTGCTCACGGTGATGAGGTGTACCACAATGGTTGGTCTCAAATGATTTATTTTTTAGGCTACTAGACAGCGGTGTGTTGGGTTACTTGGAAGCGAGGCATCTTTGTGCGACTAGCCAGACAGCATTGTAGGGCGGCTAACAAGACAACACTGAATGGCGACTAGCCAGATATCATCTTAGGGAGACTAGCCAGACAGCAACATGCACCCCATCAATACGTGGCACAGAATATAGCATCACGTGATCCACAAAGCTCTTGTCAACAATCGCCTTAAGTAGCTCGCCATTTAGACCACAAGAATCACGAACAGAGTGTAAACTATATATGGAATATCAGCATTCACTTATTTGTGTCAATATATATAAAAAAAACATCGAACAAAATGACTTTGTATCGTCTGGTAGGCCATGATTTGGTCTCCATCTGTCGAAAATAAGTCGTTTCTTTAACTGGAGAGAGTTTTATGATTTGGATAAGATTGTCTGTTCACGTACACCAAATATAATTGTATTAATACCTGCTTGTAATAAACAGCATTTACCTTTACCGACTAATTCACGTGTACGTGCGTATCTGGGCTAATAGTGAAAGTAAAGATCATTCTCAGACGAGACTACCATTGAGATTAACACTGTTTCATCCGCCTCGTTTTTTATTTCTCTGACCCCAATCAGGTACATCTCACAGCTTGATGAACTGAGGAACGTAGTGCGGATTCGAACCGGTGAATCGAAACTCTTCAGTTCCTTTCCCTAACTACCACCCGACCACGCCGCACCAAATCGAAACACAATTGTTGTACACTCTACAATGGATAATGGCAGATGAATCCAGCCACAAATGCTAATTGATAAGTCTATTAACAAAAAAAAATAATCTAAAATCAATACATTGTTTTGAACAGTCTTTTTATTATGATACAAAAAAAACTAAACTAAATCACGACTTTCCGTGAAACTACAATTGAAGTTAATGCAACAGCAAAATCAAAAACGGCTTCGTCCGCACATCATAAAGAGCCTATCTAAAAAATACAAAAATAAACAAGCAGCCTCATAGGATATATATATATATATATATATATATATATATATATATATATATATATATATATATATATATATATATGCATGTAGCGAGCCAGCCACAAAAACCCAATCAAACATTATCTAGTTCATCAAACAAGAACACATTAATTTTATTGTAGGGTTCAAAAAACGACACCGACTTTACCGAAGAGTTTTCACATAACAACAAACGCCAGCACTGCAGATCATCAGCTCCGTGGTTGCGGTTTAACAAAAACAGATGGTAGTCCAAACAAAATAAGGGTTTAATTAGTAGTGATAGAAAATAAACAATATCCACACCCCTAACTAGTTGTTGACCTCTAATTAACGTCACACCAACTATATAAGCCAGTATCTGACAATGTGTTAAGATCAAAGGTTCCACCAACTATATACTTGAGGGTCCCACCAACTAACTATATAGACGAGGGTCCCACCAAGTAGATACACGAGGGTCCCACCAACTATACACACCAGGGTCCCATCAACTATACACATCAAGGCCCCACTTACTATATACACGAGGGTCCCACCAAACCAGAGTCCGACAAACCATATAATTGTACAGCTAGATCTACCAGAAACTCTACCGTGAGTACCATCAAAACATGGCGGGGCGCGTGAGTCTGCGGTGAGTTCCTCTAACGACGTGCTTAACATAACCGGCACAGACACACTAGCAGGAAACATTACCCCACAGATAAATCACACTGGGTCCTCCATTCAGGGGGGATCATCATCAGCACAGCGGCAGGGGGGTGGGGGAGGCAGGTGGTACACGCTGGAGGGGATTTGTTGCGCGAAAATGAGACATCATTGAGCGAAATGACGAGGGCGCGCAGTGAACATATGAGCTACGAGTTGTGAGTTACACCGATATTTAATCGGGGTGACAGTGTGGACTGGGTTCAGGGGGTGGGGATGGGGGGTGGGGGTGTATGACCTGTGTATGACAGTCACACTAGAGATGTAGCGTTACAATGGAGTTTTTTTTTTAAAATGATATGCTACATATGTACTCGTTGGGAACGATATGGTGTTAGAGGCGTGCAGATGTTGTTTTATAACAGGATTGCGAGGTGGATGTGTGTGTGTGTGCGTATGGGGAGGGGGGGGGGGGTAGGGGGGGGGGGGTTGGGTGAATGTAAAGTCATTTTGATTGCATGTTTTTTAAGGAAAGTATCAATACAGTAGGCTTGCTGTTTGTTCTGCATCTTTGACACTAAAACCCGAAATGCTTCTCTACATTATGTTTCATGTTTTATAATATTTTCTTTTTTAAACTTTCACACCGTTAGAACCTGACCGACAGGATACCTCATCCTGCCGCTTCTGCTTTGCCCACCTAAGATTATCTCTCCCAAGTTCTCCCTTTGGGCTAGAGGTTGTACACAGGGCTCCAGTTGCACGGATTTAAAGCCTAATTTTCACAAGGCCGTTTTCAGAAAACTATTATGAATAAAATAAAATATTTAAGAACTGATACTTCTTCTGTGATGGAAACGGTCATTGACTGGTTGGCAGCCAATTTATAAGAACACGACTAAATTACTTGTAAAGTTTTTTAAATTTCTAAATGCGATTAAAAATACTTTTTTTAATTTTTAGAAAACAAAAGTTATTATAAAATTCCATTTAAATTTATGTCTACTTATTGATACATTTAAACGTCAATATCAACGCAAAATATTTTGATTTAAGTGCATTTAAAAAAAGTTTGTGTTGTTCTGGTTGTTTTGAGTAATGAGTTCCCTTGGCTATTCTTAGCATCAACATGGGGGGTAACTGCCACTTTAGTCCGGCTTACTAGTTTAGAGAAACTGAAAAATAAATTTACTTTTTATCACTCAGTAAACTGCTCGTTTTATTTTATTCGTTTACGCTCAGATTTTTCAATACGTTACCTGGACCAAGTTCTGTCTAATTTGACAGATAGATAATTTAGTCTGTCAGATAGATGCATTAGTCAAGTCTTGTCATAGTATCTATGTTTTAGAGCAATTAAATTGTATGCATACTTTAATTAAATTATATAAGTGTCGTAGCATACAGGTTAATAGATACATTCAAACACACAAGCACATTCACTACTTTAATAAAAACAAGTTTAAGCACAAGTTAATGTTCGCGTACCTGTAGTTGTACACGTACAAGAATGCGTACGTATAACAAGCAAGGCTACATATTCTGATTTTTTTTCCAAGCAATGGGAACCCCATAAGCTTAAACTGCTATTAGAGTCAAATAAAGCTAGCCCTGGATATTTTAAACAAAATTATAAATGTTGTAATGTGGTCTGACATCCATTTTCTTTGTATCCCTATCTCCATATACTGTAGCCCCAACTCCATATAGTGTAGCTACGATTTCATATGCTATGATATAACTTGATACTAATGGGCTATACTGGAGCCCAAATATTCGTGTTATGCCAAGGGTAACTCTGTCGTCACCAGTGGTTTTCTCCTGAAATTATCTCCCTTCCCTTGTCCACTGTCTCTGTGCCCGCCTACCAACCCCCGCCTCGCTGTCGCAGAACGGGAAATCCCGTTTTTATGTACGTGTGTTTTACTCACCACTCCATCCGGCCTGCGGTCGGTGGGCTGAAACTGAAGGTCCTTCATCAGTGGCCTCGTTCTGGTGTTTGGGTTGTCCGTGGTCGCCATGTTGTTGAGATTGTGACGTCACTGACTGACCCACAGAATCGAGATGTGGATTGTCACACACACGCTCGGTTCTCCAGGGTAAATGGGTGACGCACAGGGTTCATGGCGGACAGGGTTCATGGCGGACAGGGTTCATGGCGGACAGGGTTCATGGCGGACAGGGTTCATGACGGGCAGGGTTCATGGCGGACATGAGGGTTCATGGCGGACAGGGTTCATGGCGGACAGGGTTCATGGCGGACAGGGTTCATGGTGGGCAGGGTTCATGACGGACAGTGTTCATGGCGGGCAGGGTTCATGGCGGACAGGGTTCATGGCGCACATGGTTTAATCTACGCTCATAGTTCAGTATACATGAATGATGTGGTTGCTGAAGGGTTTAGTCTATACACAATGACCAACCACACTCAGGGTTCACACACGACAGGTACTCACGTGTTGATGATGTTGACGGTGGATGTTTGTGTGAGGTGATGGCTACCTCACAACGTGACGGGAGAGGCAGAGAGAGAGAGAGAGGGGGAGAGAAAGTTGAGTCGAATATTTTAGTTTGTTTTAAGACTAGGTTTCTTAAAAAAACAAAAAAAAAAAACAAAGAAATGTATGGAATTTTTGCTGTTATTTCTTTCGATGTCAGATGGTGTAGGAATACAGTCAGTCTTACTGTCAGGATTTTGTTAGGGTCAGATCTATGGTTAGGATTAGTGCTAGGGTAAAAGCCAATTTTAGGATTAAGATACTAGCTAAACACTAATCTCTAATTCTAGCAGTCGACTTGTGATGAAATGCAAAGTTTAGCGTTAGGTTTTGGGCTGGGTTTAAGTTATAGATCTAGATAGAAACCATACGACATACAAGGGTATGGATAACTTGCCAGTTGTACCCATAGCTTTAAGTAAGATACTAAACTAGATAACATATGTAACAATCCTGCTATTCCTTACAAGTCTGCAATACATTTGTATTTGATGACGATAGATTGATAATCAATGAATATTTAGGACTGAAAAGATTTTCTTTTTGGCGTCTCAGAATCTTTCAGAAGTGGCACCGTCTGACTCAACAGAACGGTGACCAGAGAATTCCAAAGTCTGTATCCCTGTTATGCCAGCAACGCCAACATTTTAGAGGTGTCGTCTGCTGATGTGGCACCCACGGCTTTCATCTGACGGGAGCCACGTGATCGTGGAACACAAGAATCCTGGACTAACGTCACTGTCATCGCCTCCGTTAGCCCTACGGTTGACTGTTAAATTCCACCCCCCTCACCCCCCCAACACTGAGTTATAATTCTATCCATAGTCTGGTTGTTATACGATATCGCCTGCTCCTATTTCAAAAGAACGTATCATTCCTTAAACACCGTTCTCTCAACGATTTGATTTCATCAGTGAAAACGGGCAATGGGTTGTGGGAAATCCCAATAGAAGAGTTCAACAAGTTGAACGAAAACTGATGCGACTTCTAAAGTGTATCGGGAATTTCCGCTATGTGTCGTTGCGACTTAAAACTTTTTTACCATAAAAAAAAAAAAAAAAAAAAAAAAAAAAAAACATTTTCTCGAGCAAGCATTAATATCATCTTGTGTAAAAACGAAGATGGTTTAGTACGGGTTTAGGGGGGGGGGGGTATTCTTGCTGGTAATCTTTTTTTTTTAAATTAAATCGAACGTAAGTATAGATTAAACAAAAGCCCACCTAATTACTACACAAACTCACACACGTGAAAATGATTTCAACATTTTGATTGAAATTTGTAAAAAATGTGATTGATATTAAAATACCGGCTACATTGTATATTTTCAATGGAGGTCGAACAACTGTTAAGAGAAGTAGAGCTAAAGAAAATACCACCAAAGCTAAAGAAAATACCACCAAAGCTAAAGAAAATACAACCAAAGCTAAAGAAAATACCACCAAAGCTAAAGAAAATACCACCAAAGCTAAAGAAAATACCACCAAAGCTAAAGAAATACCACCAAAGCTAAAGGAAATACCAACAAAGCTAAAGAAAATACCACCAAAGCTAAAGAAAATACCACCAAAGCTAAAGAAAATACCACCAAAGCTAAAGAAAATACCACCAAAGCTAAAGAAAATACCACCAAAGCTGGACAAATGTCATCAAACTTTAAAGAAGATGCAACCAGAACTAAACCGCCGCTTAAGCTGCAGAAGAATTTACCAGAAAAAGGTAAAATACCACCAATGTGAAGCAGAGACCACCATAGTTGCCGAAGATACCCCCAAAGCTAAAGAAGATACCAAGAAAGCAGAACATGATACCACCAAAGCTGAAGAAAATACCAACAAAGAAAGCTGAAGAAGATACCACCAAAGTTTAAGAAGATACCACCAAAGTTTAAGAAGATACCACCAAAGTTTAAGAAGATACCATCAAAGTTTAAGAAGATACCACCAAAGTTTAAGAAGATACCACCAAAGTTTAAGAAGATACCATTAAAGCATAAGAAGATACCACCAAAGATGAAGAAGATACCACCAAATATAAAGAAGATACCACCAAAGATACCACCAAAGTTTAAGAAGATAACACCAAAGTTTAAGAAGATACCACCAAATATAAAGAAGATACCACCAAAGCTGAAGAAGATACCACCAAATATAAAGAAGATACCACCAAATATAAAGAAAATACCACCAAATATAAAGAAGATACCCCCAACTAACACACCAGCAACAAAACGAATAAAGTCTGGCTATGTAACCTTCCCTCGTAACGTTGCGAGTGTTAGCGTCTTACCAAACCATCCATCATCCATCATCACTCACCGTGTCTATTGGGTGACCTTGAGATGACGTCATGTACCTGAACCGTTCTTGACATATCTGTACTGAATGTGTGAATAAATCATACGAGTAAATGTGTTACACACATAAAGTAAAACAAACACTCATCCAAAGTATTATAAAGCATAACAATATATCAATATTTGATAGAAGCATTAAGATCTTTGAGTGTCGTTTTACATGAAGTGAAGTATTACAGTAACTGAATGAAATATTACTCTATGAGTAAAATAACACAGTAATAGGGCTGGTAAGTAGGCCACCAACCAGTTCTACGGCTCAATAAAATATGCATGAGCCATAGAACTGGTTGGTGACCTACTTACCAGCCCTATTGAGTTAAGTACTAAAATCAATGAGTAAACAGTCGCAAACACAAAAACATATAAGTCTATGTAGTTTATATCGGATCACAGGTATGTGTTGATGAGAATATGTGTATGTGAATATGTATATGTATATCAACACAGAAGTGACAGGTCTTGTGTTAAGCATGCATACAGACAGCGGACGTGCGTTAGGTTTGTGTCTAAATACATTTACACTCAATCTCTCACACAAATCCCCTGACCTTGTTCTAGGTCTTTGGCCACGTAAGTATCACTGTCTCACGTGCCCTGTGTGTGGTGCCCTAGTCTAAACTACCCAGCCACCAAATGCCCCTGTACATAATGCCCTAGTCTCAACTACCCAGCCACCAAATGCCCCTGTACATAATGCCCTAGTCTCAACTACCCAGCCACCAAATGCCCCTGTACATAATGCCCTAGTCTCAACTACCCAGCTACCAAATGCCCCTGTACATAATGCCCTAGTCTCAACTACCCAGCCACCAAATGCCCCTGTACATAACGCCCTAGTCTCAACTACCCAGCCACCAAATGCCCCTGTACATAATGCCCTAGTCTCAACTACCCAGCCACCAAATGCCCCTGTACATAATGCCCTAGTCTCAACTACCCAGCCACCAAATGCCCTAGTCTAAACTACCCAGCCACCAAATGCCCTAGTCTAAACTACCCAGCCACCAAATGCCCTTGTACACAATGCCCTAGTCTGATCCACTCAGCCACCAAATGCCCCTTGCACACGATGCCCTACTCTGATCCACCCCAAACATCTCGTCCCACTGTTCCTGCCAAGTCTGCCTCTCCCCGCCGCCACGCGAGATCTGGAAAAACGTTTACCTCTACGAGTTGTCTCACTGCACAGGGAAGTATAAACACAAATAAGAAGTTGCTCCCCTTTGATGCAATAATAGAAAGTATTTTTCTGTGGGCATCCATCTTACCGCCGAGCCCGACATCAAAGGAGGCGTCGGAGTGTGAATGACAGTGTTGCCAGTCTGTAGGAATCCATCCGACACGAGCAGGCGTAGTGTGAGTCTAAAAAAATGTAAACACTTTTCGGCGTGAGCTACAGAGAAAATTTTGGCGGTTTTTTTTTTTTTTTTTTTTTTTTTTTTTGTACTGGGTCTAATGTAACGTGTTTAAAAGCAGTCAATACGTAGGTATTTGGTTGTTGTAGGGGAAAACACAACAGAGGTAAGGAATGCTGTGTTCCTGTAGATTTTTGGATCACTATGCCAAAAAAGTTTCTAAAATATTTTTTTTGTTTTGTTTTGGATTGCATTAGCACTGACGAAAGGGGGTTTGTTTTATTGTTTTAAAAAGATGATTTGTGTGCAAGAAATCTGAGAACTTGCCGTTTGAAAACTTTTAAGTTTTAAATATTAGTTTAAAATTGTTAGTTTTTTTTTTACTGTTGTAGGTTCGCTGTTACGTTATGTAATTGTCAAGTTCTATACTATGAGTTAAATGTTATTTTTTCCACTTTTCCCGCATCAAGAGATATTCAAAGACTAAAAAATGTGTTATATTTGAGATTATTCTAATTTGTTAGGGATGTCATTAAGTTGATAACTAAAAATTAATCCCAACTAAAATTGTGACACAACTTTAGTGTAAGAACACTGGTCATAATGGTCACGGCAGGCTGAATTTTCCTTGGCGAAATCTACGTCTTTATGTTATTTATACACAGCTAACCACAATATTTCAGTTAACAACACGACACTGACCACATCATCTAAGTCACCAACACTACACTGACCACAGCATCTAAGTCACAAACACCAAACTAACCACAACATCCGAGTCACCAACACTACACTGACCACAGCATTTAAGTCACCAACACTACACTGAAGACAGCATCTAAGTCACCAACACAAAACTGGCCACAACATCCGAGTCACCAACACTACACTGACCACAGCATTTAAGTCACCAACACTACACTGACCACAGCATTTAAGTCACCAACACTACACTGACCACAGCATTTAAGTCACCAACACTACACTGAAGACAGCATCTAAGTCACCAACACCAAACTGACCACAACATCCGAGTCACCAACACTACACTGACCACAGCTACCAACTCATCACACATCTCCCAGCACGTCACGTTGTACTCACCTACTCATCGCTTGCCACCAAACAACAACAGCAAAAAGACCTGTAGAAAATGTCAAAATCCAAAATAAATTTAAATTTTTTTAACTTAAAAAAATTACAAAACAATAAAAACCCGGTACCACTAGTGCAAAACAAAAACAATGTATTAAACAAAGACTGGAACAAATTTACTTTATTAACGAATGGATAGTCTCCTCTGGCAAACAGAGATTATGCAAGTCGATTAATTGCTTTACAGTATCTAATCCATTATCTAATTTTACTACTGTAAATCTCAATAGAAACGTTCATCACACAATATCACCCTGATATTGTGTAAATCTTACAATCACAATCCAAACCCACATCACACAATCCCACACACACACATTGTGTAAACCAAACAAACCAAACATGTCACGCCACAATACAAACTTTCATGCTAAATACACAACACACGTAGACATAGACACAATGTCAAGGTCATACAAAAATCGCACCTTTACTCTACAAATGATAAAACCAGATTCTTCAGATTCCCCCTCCCCCTCCCCTCTCCCCCTCCCCCACCTAGCATCTCTGTCAGGCATCTCTCAGCTAGACATCTGATACCTTCATTGTTGGATAAGCTTTTGATGGGAGCTTTCCCCACCACTCATTTCTTGTTGGATACAGAAAGTCGGTTAGACAGTTTCTAGACCCTTAGAAAGTTACAAAACAATCAGAAAGTTACAGATCCTTAGACAGTTACAATATTGTCAGAAAGTTATAATACTCTCTGTCATTTTTCTAGATGTTTTTGAACAAAGTTGTTCTGATACATTAGAAACATTTTGCCCCCCACCCCCCTACCCCAAATATATTTTTAAAATCCAGAGCAGAGTTTCTTCCAGGCATCTCTTCGGGGGGGCGAAGCCCCCCCCGAAAATTTTTTACCGCCCCCCCCCGAACGAAATGAAATGTATATAATTTATATAGAAAATATATACTTTTAACAGTGTCCGCCCCCCCGAAGAAAGTTTACCGCCCCCCCCCCGAAGATTTCAGGTGCCCCCCCGGAGAAAAAAGTCTGGAAGAAACACTGATCCAGAGGTCAGCTTGAAAGTTAAAATATTATCTGTGCCAGGCTTAGGCCCAGTAAGTAAAGTTCCCTTTCAAACCTGATAGTATATGGGGAAAGTGAAGTAGAGTTCATCTGTTTCTGAGACCTCATCATTTGGATGGATAGTGTGGTCAATACTATGCCCACCCGCCTTTACTTACCATAACGTGAATTAGGTAACCATCAGAGCTGGTTGGACTCAAGGACGTTCTAATGACCTGAACCTGGATTCGAACTCGAGACTTTGGGATTAGCAGTCTAGCAGTTGCCATCCAGGGACCAAACCGCTCGCTACACACCGTCAGAAACCAGAAATACGAAACCAAAGTCCCGTCTACAAGCAGCAGCTCCGTCTCTAGCACGTGACTCGTGCACCCAATCAACAACGGGTTTGCAACTAGTTCCGGTTCAATGCAAAAATTTTAATTTTGTTTTCATGTACACATATTTCCTGACTAAAGTGGAATACAAAACATTTCGTTTATTTAAAAAATGAATTCTATTCTCATACATATACTCATTTCTTTTTCCCCCCTCACAAATGCACTAATTAAATCTAGAAAAAAAACCCAACTTAAAATGAGATTGCTCTAAACAGTCATAAACAAGTTTAATTACTGCTCACGGTGACGTATGGGTGAAACGTTAAACCCTCGCGTCCATAGCAGGCTCTTACGTAAATTAAAACAATTGACGGTTGGTTCGATTACGTCTCATTACATATGATTAAATTCAAAACGTTGGTCTGCCTTACGCTTACACTACTGGTGCCTACATGAGACAGTTGACGGTTTGTTTTGATTACATCTGATTACACACGATTACAGAAAACATCTAGCTTTTGCCTACCCGTATTAAAGTATGGTGCATACTCAAGTAGACTTGTGAGTACTGATGGTAGGTAGAAATGCAAGGCATTTATTTATTCCAGTACTTAATGTTTAGGTGTATGTCATGACTATTGTTTTGTATCTTTAGAGATAATGTGTTATTGGTTTATATTTTTAGAATTTATGTTTTAGAGTTGATGATAGGGGAGGTACAGAGGTAATATGGGATTTACATCAGTAAACGGAACTTGGGGAGTTAACCCTTCAATTTGTATGCATGTGTTGGGGGAGCGAGTATACTTTTATACGTTTGCAACCCTATACGCAACTCACAAAAAAAACAACCCTATTGCCTACGATATCGAAACATATCAAACAACCCTTTCTCCGACCATAAACAAATGTACCTAACTAGATGCTGTGCAGTGCGGATTGGAAGAAGACGCCACTGATAATAAAAGACTTATTTTTTTCCAGTTTGCGGTTAATTAATTAATCCTGATAGGTAGGCACCGCCCATTAAAAGAAGGTAGGATACTTTAACGAGGGCGTAAGCCGAAACCGTGACACCGTTGCCCGGGCAGGTATCATTAAGTCTGGCACCCCAGCGATGACACCGCCCTCTCCAGTGATGATCCCTGCCCCGGGGTCAACGGGAATTCCAGAGCAGGGAAATTCCCCGCCATTAACTAGCCAATAAATAAAGCTGGATCTATGCAGGGGCGGTAATTCAGGAGAGGGATCAGTGGAAAAATAAATGACAGTAGATAAGGGAGGGTATCATTGACTCCACTAGAAGGCGCAGACCTACAGAAATTGAAGAGAAAAATAATTGCATTAAATTAATTGCTGAACGTAGTGAAGGGAGTGGCAGTCCCCTTTTTAATATGTGACTTCAAGAACCTCGATGTAACTAGTGTTTGTACCTCGAAACTCGAACTAGACAGGGCAATTTGTACTCGACTATGAGTCGAAACCACGGTAGACTCGGGTTGACAGACGCCTAACTGTCCTGACTAGACTACATCTACCCACATACCCGCTTCTGACTAAAAGTAAACTACAGCCCCCGCCCTCCTCACCTTTACCCCCCCCCCCCCCCCACAACCTCCCTTCTCCACTGTATCACTTGATCGGACTTGCACACGTGTGTAAAACTATACAGTGATTCAAGAAGCCCTAGACTTAATGACTGCACTAATATTATGATAAAAAACGATTCAAAACTTCTTAAAAAATGGTAGTGGGGAGAGGGGGTGGGATGGTGGTTGGGCGTCAAACGACAGTGAAGCCACAGTGGCGAGGCCCCTACTATCCCCCCACGCCCTCCACCCTCCCATTCCCCCCCACACCACCACAAGTAAACAGTAGCGTCCCTTCCCTTGCAAGCATCCCCACCCCCCCCCCCCACTCTCCAATCAATTAAACGGTGGCGTTGACCATACTTTGAACCCACCTGTAAATTCTCCCCAAACTATAATGAGTAGAAGGAAACATCATCACTGGTCTACATTACGGCGTGATTTTATTATTACATCAACTACCCCCTTCTTCCGTTTTTTATCCAAACAATAAATGATACCATTTAATTTAAAAAAAAAAAAACTAGTAAAAAAAAAATAACCAACACTGATCAAAGAAATCTGTGTGTGGTTGTACAGAAATAGACGAGGGTCGAGCTATTGAAAATGTATTTCAGAGGGAGAAAAGCAAGTCCTTACGGGCGAATAGGACGCCTCAGTCTTCAGAAACGGGGGGGGGGGGGGGGCGCATTGCGGGGTCCACGCAACAAGTGAAACGTGGATAGCATTTTTCTTACAACTAGAAGACGAAAAAAAAAATCCAGCCCCCACATATTATTTAGCATTCATCGGAATGAATAGAAAAACCTTGGAAGCTATCGCTCCTGCTATCGAAGAAAAAGCCTTTGAAGAAAAGCGGGAATTCGTTTACCAGCGAACGCGAAAGATACCCCCGCGCTCTGGAGCTCACAGCGAGGCTGGAAGTATGGTCGCCACACCGTGTGTTTTTCCTGGGGCCGGGGAAAACGTGGATTGGAAGAACATCTGGGTGAGGTAATAAAAATTACGCTAAAATAGATGAAAGAGGAGATTTTGGCAGCTGTGCTGAGTGATAGAGAGAAGGGAGACGACTGTGGAGAGGAGAGAGGAAGAAAGTAAATTAGGAAAAGAATTTGAAATAATATAGGTTTTTTTTTTGTTTTTTTTTTTATTGAAGGGTTTAGATAGGTGGGTCATCGACACGTTTTAAAGGTGGGATTTTTGTAAGACAGTAGGTGGTTCGTTATGTTTTTAGTGGTGGGTTGTTAGTTGTCTCTGTTGCTATAGGAAGTATTATTTTGGCATTAATAACTCATTGTATAATATATATATATATATATATATATATATATATATATATATATATATATATATATATATATATAATACGATTTTTTAAAATAAAAAATAGTGTCCGGATTAAAATCATCAATTGCTCATCATGTCCTTGCACTTGCCTATTTATGAATACTGTTATTGTTTTTGTCTAGATCTGCTAATTGAAGGTTCTAGCCTAACGCCAAATTAACGTCTGCTTTGTAAAATATGTACATGCGATATTTATACGCAACCGTTATGTTGTTTTACCTAACAGATATCTATGATATTATTTTTTATTTTTTGCTTTATAATCACGTTGGATTACCGATTTATAATTATGTAGGCTTGAACTTAATCCAGGAAATTAAAACATGTAAAAATCCGACTCTTACTGAAGACTCGTTTACTGCCGAAGAAAAGATAACTCCGGATTTATTTACCGTGTTTTTATATCTGGGCGTTGTAAAACATTTTGCTCAGGTCCCTTAACGGAAGTGTTAGATGGGTGGACTTATCGCCGGCGCAACACAACGAACAGCCATTACAGTCGCACACAGTCCATAAACACGACGCTCCAAGCGCCGTCCCACTTTGTAGCGCTACACTCCGGCATTTGATAACGCCGGTTATTGCCGGCTAGACGGGACACGGACAATAAATGTCACCCTTCTGCGACATATGTTGGGCAAAATGTATCTAAGGGTGATAACTCATTTTTAATTTTCAGTATTTTGAACTCGAAATAATTTTCACAGTTACTGTTCTTTGACCATAAAATATTGTTAAAAACTGCTAGACAGAGGTCTGTTGGAATATATATTTTTTTCATAAAATAAAAAAATAAAAAATAAAAAATCATTTTTTAAAAAAGAAAAAAAAACATGGTGTCTAGCAAAAATACTAAATTTTTGAATTATATTACGTTGTATTTTTTTAAGTGCAGAATTATACGACTAAATGTTATTTGAATAAAGCGTATCAAATAGAATTTGAAAAAAATAGCATTAAATAAAAGTTAATATGAATACTGTAGTAAAAATTTAGATCTCAAGACATAAAACATTTAATACATTCCCTTTTAATTACTTTTTAACGCAGATAAATTTTGTTTATTTTACTTGCGATAGTTCAACATAAACCCATTATATTTTCTTGTGCTGGAAAAACGACACTATGGCAAGTGTTGTCATGAAAGCTCACAAAACTCAGCGCTCATCGTCTACATGGGTATTAAAAAAAAAAACGTGATAAGAATGAACAAAAAACAAAGAAACTTCAATTAGAATGTGTTTGTTATTTCCCCTTCCACTCCAGACATAAGGAAGGGAAATAACTGGGCCGGTCAGAGGTCGGGTTATGTTTGACTCGTACTGAGGGGGGAAATGTTGGCGCTCGTAAAACGGTCGTAAACGTCGAGCCCGGGGGGACCCAGGTGCCCGGGGTCGGTGAGATATGGGCTGGTTGAAGATGGGAGGCATGAAGCTAGGGGACGCTGATGGGAGTCAGCCTCCTAGCGGGGCGCTGACTCCCTGAGAGGGATTCAGAAAGATGAGAGGTGGGGGATGAAACTAAATGTGCCGGGTGTCTTGACAACTTCATGTTAAGTTTAGGGGGTGGGGTCGGAAGGTGGGGTGTATACGGTAATAAAAGTAAATGAATATTTAGGTGAATGATAGCTTCAAGAAGAGGACTGCTCACCGTGAAGGGGGACGGGAAGGGTTGGTTCTAGAGGTTTCTGTAATTGGGTTATGTTGCAAATCTGAGGTCGGTTTGGAGAGTTATGAACTGGGTAGGTGGGGGTTTGGTGTGTGGTGGGTTGAAGTGGGAGGTTGGTTTTGGTGTGTGCAGTCTTGGGTGTGTGGGGTAGGTTGAGGGGATGTGTGTGGTAAACTTGTGCATATATTGCTAGTATAAGTGAACATTGTTGTGTGTGTGTGTCTGTGTGTGTATGTGTGTGTGTGTGTGTGTGTGTGTGTGTGTGTGTGTGTGTGTGTGTGTGTGGTAGGTTTGAGGTATTTGTGGTCAGTTGGGTAGGTGCAGTTTGGTACAGTTATTCTGTGTAGCCTAATGCGTTTTATGTTTTTCTAGCTCATATGATTAAACTATAAATATACTAATATTTGTAATTTTACGTAATTCGTGTTACATAAATCTCATAACTTAACAGTTTCAAAACTAAAACTTAAACAAATATAGCATTATTTTTTTTAGAAGTGTAATGATGATTTAAAACTGTAATAGCGAGAAATGTCACATTTGATTGTACGTGAAATAATTGGTTATTTCCCTTGAATCTTTTGGGGTGTTTTACGAGAGGGTGGCTCTAGACGTGACGTCATCAGCGACAACGCCCGGGTGAGACAATCTTGGCCCGGGGGTTGGGTTACCGGGAGGGGGAATTCGTGGCGGATCTTGGCAAGGTTAATTAGCTAGATGAATTAAGTGGTGAGCGTATATCATAATTTAAATGTCTTAAATCCACCAGTGAGTGTGTGTGAGGGTGGGGGTGGATGGGGGGGGGGGGGTTGTGGCTATCAGTTTTGAGGGGTGATGGGGTTAGTGATATCAGCTTTTAAAAATAAAAACTTATTCGTAATTTGATTTAAAAGATGTTTCTAGAATCTGAACTTGAAGAGACTGTATGTGGGGGGGGGGGGGGGGGGCGGTGGTAAAAGAAGTTCTCTAGTCCCGCATATCTGTGACTGTCATGCCGGAAGATTGGTGTGGATGTGGTCTCCGGCTTGGTGCTGCCGGCTGGACTGTTATGGTGGGGTGGGAGGGGGTTGATTCATAACATGGCGCATTTTGTGGTGGGGGGGGGGGTGTGTAAGGAGCAAGTTAGTTTATATGTGCACGGAACATACAGCTGCGTATGTGTGCACCTAGAAAATTCCCGCGTTAGTGCACCTACTCTACCAGCTCAGTGCACTAGTTCTTCTATCTCAGTGCACTAGTTCTTCCAGCTCAGTGCAGCGTCAAATACATCATCAGAAAACTTACGACATATATCAGACGACGATGACATTACGACAAGGTCCTGTCATGTCGGATGTCAGTGCCACCTGACAGTGACATTCCTCACACGTATGTCCGCTACCTCTAACGGGGTCCGGTGGTTGAAAGACGAGGCGAGGGGCGGCGGCCCACGCTGACGCCCCCAGACACAGAGGCGCCCCAGCTCGAGTCTCACTGACGCCTGGCTAAACAGTCATGTGACTGCTGACATGACAATGTGACAGCTACACGTGACACTGACGTGATCATACGTGGCCGTCATGTTTTACATTTTGTCCTGTCCGTCGTCACCTCGCATACACCGTCAAGACCACCCACATCACCCCCCCCCCCCCCCGCTAATTCTTATAATTCCTACACACCATTTAAGACCAAATTATTTAACTAATTTAAGAAATATCTGTCAATTTAATTAACTTCACTGAAAAGCTTAGTTTAAAAAATAATAATCTACTTTTAACTTTGCTAGTTTAAAAGCAGGGTTTAAAAACAAAACCACTATAGATGTAAATGAATGAAGTTAGTTCTTTAACTAAATTATGCTAAACAAAAATGCGCAACAAATTTGGCCTATATAACTAATTTTAATCGATCATAAAAAATTAAAAAAAAAAAAAATAGCAGGGAAAAAAAATGAAAGAATTATTACACAATTACAGGCTTAGCTTAATTATGCATTAAATAATTACATTTTAAAAAGTAATTACTGCAACATCACAACTGGTTCATCTTCAACTAAATCTTAATAATGTAAAAGTTTGATTAAATTTATTTTAAAAAAATGTGTTCCTAGATCTATATGTAACAGAAAGATAATCCAGTCATGAGGATATAGGTATGAGTATTTAATGTGATAAGTGGTTAGCATATTAGTTTCGTAATTTTAAAATATATAGGCTGCAGTTTATGACTTTTTAAAAAGATAAATAATCATATTTTTATCAACATAATTAACTTGAATAAATAAATATTGTGTATTCTGTTCAGTTAAATGCAAAATGCAGAATTACCGATATTTTCAAATCTTGGATCAGTTTCAAACTATTTATATCATCAAATATTCCTAGCTAGCTTTGGCAGAACGCATAGGCCCTATAACTGACAATGTTTACTGTTAGTACCTTAAAAGAAAACTGAAAAAAAAAATTATGTCGGCACATACCAAAAAAGTTTCACAGATATTTTTGTGTATGATGATCTGTTATATTTGTTTAGTTCATTGATACATACATAATTTGGAGAAACACTTTTTTTTTTGTTTGTATTGATTTTTTAATAAGCTTAGTAAAAATATTAGATTTTTAGTAGTTAAAATTTACTTGAAAATTCAACTAAAAACAATTTTACCTTTCTAATATAACTAATCAGTTGATGTTGCTGATATTAACGCTGCTTTAGTCGGTATAATAAACTATACACTGTTATAACTGTTGATATAAACTAAATTACTATAATTTTGATCAACTGTATGTTAATGTATACTTTTAAATTGTTTTACTTATTGATATAAAATTATTTAAATCTTGAAATAAAAACTCAATTTTGTGAATGTTATAAACTCTAAAATATTTTATATATTTATATTTATACTATAAATTATTTAAGTTGTTCTACGCTTAAAGCTTTGTTCACACACGAAACATAACGGACCGGACTTAAACTAGTGTAATGTGTAAACAATGGTTCATTCAGTTTGGTTTACAAATAAAGTACATTAATTAACAGTTTAATTGTTTTGTATTTTCTGTGTGTACGGGAACTGACGAGTGAACACAAATTAATTTTTTTACCCAACCACAATTATTTTACAAGAAACAGTAATACTGTTAGAAGCACACACACACACAGTATCACTACAAGAAACACACACCCATCCACAGTAACATTAAAAGCAACACACACACAGTAACACTACAAGAAACACACACATACACGGCAAGAAACGTACACACACACCCACAGTAACCCGGCAAAAATACCTCACCCCACACCAATCGTACAAGGAAAAAACCAACCTGAGTTTTAAAAGCTATCGAAAGCTCGACCAAAGGTTGGCTAGAGTTCGAACCTGGATTGTGTTTACCCGCTCGCAAAAAAACTAATTATAACACTTAAATAAATCCTTCACTTTATTCAACGAAAGAAAACGGAATTAAAACTTCAAAGATAAATCAATCTTTTTTAGGAAGATTCATATCTTGAATTCTGTGAAATGTGTGTGGTCTAAGTCTAAATATAATGAACAGTTTTAGCTGGTACAAAAAAAAATTATTAAACGATGATTGCGACATTTTTTTGTTACACAATGGTGAACAGGGGCTAAAAAAGGAAATGCAAGCGGTATGTTGCAAGTTCCTTCAATAGGTGTACCGGCAGTCAGTCTCTTGTTGTGGGACATGAAAAAAAATGGGTGTGTGTTGGGGCATTCAAGCGTGAAGGCTGGGCAGACGTGCCGGCAGACTGGCTTCTGCTCAAGCGGGACCGAGGCCAGGCCACGCCCACCCGTCACATTTGAGAGCGTCAGAGGGAAGTTTACGACCAATGGGGGCCACAGCCATCGCGCGGTGTATGTGTGTGTGTGTGTGTGTGCCGAGGTGTGTATGTTTGTGGGTGTGTGTCGTGGTGTGTATGTGTGTCGTGGTGTGTATGTTTGTGGATGTGTGTCGTGGTGTGTATGTGTGTATATATGTGCCGCTGTGTGGGTGTACATGCATTGTGTGTGTGTTTGTGTGCACACATGCCTTAGGTGTGTGTGTGTGTATGTGCCGTGTTGTATGCTGAATCAACACACTCAAGGACCAACACTACGTCGTGTGTAAATGTGTTACGGATTCTAAAATAAGGTTAACGTTTGGATTATATTATTGGGTAGGGGGCGGACTAAAACTCCCGGGGGGGGGGGGGGCAGACACTGTTAAAAGTATATATTTTCTATATAAATTCCATTTCTTCGGGGGAAGAGGCGGTAGATTTTTTTCGGGGGGGGGGGGGGGGCGGGGGGGGGGGACGGACGTCAGGAGCTCCCCCCCCACCCGAAGAGATGCCTGAAAAAAACACTGGTTGCTTTAGACTAACTCAGTTAAATACAAGGTACCGAACTAACCATTATGACGCCGTGTTCAATTAGTATTGTTCATCACTAGTTTCGCCTAGTTTATTAGTAATGCCGGTTTTATAATTAACGCGATTCGATGCAACAGTAGTCACATAAAGCCAAGATCCCGTTTGATCTAAATCACAACAGAATTGATAGCCACAGGTTGACGACTTAACACATCTAAAGCTGTAACCTACATTATTTAGAGAAATGCATACATTAAATGATGCCTCGTCGTATTGGGACCACAGGGTTCACATGGGAGATGAAGTAGAGTTCATCTGCGCCGTGGACTCGGCTTATGGATGGGTCGTATGGTCAGTACTTAACCGGATTGCCTCCTTAGCTGCTACCCCCCTCCCTCCCCGATTTATGTTGGGTACTTATCAGAGCTGGGTGAACTCTAATCATGCAATTATATATATATATATATATATATATATATATATATATATATATATATATATATATATATATATATATATATATATATTAAAATTATTATGAACTAACCGAAACATCAAACTGATAACATTACATTGAAGCTATTGACCTCTGACCCACAATACGCCCCACCAGCGGAGGTCGCTACTTTACCAGCTTCCACTCTCGTAAATTCAGACGTAGCACTCCACTGAACAAATGATTCCTGCTGTAATGGATGGGCCAAAAAAAGCCGCGAGATCAAAGCCGCAGCCGGCACATGAAAGCCGCCGATGATGATAGCACTGGCCAAAAAATGATTTATTCGGTTTGGCTTTGACATGCAGACGACCAATGTTACCTGGCAATACCGACAAGCCCGCCCGCGCAGACGATATTGATGACGATTTAGTGGGTCGTGTGTTTGAGATAGATCAGTTTTATATTTGAAAACATAAATAAAAGTTAAATGCTTAAAACTAAGCTTGGGATAGTTACCGTTTTTAAACTCAGAGACGTGTAAGCTTCTAAACAAATGTAAATATTTATTTTAGATTTAAAACAAATGATAATTAATTCAAATAGTATAGCATAATTCATATTGTCTGATTTACTGTGATTTTGGGTCTATAAATATGTAAAATACATAAACTTATTAAAAAAAAAAGAAATATTAGACTGCAAAATATGTTGAAATATAAATCTAGAACTTAACTTTAAGACGAAGTTTCTTCCAGGCATCTCTTGGGAGTGGGGGGTTGGGGGGTGGGGAAGCTCCGAATAACGTCTACCTCCCTCCACCCAACCCCCCGAACGAAATGGATTTTATATATTTATATAGATAATATATACTTTTAACAGCGTCCATCCCCAGACCCCCTCCCCCCGAAAGTTTCAAGTGACCCCCCCCCCCCCTGGAGAAAAAAGTCTAAAAGAAACACTGCTTTGAGAAGAAAACATGCAACTACAAAGAGACTTGTGAAAAATATGTAGAAAGTATTTAAGGTCAAAGATCAAATTGAGCTTCCATGCGAAGTAAAATAAAAAAAAATTCACTGTTTAAGAAAAATTTAGGTAATGTTTGTTAAATGTTTTGGGAAGACAATTTGAATTGGAGTTCTACAGAAAAATAAAAACAAAAATCGACACACTTTTAAAAATAAAAACAAAATATATCAAGACAACGTTTAGAAAAAAATATAAATTCGGTACAGTTTTTTTGTTTAATTGAAATATTTGGACCAAAAGTAAAATAATTCTGTAAATTTGAAGTAGATTTGTGCCACCGAGTAGTCTAACATTTTAGGAACTTATTGACTTAACGTCTACACTTAACGTGGTAGAAAGACTTGAGTTAAAGGTGCCATTTGTATTTTGATACAAATGCACGAAAAACACTCATAAATTTTCAAAACACAGAACACTCATGAGTTTTCAAAACACAGAACACTCATGAATTTTTAAAACACAGATCACACATGAATTTTCAAACATGAATTTGACTTATAACTTATAACAGAAGAACAATGAGAGATGTACTATGACAGATGCTGGCCACACATGTATTACGACAAATGTATTATAACAGACGCACAATGACAGACGTATAATGACAGATATACCATGAAAGATATACCATGACAGACGTATAATGACAGATGCTGGCAACACATGTATTACGACAGATGTACTTTGACAGACGTATAATGACAGATGTACTTTGACAGACGTGCCATGACAGATGTACCATAGCAAGTCATACACAAGGAGGAAATCAGAACTCACCCTTACGTCTGTCTGACGGTCCAGCAAGATGACCGGATGATGGACGAAGTCGGCCCACGTGACGTCATCATCGTCCGACTCGGCCCCGCGCATCTCTGGAAAGGGGAGACAAGGGCGAGACCTTAAAATTTGACCGAGGGAGAGTTATGGCACTTGTTAGGTAGCCATTCCCGAGATTTGTGGAGGGGATCGCTGTACGGGCCGGTATTGGCTAGCAGCTAATGGGGGGGGGGGGGGGGGGCATTTTGTCTTATGGCGTTTTTGATGACGTCATTTTGATAAATGCTAAGACTCGGTCTACGACGATAAATCTACTGATTAGTGCCAAACATTTGTCCGATTTAGAAAAAAAAAATACAACACCGAGCAGATATATTTTCATAATAATTTAGGGTGATTGTCTTGTTTGAAATGTTACTGTTATTGACCCTGACAGTGTCGTAAAAATGCTTTAGGTTCTAGCACATAGTCACACGGGTCATCCAGCAATTGACCAATACGATGAATCTAATAGATCGAGTTGGAAAATATCAAAATTATAATGACAATATATTGGTAAAAAAGAAATGGGTGTTTATAATATAGTAACTTCAGGGTGACTGGAAAGATGCGTAATGAAAAATGCGCAAAAAAAAAAGTTCACAACAGCATTTTTTTTTGTTGTTTGCTTGAATCTAGCATTTATACATTAACAAAGAATAACCTCATGTATATTGTTGCATAAGAAAACATCTTTACACGAAATATGACACAATTTAAATGTATTCATTTAATTTATTTGTATTTACAAATTTTCCTGTTTGAAAAGTATTCCGCTGCGCGGTTTTTCGTGTGCGCATTTCTCTGTGAACCTTTCTTCAGACAGGATGTTTTGTCTATCTACTACGTAAGTTCTCTATTATTGTATGGATGGGGGATGTGTTGGACTCAAGGCTTGGACTAGGATACTGGGTTAGGGTAGAGATCTCAGGTGGAAATAATTGCATCGAAACTGCCCTACTGGCGAAACTTGTGGCAACACACACACACACACGCACACACAATACAAACACACACGCACACACACACATAAACACACACACACACACACACACACACATATATATATATATATATATATATATATATATATATATATATATATATATATATATATATATATATATATATATATATATATATATATGGTTGTAGAACGAGATATATTAGAATGTTGAGGTATAATAATATGCTACTAGTAAACTTTTTATAAAAGCAATTCCAGCCACCATCTTTACATCAGCGTTATGACGTAGTTACCGCGTCACATTACGCAGCAACGCCTAGCACCAGATGCTGGACAGGTCCCAGTTCTCTACCAGAGTTCACACGTCAGCAGTCAGCAGACGACCCATGGAGCACCGGCTAGTTTACGGCGCTTGTCATCCCACTTCCGGTCTCTCTCTTCACCGCCGCGCTATTACTGCGCTATCACGCATGTGCGAACTCCCGGCATCTGCATTGACCGGTGACGTAACCGCCGCATCACGCGCGGGAAATAATGTTTCGGCGGGTAAGTGTGGAAGCGATTTACCGACTCGCAGACGTTCTGCGCATGTCAGGAAATGGACTAGTGGTCAGATATGGCACTGTGATGATGGACGTCCTTGACGTTCTAATACGCATAGATCACAAGGAGGTTCTTATGCGCCACAGTAGAGCACATTTTTATGACGGTGTGATGACGCCTTCTTGGAGGTCCGGACGAATAGTTTCCCATTACGAAGCTGGGTCAGATTAGATTAAATGAGTTTCAATTTGAAAACCAAACCGTGTGTTAATGTCACACTAAATCTAAAATCTGTCAGCAATTTGACAACTATTTGGTAATTAAGTGTTAACTTACTATTAATAACTTGTCAATAGCTTTTTAAGCAACAATTAAATAATTAGTTGATTGGACGCAGCAATTCCTTCACTAAGAATTCAAATTAAGCTTTTGTTATGAAAATTTCTAAAATTCAACTTTGATATCTGGGAATCGTTTTAAGACTTTGGATGAAATAACCCGAAGTCATAATCATAAACATTGTTTCTAGACATTGTATTGCTTCGTAAATTGTCCAGTCTTAACTTTTCACATATTTCAGCAAATATAGAAAACAAAACAAGTAGAAAGTTTTGCTCAAACGTACGGTTAGTCTAACCCAGACTTTGAACCGTACATTAACCACTAATTTAACTCGTGTTCTAACCCGTATTCTAACTCTTGATGCACCCCATACACTAACCCATACACTAACCCAATGCACTAAACCAGGGGTCTCCAAACTTTTCAGACCGAGGGCCGCATTAACTATCGAATTTCAGTTCGGGGGCCAGATTCTTCCAGGCATGTCTTTGATTTTTCTGGTCAAAGTTCCTCAGCCATCACCAACAAACGTTTTTTCCTTGGACAAAAAGATCTCCGCGGGCCGGATGAGAGGACCTCGCGGGCCGCATCTGGACCGCGGGCCGTAGTTTGGAGACCCCTGCACTAAACCATGCACACATTCACTTACCCAGACGCTAAATAATACTCCGAACTCTAACACATAAGCTAACCCGCACTCTAACCCATAGATAATAAGTCTTGGCTAACCAATACACTAACCCATAATTCGACCCAAAACCTATAAAGTAGTTACTGAAATAGATACCTGCCAACAGCATTATTGTGATACACTTTGAGCCTGCTATATAACTATAACTTATTGCATAAAAACCATAACGAGAACAAAGCATTTCGTTCAAAATTTCAAACACATCTTAAACATACACATACAATATTCCCAGCAGAAGGCCCTATTACAACGGTAACATACGCATACAACATACCCAGCAGAAGGCCCTATTACATCGGTAACATACACATACAACATACCCAGCAGAAGGCCCTATTACAACGGTAACATACACATACAACATACCCAGCAGAAGGCCCTATTACAACGGTAACATACACATACAACATACCCAGCAGAAGGCCCTATTACAACGGTAACATATACCCAGCAGAAGGCCCTATTACATCGGTAACATAGACATACAACATACCCAGCAGAAGGCCCTATTACAGCTGTAGCAGCAGACGTCTAATCCATCAGAGCGTGACAGGTGACGTGGGCAGACGACACCTCAAGTGTGGGTGGTCACTTATATACAGACGACCACATCCAACCATCACCTCATCCATATTCATCAGGAAAACGAGATTAGCGTAGACTGAACAAAACACGGAATATTCACGCGAGTGAGACTTTTCTTTTTTTACATACGTTTAGCATGTTTTAAACGGTGATCGTTATTGCATTTTTTTTTCTGATTAGACTTGATTAGATTTATGTACATACAAATTTAAACAAATAGGAGCAGGCCGCATCAAAAGGCTGGGAACGTGTGAATTAGGGGTGGGTATTGGTGAATGGGGGGGGGGGGGGCTTTAGCGTAATTAGCGTTTACTTAAAATGTAAATGACTTAATTGACAAGATTTCAAGCGTCTTTGTTATTTGAAGTCCATAAGAAATTATCGTTACTTACAACCCCTCTCATTTCCCAGCGACCATCTAAAAACACATGAGTACTTGTCGCCCAAATAGAACCCCCCCCCCTCCAGTAATTTGGTACCCTACTAAAGGCCCCTTAGTACTTGGTGCCAAATCAAAGACCCCCTCAGTAAATAGCCAAACATTTTAAAGTTCCAAAAAAGCAAACTGTAGTTCTGATACATTAAAAAAAAAACAAAATTACAAAGTCGATATATACAAATAAACACATTAACAAATAGAGTTATTTATAAATATAGTTATAAATACACACATATGCATTTAAGATCATTCACTAACGTATTCTCTAACTCCTTTCCTAGCATACACACAACCATTCAAACATACACACAACCATTCAAACATACACACAACCATTCAAACATACACACAACCATTCAAACATACACACACACACACGCACACACACATACATATAAATACATATATATAAACATAAATATATTTCATATACATTCATACACACATACACATACACACGCGCATGCTAACTAGGCCTACATTACTAAAACATTATATTTGAATATTCAGCATAAGTAAGCACCGCGTCATGAAAACAAAAGGCAAGAGAAAAGACAATTTGAATTCAAAGTTAGACGAAGATAACTTCTACAAAGTTAACTCCCCTCATGAATACAAACCAGCAAAATTTGAATGAGGGGCCTCGAGGGGAGATAACTCAAGCAAAGTTAAACTATTGAAGATTTAGGCACGTGGATTATCTCCCAGTAATGCAAACGCGAATGTTCGGTTTAATTTTAAGTTGATTGTGTACATTATGGCCATGTACATTTTTTGTACAGTTGTAGGCCTTGAGTGAAGCGATAGGGAGGTGGGTGGTGGTAGTGCTGATACTACAGGAGATGTATGACACAGTGTTGAATAAAAACACATAATATTTTCAAATATTAAATTGTAAAAAAATATATTACAAAGTAATTTTAAAATAAACCGGGAGTGATCTCCCCTAAACTTTCTCGAATATTCTTATATAAAATAACAGGGGATGGAAACTCGGGCTATAGACATGATTTTTAATCCATTTTAAATACTTAAAGTTTTAAAAATAGAATAAAATCTCGTAGACAAATTAATTGCACACCAAGTGAACGCAAATAAAAAAAGCGCATAATAGTGCGCAATATTATTAGTACTTTTAAAATTTACATTAGTTTTTTTGAGAAATCGGAAGTAGCGTAAATTACTACTTCCAGTCAACGGAAATTACTCAAAATTTAACAGAAGGTAGAGAATTAGATCTTTTACTTACGTGTGAAATTTCATTTATCTATCTGAAATAGTACTCAAGTTATAGGCTTTTAAAAAATTCAAAGTAGGAAAAGTACCACTTCCGGTTATCGGAAATCGCTCAAAAGTTGATACGGATCTACGATTTTGATAAAATACTTATATATGAAATTTCATCAACCTAGCTGTAACGGTACTCAAGTTATCGTGTTTACACACGGACAGACACACACACAGAGACACACACACACACAGACATACGGACAAGATTGCAAAATTATGTTTTTCCGTATCAGTGAGGTGTAAAACGTCGAGATTTGTAAAAATCTCGATTTTTTTTTTTGCACGATTACAATACTTTCTCTATACTACGTATATACGAGAAAGTAAAAATAATAAAAAAATACATAAAAACAACGAATTCAAAAGAGGACACCATTATTGAAAATAACTGACACCCCCAGTCCATTAAGCCAGGCATCTAAAAAAAATTCATACAATTTTTTTTTATTTTTCGTTTCTTAACAATTATATAGTAATTTCTTTGGTATATTGGTATTTTTATGAGCGTATGATATTAATGTTGAACCTTAAGATAATAATATCATATGATAAGTGAGTTACAGATGATTAGACTCACATCAGAGTAGAGTCCTATGAGGGTAGAGCCACAGAATATTTAAGAATAGTAGAGTCATATGATGGTAGAGTCACAGAATAGTAAAGAATAGTAGAGTCATATGAAAATTGTGAGATGACGCTGAGAGAGAGGAATCAAAAGACTATCACCCCTACATGACGACACTCCGGTACAACAAATGACACCAGGGTACAAAATATGACACCACGGTACAATATGAGACACTACGGTACAACCAAAGACACCACTTTACAACATATGACACCATGGTGCAACATATGACACAAAAGTAAAACAGATGACACAAGGTACAACAGATGACAATACGGCACAACAAATGTCTACACGGTACAACAAATGACACCACGGTACAACAGACGACACCACGGTACAACAGACGACACCACGGTACAACAGACGACACCACGGTACAACAGATGATACACCAGTACAACAAATGACACCACGGTACAACAGATGACACCACGGTATAACAGATGACACCACGGTACAATAGATGACACCACGGTACAACAGATGACACCACGGTACAACAGATGACACCACGGTACAACAGATGACACCACGGTACAACAGATGACACCACGGTACAACAGATGACACCACGGTACAACAGATGACACCACGGTACAACAGATGACACCACGGTACAACGGATGACTCTAGGGTACAACAGATGACACCAAGGTACAACAGTTGACACAACGGTACAACAGATAACAGCACGGTAAAACAAAAACACCCCAGTGCAACATATGACACCACGGTATAACAGAGGCACCACGGTACAGCAGATGACACCACGGAGCAATATGGGACAATACGGTAGAACAAACGACACCACTTTACAACATATGACACCAGGGTTCAACAGATGAAACTACGGTACAACAGACGACACACCGGTACAAAAATGGACACCACGTTATAACATATGACATTACGGTACAGCATATGACACTACGGTACAACAGATGACACGACGGTACAACAGACAACACCACGGTACAACAGATGACACGACGGTACAACAGATGACACCATAACACAATTTCTAAAAGAAGATCTGGAGTTGTCTCCAAAGGAGTTTTATCAACTTTTCAAATGATACGGGATAGGCCGACATACCAGCTGAAAATAAGAAATATTTACTGATAAAGCTTAACAAAAGACGCTGACTTCAGTAACTGTAATAACCACATAGCCATCACAGTCCTCTAGGCAAAATCCTCAACTGGATTACAAAGCTATTGGATTAGCTGGTTGGTTTCACGAAGAGCAGGTCATACAGTGATTAAAGTGCAACACACAGCTATATAAACTAAAATAAATAACTTATTAATCAAAGTTCAGGCGTTCATGAACAAATTACATTTTCGCTGGTCAGACACCATCAGTCGTTGAAATTTTTGGAGACATGACAAGTAAAGTCTTGTAGGGGAAGAAGTAAACATTGGAGACTGGGACTTTATTGGGTAAAATTGACAACAATTACGTCAGTTATCACTAGACATGTTCTAATTGGTACTCGCAAGCAGAGTTTCTTCCAGACTTTTTTCTCCGGAGCCCCCCCCCCCGCTCCCCGAAGAGATGCCTGAAAGAAACTCTGCTCACAAGGTAAACGAAGGTAAAGTCGCCTGAGAATAACATGGCGACATGCTCTTGATGACGTCACCGATAGGTCTGGATAGATACATTGATACACCTGGAAAAGATGGTTCAGGATAGAGGACTATGAAGATCTGTGTTTTGAGTGGTGGGTGGTGTGACTGGATGTGTGGTGGATGGTGTGTTGGGTTGTATGATGGGTGTTGTGGTGGAAGGTGTGGTGGGTGGCATATGGAGTTTGTGGCATTGAAGTGGTGTGGTGAGTCGGGGTGTTGTGGATGGTGTTGTGGGTTGTGTGGTTGGTGGGGTAGTGTGGTAGATAATGAGGTGGATGGCGTGGTGTGATGGATGGTGTGTTGAGTGGTGTGGTGGGAGGTGTGGAGGATGGTGTGGTGGGTTGTGTGGTTGCTGGGGGGGTGTGGTGGATGGTGTGGTGGATGGTGTGGTGGATGGTGTGGTGGATAATGTGGTGGGTGGTGTGGTGGATGCCGTGGTGGATGCCGTGGTGTGGTGTGGTGGATGGTGTGGTGAATGGTGTGGTGGATGGCGTGGTGTGGTGTGGTGGATGGTGTGTTGAGTGGTGTGGTGGGTTGTATGGTGGATGAACGATATGGGTATTACTTTTTTTTTAACTTCTAAGACAGGGATAATGAACAGAGATTTGAGACTAATTTGATGTATTTTACCTGTCAGGGCCAAGCGTAATAAACTACTTAAGTTTCATTGACTTCATTTATTTTACTTTGTGACCAGACACATTATTTACTATTTTAAATAACCAATGTAATCCACGCAATATATATTGTGTTCATGAAACAATGAAGGGGAAAAAAATAATGATGTTAACTGTGGCTCAAGGGAAATAACCGTGATAATATTAGTGAACGAAAAGGATTCCAAAAGTTATCCCCTCTTGTCTTAAAATAAGTCCAACTGAGTAAAATATGGTAGGCGTGTGTAAGACGGCCAGTTATAAATCTCCGATATTTAAAGGCCCATAACTGTGTAACCAACGGGACAGGGGCCTCAACTCGGACAAGCTGAGCCCGGGGATTAAGTCCAGCAAATAGCTGCAAGATGTCCGCGGCGGACGCATCCATCATTGCCATGGCAACACGGATGTCACCCTCCCCCTCACACCGGAAGGACCAACCATAAACAACGGCTGCTACCTGGTGGAGACGGCGCCCCGGGGCACGGGACTGGTGGGTTGACAGGGTCAGGCTTCAAAACGAGGCTGACACTGTGTGAGGTCTACTCGGGACCCGTTGAGGTACGTTTTACATTCAAGAAGGCTCATTATAATAATTTATTCCAACGGCATTTTTTGAACAATTAATTTTTTATGTAACCGAAAATAAAGTTTTTATATGGCATTCTTCTGCAAATGTATGAATTAATATGATTTATTATATAGTATGTAATCTGGTTCAGAAATAAAATGTATGTTGTAGATTAAGTTAAAATACAAACTGATAAATGCAGGTATTCATTTCTTTCTGTGGAGAGTTCCTTGTTACGTGTAGGATTAACAGAGCGGTGTGTTAAGTTCACTAACAACTGGATGTTTCGCTGTTTGTAGGCCTACTTCATCAGCAACATAATGCTCACAAGTCTAGTGCTGTTTATTCAACTGAAAACAATAAAATAAAATATTGCATTAATTTTGATGGCTGAATGTAAAAATGTATTCATTGCTAGGAATTCAAATAATGAAATAATGATTTTTTAACATGTATTTATTTAATTTTTAGAAAATAATTTTTTTTTTTTTTTTTTAATTTTTTTTTTAGAAAATAAAAGAATACCGATAATTGAGTTTGAATGTGTAAGTAAAAAGAAATAAACAATAAGTTTGAATGTGTAAGTAAAAAGAAATAAACAATAATATTCTTTAGACCAATTAGTAAAATAAAAGTACTGGTGGCTGTAGAAGTGCTTGCGACCAACATTTTAAATTTTGTATTAGGTTTAATAACTTTACAATTTTACTACCTATTGTATTTACTTCAAGACACCAATTGTATTTACTTAAAGACAGAGGGTAAGTATATAGTTCCAGGAAGTAAATATAAATATTTCTTTACTTTTTTAACTGGGTTATCGCTCTTTAATCAACAAAAACAATTAACAAAGTGAAACAAATATTAATTTTAGGTTTAATAACTTTACAATTTTACTACCTATTGTATTTACTTCAAGACACCAATTGTATTTACTTAAAGACAGAGGGTAAGTATATAGTTCCAGGAAGTAAATATAAATATTTCTTTACTTTTTTAACTGGGTTATCGCTCTTTAATCAACAAAAACAATTAACAAAGTGAAACAAATATTAATTTTAAAAAGTATAGCAAGATTTTGAAAGCACTGAAGAAAAAAAAAACATTTTTTAAGTAAAAGCATTGTCCGCTAAAATTTGTAAGACATTTCTTTAGTGACCAACTAGAAGGTCCAGTTATTTCCCTTTTATTATTAAAGAAAGTTGTTATCAAATTAATTTTTATTGATTAATATAATATCTATTTATATTGAAACGACATATTCTCTCATTTTTTTGGCAGTGAACTTATATTGGATAGTTTGAAAAAAAAATCGCAACATCAGAAATGGATCAAAATTGTGCTCCACAATTTAGCATAAACCAACATACGCACTGACAGACAAACAGGCAGACAGACAGACAGGCGTACTTTTAGACACTGTGACTTAGTTAACATGTAAAACAGTTTTATCATAATGTTGTGGTGTTAACTTTATATGGTGCTATGTTTTTTTTTAAAATTAATTTTGTCACACGATTCTCATTAAACAGTTCAGTTCATGAACACTTGCAAAAACTGTGTTCCTTATTATTAAAAAAAAAGTGAAGGAAATAAGGTAAGTCGAGTTCTCTTACTAGCCTGACGATGCGTGGGGGCAAGTGAAGTAGAGTTCACCTGTTTCTATGACCTCGGCATATAAAGAGATAGTGTGGTCAGCAGTATGCCCAGCTGCCTTTACATTCCTTAAAGTGAGTCAGGTACTTATCAGAGCTGGATGGACTCGGGGATGATCTACAGACTTGAACCTGGATTCGAACTCGAGAATTTCGGGTTAACATCTTCAAAACTATGAGCAGTTACAATTTTTTAGTGAGAGCTATTTAATTAAGAACTTTTTGTATAATGTATACTAACTGGTGTTATTTTTTTAATATGTTATTGCTATATCGACATTCCCACATTTCTGCTATATAACGTATGCGATCCCCTTAATTATGTCCGCCCTGTTCTCTTATTAGACTGTTTAGGTTTTGTGCTCATAAATTTCATAAACTTTAGAAAAAAAAGAGCACAAACGGAATACTTTTTGTGTCAAGGAATCCTAACATAGCACACATCACGTGGTAAAGTTCCGCCAATCAACGTGTTTCAAAATGCCCGGATTTCACCCAGTACGTCATAAAACGTCACGTTTTTACCGGCTAGGTAATGAAAGCCGTTCGGTCTGGTTTAGCAAGGAGATCAATTCATTTCATCCTCCAGGAGAAACTCATCCTGAGGCTCTTGAGCTAGGAGGGGGAGACTCCCCCCCCCCTTACTCACTACCTACCCTCCGCCTGCTCCCTCACTCCTCCCCCCCCCCCTGCGTTGTACAGGCCGAACACCAGGTGTCTCTACAAGAGATTTTCCTAATTAAAATTTTCTAACTCACTGTTTCGCCGTCAAGCCCGCCCCCCCCCCCCCCTCCAACCTTCACCATGTGAAGGATGTAATACTTTGCCTATATGTGGTCTGAACTAAATGTTGTTTTACCTAGTCTGAAACTGTGACGTGCTATATCCTCTTGATGTACAGTTTAATGTTTAGTCTAAGCCTGACTTTGGCCTTGGTTTAGGCAGAAGGTTTTTCTTGAAGGAAATTTTAAGGAGAAATCAAAGCCGTACTTTTGGTTGGATCTTTGATGGAGAGGGGTGAAGAGAATAGGGTTGGGGGGAGGTTATAGAGGATGGGGAGGGGTAGAGAGGATGTGGAGGGGGTAGAGAGGATGGGGAGAGAGGGGGGTAAAAAAGAAACGGTCTGGAAGCAAGGGGAAGTGGAAGACATATGAGGACTGAATGGGTGTGACAAAGGATGGGAGAAGCGGAGAGGATGGTGAGTGTGAAAAAATAATGATGAAGTTGAAGTTGTCGAGATGGATGGTATGGGAAGAGTGGATGGGTGGGGATAGAGGATGTTGACAGAAACGACTGCAATACAAGAACAATTTTTCAATCAAGTAAATCAGAAGTATGTTTCAATCAAATAAAAAATCTTTAAAAAAAAAAACATCAACCCACTATCACGCAGGTTTAACCACAGAAAACAAAGAGCACTAGGTTATGGACTGGGAAGCGCAGAGAAATCTTGTCACGACCTGATTTAAAGCGACCTGTTTACCCTGCGTGATATGGTCAAGTTGATACCCACACAAGACACAATGTTGTCGTCCAGAGTTCAAATCATGGCCACACAATTGAACACATTTCAAATTATTGATACAACAAGTGATTCGCTACAAATATTTTTTTTTGTTTGTGTTGCAAAGACTCTTTTTTGGTTTATTTGTTTAAAAGATTTTGTAACTTTTATTATGCAGTTTAGACCCATTTCTAATGCACCGATTTTGTTACTTTTCAGTTAAATGCATACCCGAAGACAAGACAAGAATATATAATTTTTAATCTAACTAGATATTAAACTTGTCATTAAAAATTAATGAAGGGATTTCTTTATTAAATAACAAAGGGGATTAGCAGGATTAACGGTCACCGTTTTATCAGACAGCTGACAGCAATAAACTGTTGTGAGCTGTCTTCAGTTGTCTGCGAGCCGAGAGCAGACATAAACAAAGGGGCAGATAATTGTCGTCTAAACAAGGGGCAGATAATTGTCCTCTAAACAAGGGGCAGATAAGTGTCGTATAGACAATGATGACGAACGACTGGTGGAGATGTAAAGCAAATATTTTGAGTCGTGTGATGTGTGATGTGTGATGTGTGATGTGTGACGTGTGACGTGTGACGTGTGACGTGTGATGTGTGATGTGTGATGTGTGATGTGTGATGTGTGATGTGTGATGTGTGATGTGTGATGTGTGATGTGTGATGTGTGATGTGTGATGTGTGATGTGTGATGTGTGATGTGTGATGTGTGATGTGTGATGTGTGATGTGTGATGTGTGATGTGTGATGTGTGATGTGTGATGTGTGATGTGTGATGTGTGATGTGTGATGTGTGATGTGTGATGTGTGATGTGTGATGTGTGATGTGTGATGTGTGATGTGTGATGTGTGATGTGTGATGTGTGATGTGTGATGTGTGATGTGTGATGTGTGATGTGTGATGTGTGATGTGTGATGTGTGATGTGTGATGTGTGATGTGTGATGTGTGATGTGTGATGTGTGATGTGTGATGTGTGATGTGTGATGTGTGATGTGTGATGTGTGATGTGTGATGTGTGATGTGTGATGTGTGATGTGTGATGTGTGATGTGTGATGTGTGATGTGTGATGTGTGATGTGTGATGTGTGATGTGTGATGTGTTGCGTGTGGCGTGTGGCGTGTGGCGTGTGGCGTGTGGCGTGTGGTGTGTGGCGTGTGGTGTGTGGTGTGTGGTTTGTGGTGTGTGGTGTGTGGTGTGTGGTGTGTGGTGTGTGGTGTGTGATGTGTGATGTGTGATGTGTGATGTGTGATGTGTGATGTGTGATGTGTGATGTGCGATGTGCGATGTGTGATGTGTGATGTGTGATGTGTGATGTGTGATGTGTGATGTGTGATGTGTGATGTGTGATGTGTGATGTGTGATGTGTGATGTGTGATGTGTGATGTGTGATGTGTGATGTGTGATGTGTGATGTGTGATGTGTGATGTGTGATGTGTGATGTGTGATGTGTGATGTGTGATGTGTGATGTGTGATGTGTGATGTGTGATGTGTGATGTGTGATGTGTGATGTGTGATGTGTGATGTGTGAGGTGTGAGGTGTGAGGTGTGTGATGTGTGGTGTGTGGTGTGTGGTGTGTGGTGTGAGATGTGAAGGGTGTGGTGTGGTGTGTTGCGTGTGGTGTGTTGCGTGTGGTGTGTGCTGTGTGGTGTGTGGTGTATGGTGTGTGGTGTGTGGTGTGTGGTGTGTGGTGTGTGGTGTGTGGTGTGTGGTGTGTGGTGTGTGGTGTGTGGTGTGTGGTGTGTGATGTGTGATGTGTGATGTGTGATGTGTGATGTGTGATGTGTGATGTGTGATGTGTGATGTGTGATGTGCGATGTGCGATGTGTGATGTGTGATGTGTGATGTGTGATGTGTGATGTGTGATGTGTGATGTGTGATGTGTGGTGTGTGATGTGTGATGTGTGATGTGTTGCGTGTGGTGTGTGGCGTGTGGCGTGTGGTGTGTGGTGTGTGGTGTGTGGTGTGTGGTGTGTGGTTTGTGGTGTGTGGTGTGTGGTGTGTGGTGTGTGGTGTGTGGTGTGTGATGTGTGATGTGTGATGTGTGATGTGTGATGTGTGATGTGTGATGTGTGATGTGTGATGTGTGATGTGTGATGTGTGATGTGTGATGTGTGATGTGTGATGTGTGATGTGTGATGTGTGATGTGTGATGTGTGATGTGTGATGTGTGGCGTGTGGCGTGTGGCGTGTGGTGTGTGGTGTGTGGTGTGTGGTGTGTGGTGTGTGGTGTGTGGTGTGTGATGTGTGATGTGTGATGTGTGATGTGTGATGTGTGGTGTGTGATGTGTGATGGGTGGTGTGTGAGTGGTGATGTGTGATGTGTGTGTGTGGTGTGAAGTGTGATGTGTGATGTGTGATGTGTGATGTGTGATGTGTGATGTGTGATGTGTGATGTGTGATGTGTGATGTGTGATGTGTGATGTGTGTGTGTGTGTGTGATGTGTGAGTGTGTGGTGTGATGTGTGTGTGGGTGTGGATGTGTGAGTGGGGATGTGGGTGTGATGTGTGAGGGGTGTGGATGTGTGTGTGTGTGGTGGTGTGGTGTGAGGTGGTGAGGTGTGGGTGTGAGGGTGAGGTGAGTGGTGGTGGGGTGTGGGTGTGGTGTGTGGTGTGGATGTGAAGGGTGTGGTGTGGGGAGTGGTGTGGGTGTGTTGGCGTGGTGTGGTGGTGTGTGGTGTGTGGTGTATGGTGTGTGGTGTGTGGTGTGTGGTGTGTGGTGTGTGCTGTGTGCTGTGTGATGTGTGATGTGTGATGTGTGATGTATGATGTGTGATGTGTGATGTGTGATGTGTGATGTGTGATGTGTGATGTGTGAGTGTGATGTGTGATGTGTGATGTGTGATGTGTGAGTGTGATGTGATGTGTGATGGTGATGTGTGATGGTGATGTGTGATGTATATTGTGTGATGTGTGATGTGTGATGTGTGATGTGTGATGTGTGATGTGTGAGTGTGATGGTGGTGTGGTGTGTGGTGTGTGGTGTGTGGTGTGGGTGTGTGGTGTGTGGTGTGTGAGTGTGACGTGTGTGTGTGAGTGTGGATGTGTGTTGAGTGATGTGTGATGTGGTGGTGTGTGTGTGTGTGGATGGTGATGTGTGATGTGGGTGGTGTGATGTGTGATGTGTGTGTGGATGTGTGAGGTGTGGTGATGTGTGGATGTGTGATGGTGTGATGTGTGTGTGTGATGTGTGATGTGTGAGTGTGTGTGTGTGTGTGTGGTGTGATGTGTGATGTGTGATGTGTGATGTGTGATGTGTGATGTGTGATGTGTGATGTGTGATGTGTGTGTGTGATGTGTGATGTGTGATGTGATGTGTGATGTGTGATGTGTGATGTGTGATGTGTGATGTGTGATGTGAGGTGTGATGTGTGATGTGGGGTGATGTGTGATGTGTGATGTGTGATGGTGATGTGTGGGATGTGTGATGTGTGATGTGTGAGTGTGTGATGTGGGTGTGTGTGTGTGATGTGTGATGTGTGATGTGTGATGTGTGATGTGGGGTGGTGTGTTGGGTGTGGTGTGGTGAGTGGATGTGTGGTGTGATGTGTGGGGTTGTGTGTTGGTGTGATGTGTGATGTGTGATGTGGTGATGTGATGGGTGGTGTGATGTGTGATGTGTGATGTGTGATGTGTGATGTGTGATGTGGTGATGTGTGAGGTGGTGTGGGTGGTGTGGTGTGATGTGTGATGTGTATGTGTGTTGTGTGATGTGTGATGTGTGATGTGTGATGTGTGATGTGTGATGTGTGGGTGTGGGTGTGTGTGTGTGATGTGTGATGTGTGTGTGTGATGTGTGATGTGTGGTGGTGTGATGTGTGATGTGTGATGTGTGATGTGTGATGTGTGATGTGTGATGTGTGGGTGGTGTGTGTTGGTGTGTGGCGTGTGGTGTGTGGCGTGTGGTGTGTGGTTTGTGGTGTGTGGTTTGTGGTGTGTGGTGTGTGGTGTGTGGTGTGTGATGTGTGATGTGTGATGTGTGATGTGTGATGTGTGATGTGTGATGTGTGATGTGTGATGTGTGATGTGTGATGTGTGATGTGTGATGTGTGATGTGTGATGTGTGATGTGTGATGTGTGATGTGTGATGTGTGATGTGTGATGTGTGATGTGTGATGTGTGAGGTGTGAGGTGTGAGGTGTGAGGTGTGAGGTGTGAGGTGTGAGGTGTGAGGTGTGAGGTGTGTGATGTGTGGTGTGTGGTGTGTGGTGTGTGGTGTGTGGTGTGAGATGTGAAGTGTGTGGTGTGGTGTGTTGCGTGTGGTGTGTTGCGTGTGGTGTGTGGTGTGTGGTGTGTGGTGTGTGGTGTGTGGTGTGTGGTGTGTGGTGTGTGGTGTGTGGTGTGTGATGTGTGGTGTGTGGTGTGTGGTGTGAGATGTGTGATGTGTGATGTGTGATGTGTGATGTGTGATGTGTGATGTGTGATGTATGATGTCTGATGTGTGATGTGTGATGTGTGATGTGTGATGTGTGATGTGTGATGTGTGATGTGTGGTGTGTGGTGTGTGGTGTGTGGTGTGTGATGTGTGATGTGTGATGTGTGATGTGTGATGTGTGATGTGTGATGTGTGATGTGCGATGTGCGATGTGCGATGTGTGATGTGTGATGTGTGATGTGTGATGTGTGATGTGTGATGTGTGATGTGTGATGTGTGATGTGTGATGTGTGATGTGTGATGTGTGATGTGTGATGTGTGATGTGTGATGTGTGATGTGTGATGTGTGATGTGTGATGTGTGATGTGTGATGTGTGATGTGTGATGTGTGATGTGTGATGTGTGATGTGTGATGTGTGATGTGTGATGTGTGATGTGTGATGTGTGATGTGTGATGTGTGATGTGTGATGTGTGATGTGTGATGTGTGATGTGTGATGTGTGATGTGTGATGTGTGATGTGTGAGGTGTGAGGTGTGAGGTGTGTGATGTGTGGTGTGTGGTGTGTGGTGTGAGATGTGAAGGGTGTGGTGTGGTGTGTTGCGTGTGGTGTGTTGCGTGTGTTGTGTGCTGTTTGGTGTGTGGTGTGTGGTGTGTGGTGTGTGGTGTGTGGTGTGTGGTGTGTGGTGTGTGGTGTGTGGTGTGTGGTGTGTGGTGTGTGGTGTGTGATGTGTGATGTGTGATGTGTGATGTGTGATGTGTGATGTGTGATGTGTGATGTGTGATGTGTGATGTGTGATGTGTGATGTGTGATGTGTGATGTGTGATGCGTGATGCGTGATGCGTGATGCGTGATGCGTGATGCGTGATGCGTGATGTGTGATGTGTGATGTGTGATGTGTGATGTGTGATGTTCACTTCAAAGTTCACTTAAAAGTTTCAGTAAAAGAAAAAAAAAGGAAAGAAAAAAAATTAAAAATAGTAAAATTTAAGTGTTTATTTGTTTTAAAAAACTCAAGTTATGACTTACTGTTTTAATTTTTTTTTAAATTTTATAACTGCTGGAAAGTAGAGAATAAAACAAATTATATTTTCAAACTCTTATCATAGTAAACTTTTAAATGCAATAAAAATTGAAAAATGTAAATAAATAAAACTTGCTTTCTTTAGGAAAAGCAATGGTCGCTAATAAAATTTCTTAAGCATTTTAGCGACCAATTTTATTCATCGATTAACCGCAAGAATAGCGAATCGTTCACTATTACATATGTTGTCGTACCTCGTTCAAATCTGGACGCAACAGTTTATTCAAATTACATAGAAATTATTATCATACCATTCTGAAGCTTTTCAATACTTTCGATTTTTTAATCTACTGATGATGAAAAATTTAATTTTTTACCAAACTGGAAGTGAATCTAAATATCCTGTTCTAATTACTGTAGGAAACAGGCTTTATCTTATTGCAAGCATTTATCACCCTTCCATCAAAACAAGCAATTATCCTTTTACCCCCAAACGAGCAATTATCAAGCAATTAAAGCGTACTAATTATAACAAGCTACTATCGTCTTTACATCAAATCGAGGATTTATGGTATTTTCTTTAAAACAAGCAACTATCGTTTTAACCTTAACACCAGCAATTAACGAGGAATCATCACATTTCCTTTACAGCAAACGACTCACAAGAAAAAAAAACCCCACAAAAACAACGTAAATATCAACAAAAAAAAACAAAAAAAATTACAAAAACAAAAAGCGAAAGCCAAATAAAACTATACTTTGAAAGCCGTTACTGAAGTTTGCGTCTCCTTTATATTCCTCAGTGCCAAGCTTCTTACATCACATTCTCTGCACTGGAGCTCTAGAACTGGGCGTTACCAAACAGGATTCGAACCCACGCCTCTAATATCCTCAGTCACATTACCGATCGACTCGACCACACTAGTTCTAAACGTAACTCTAATCCACTGTTTTAACAAAGAAGGTTAACGCTAACGTTAAACAACGACTACTCCACAAGAACATCATCAGAAAAAAAAACCACACCTGTATACGATAGTACTGCAACAACGTGACTAAACTAATCAATTGTGCCTTGCCGCAATGCATACAAACGAAAGTAGAAAAAAAAATTGTTAAGAAAATCGGACAAGTCGTCAGAGGCGGATTCTGCTCAGCGGTATGTGGGATGGGGGGGGGGGGGGGTATAAGGTCAGGTGTGGGGGGTGTAGGAGAGGTGGGGACAGGAGTAGGTGATGTGTGTGTGTTTAGGGGGGTGGGAGGGAAGTTTAGACCTATTGAGCAATTTCTATCAATCTCAATTTTGAAGGTATTTTTACAAGTAAACAAAGTACCTTAACTCTTAATATAACATTAAATTGGTTAATCACATGAATTACATCCCATGCTGATTAAAAAAAACAACAATCAATATATTAGATTACTGAAATGCTAGTTTTTTTGTTTTTTTTTAAACTTGGTTATTTTAAAGAACGCGCATATTTACAGTTAAAAGGACTCTATGCTGGTTAAAAAAAACTCACTCCGCCAAATAATTATGAAAGAGCTCTTTGGTTTTTAGGATATTTTACTTCTATCCTGAGCCAGATTCAGATACTCGCTAAACAAGCTGGTCTTGAAGGCCTCAAAAAGTATTTTTTTTCAAACCGTGGTGGGCATTTTGTCACCAAATTTTTAGTTATTAAGATTTATTATTTTTTTTTTCAAACTGTGGTGGAGGCCGTTGTCTTTCAACTAGTTACATACACACGTTTATCGACAAACTTCTTTTTAAAAACTGTAAATATTTGGCACTCACATATAATACATTGACACATGAAAAGTTCACTTAAAAGTTACACTAAAATAAAACGAAAAAAAAAAAGAAAAAAAAGAATAAAAATAGTAAAAATAAGGTGTTTATTTGTTTTAAAAATATCTTAGAGCCTTATTAATTCTATATTCGACACTGCCTTTATTACTTAAAATTCTTCTTGTTTTTCGAATGTAAATTTTTTTTTTACCTAAACATGATATACATTACCTCCCTTGTCCAACACCACCTAGAAACAATTTGTTCATGTGACCTGAGGAACCCGCCTCAACCTGACGCCCAACCCACGCCCCTGAAACCACGACAAACTTTACTACAGCTATTAAAAGTGGTTCTGTATCACCGAACTTGATTTACCACTGGTGAACGGGACTTAAGGGCCCTTCTCAACCCGCCCTATAAATTTACAACCGTATAAACACCATGGAGGGAGGGAAAAGGGGGATAACTAGTCAAACATTGAAAAACATGTCAGCGTTTTTGTTCCAAGTTAAGTATCTGGTCTAGATTAGTGGATAGATAACACTGTAGACAAGTAGATACAGAGAGGCAGACATTTACTTTTTAATTTAGAATTTAAAATGTTATAGTATGGCATAGAAGTGTCTTTTTATTTAATGATCAATGAAAAACAGTTTGAAAAGACTGTCTATAAGCTTTACATTTTTAGAGGTAACTGTAATAGCGTGGTTAGAAAAAAAAAATCTACGAATTAAGCGTGGTAATATGACAAATTGTCTTTTAACAATGTGGATGGGTAGAGGAAGAGGGGGGGGGGGGGTAGGAGTGACTAATTTTGAAGATGTCTTAAAGCTTAGGTGATTGATTATATGTTCATCTTCAATGCAATCAATTCTTTACAGAATTAGATTTTTAAACTTTCTTCCATTTGGAAAGAGTCTTTAAGGAAGTGTGACGACACGTACTGACCCGGCTATAATATCCCGTTAAAACTATAGAACTAGCTAATTAAGCAGACAGGTGGATATGCAACTAAATTACACTAGAAAGACATACATACAGAGTTTCTTCCAGGCATCTCTTCGGGGGGTGTGGGGGGGGGGGGGGCGGAGTCCCCCCTGAAGAAAGTCTACCGCCCCCCCCCCCTCCCGAACGAAATGGAATTTATATAGAAAACATATACTTTTACCAATGTCCCCCCCCCCCCGCCCGGAAAATGTTGACAGCACCCCGAAAATATCAAGTGCCCCACCCACCCCCCGGAGAAAAAAGTCTGGAAGAAACACTGCATACATACAGACAGACAGCTGGGTAAATTGATATGCAGACAGAAAAACAGACAGATATATAGAAAATATAAGTTGTAGATAGTTTGAGATATAGACAACACCAGCCTATTCGAAACTACCTGGCTATTTTAAGCCCGGCTATTAATGGCTATTTTAAGCCCGGCTATCAATGGCTATTTTAAGCCCGGCTATTAATGGCTATTTTAAGCCCGGCTATCAATGGCTATTTTAAGCCCGGCTATCAATGGCTATTTTAAGCCCGGCTATCAAAGGCTATTTTAAGCCCGGCTATCAAAGGCTATTTTAAGCCCGGCTATCAATGGCTATTTTAAGCCCGGCTATTAATGGCTATTTTAAGCCCGGCTATTAATGGCAATTTTAAGCCCGGCTATTAATGGCTATTTTAAGCCCGGCTATCAATGGCTATTTTAAGCCCGGCTATTAATGGCTATTTTAAGCCCAACTATTAATGGCTATTTTAAGCCCGGCTATCAATGGCTATTTTAAGCCCGGCTATTAATGGCTATTTTAAGCCCGGCTATCAATGGCTATTTTAAGCCCGGCTATTAATGGCTATTTTAAGCCCAACTATTAATGGCTATTTTAAGCCCGGCTATCAATGGCTATTTTAAGCCCGGCTATTAATGGCTATTTTAAGCCCGGCTATCAATGGCTATTTTAAGCCCGACTATCAATGGCTATTTTAAGCCCGACTATCAATGGCTATTTTAAGCCCGACTATCAATGGCTATTTTGAGCCCGGCTAACAATGGCTATTTTAAGCCCGGCTGTTAATGGCTATTTTAAGCCCAGCTATCAACAACCAACCAAACTCAGCCACCACAATCACATGCATCAAATCTCTTCCACCACAATGCCTTCTACCACAAGAACATCCACTCCAATCTCACCTAAGACAAACAAATCCAACACAATCCCATCTACTACAAGCACAACCAATACAATCACAACCACCACAGTTTCCTCCATCATAATCCATTTTACCACAATCTCGTCTACAACTATCCTTTTCACCACAATCCCTTTTAAAGCCCATCCACTACAATCCCATCTACTATGAGCCCAACCACCACAATCCCATCTACAACAATCCTTTTCATCACAATCCCTTTTAAAGCCAATCAACTACAATCCCATCTACTATGGGCCCAACCACAACAATCTCAACTACCACAATCCTTTCCATCACAATCATTTTACCACAACTCCATTTAGCAAAACCCCTAAGTTGTCCCAGAACTGCAGCCCGAATTTTAGATGAAGACAACACAGCAGTCATTGAATATAAGCCCCCTCCCCCCCTCCTAGGGCCGCTCTACCATTCTTCAACAGTGATTAAAACAATGAGATGGCGTGGTTGAATGGTAGAGCGTTTGGCTTCCCAGGATGGTTCGAGTTCGGATCTCAATTTGGACTTTAGACTGTAGAATGTCACTGAGTCAACCCATCTCGGGTTAGTACCTGACATGGGGAATTCTAAATGATGCTGGGCATAGTGCCGACCACACCGTCCTTTTATATGCCGAGGTCAAGAAACAGTTGAACTCTACTTCACCTGCCCAAATGAATCGCTAGGTTGAATGAGGAATCTTTACTTCTTTCAAATTACAACATTGCCATACAAGATAACATGTGAACAAAAAATTCACTTATTTTTTCAACGACCAAAAAAAAAAAAAAAAAAAAAAAAAACCACACGTATCATGTACCCCATGAAGACCACTAACAAAACCTCTACCGGACAGGTTTATGGCCTGATTGTATAACTGTCCTGAACAAAAATCTGGCACTCTTATGGTTGCGTCTTGACAGGATGATATACACAGCCAGTAGAAGCAGTTCATCTTTTTTTTAAGACGTGTAAATTTTAAAACAGAATCTACTTGAATGTTAAGTCATTTTTATAAGTTTAATAATAGTTGGATGTCAGTGTTAAAAAAATTGTTGGACCTGGAAATATAGTTAACACACAATCCTCCATTCCAATTTATAGACTAGAGTGTAACTACATATAGAAATGAAAGTATGTCTCTGTTTGTGTCTTTCGTGCATTACCCACCCTTCATTCATTGTCATAAAACTTGGCTCCCTTGTAAGCACTATGGAGCATTCTTCCCTTTTAAGGAGTGCGACACGCAATGGATACGCTGGGTTACTATAGTCGTTGACTAACTCATATCAGGCTCGTCCTCCGGCACCCCGACATTCTACGATTTGATGCTCCGGGCTCACACGTGAGTTCTATGAGGCCTGCTTTCCTTTTAAAGAGTGCGATACACTAGGGATGCAATGAGCTACATTAACGATCACTAAATCGAATCAGGTGGGCCCGCTGGCGCCATGGCACTCGGGTCCTGCAGTGTAACAGGGAGCTCCCGCGAGCACCCCACGACGCCCCTGATTTTTGGTTTGTCTCAAAATACACGACTTTTTACACTGCTGAGCTTCGCTTAAAATATTGAGTCAGCCTTTCTTCTGAGACCGCAGCAACGCGCGGAATGGGTACGCTCGTATGTCATACAATCAAAAGACCAAGTAAACGCAAGCCATAAAATCAGAAGATCTTGGAAAAAGGAAGTAATAAAATATTTTAAAAATTACCGAAATGGAAGCTGTAAAGAACAACTGAAATATAAGCCACGAAAGACCTACCAAATGGGGGCCCTAAAAAAGCTACCAAAACGGATGTTATAATGCCCTACGAATATGTAAGCCGTAAAGGACCTACCAAAACGAAAATCGTAAAAAGACTTACCAAAATGAAAGTCGTAAAAAGACCTACCAAATGAAAGCCGTAAAAAGACCTACCAAATTGAAAGCCGTTAATAGGCCTACCAAAATGAAAGTCGTAAAAAGACCTACCAAAACGAGTCGTAAATAGACCTACCAAAACGAGTCGTAAAAAGACCTACCAAAACGAGTCGTAAAAAGACCTACCAAAACGAGTCGTAAAAAGACCTACCAAAACGAGTCGTAAAAAGACCTCCCCTCCGGCGAGCAGTTCAACACGTAGACTGCCGGCAGAGCAAGGTGTCATGGGCGCTTATCTCCAGGGCAATAAAACTCCAAACGTTGACTTCCTGTGTTAGACACAGCGTGCAATAAACTTTTGAGTCGTTTTTTTTCTTTCTTATCTGTTTTATAGCAATCATAATAAATTCTGTGTTAGCTGGATCAACCTTTAAGGTGCGCTGTTGCAAAACTGCACACATAACATAAACTGTGTTGAACTATGGTGCAAGCCATACAATCAATATTAGTAGATTAATTAAGTTTTGGACAGTGTTTACCTTTAAAATATTGGTGAGACTAGATTGATCAAATGTTTGTTTTAATTTGTTGTAACACGATATATGAGGTTTGAACTGGTTTATGAAAACAAGGAACACATATTTATTTCTCGACAAAAATGTAACTGTCATATTTGATTTTGAACATTGTTGCTTTTCATGTAACGAAATCTGTGTGTGTTTTTTGGGGTGGAGGGTGGTGGGGGTGGATAGGGTTGAGTTAGGGAGGGTTAAACATATGACATACTATTCTGGTGCTAGTGTGAAAATGTCATATATAAAGGTATTAAATGCAGCAAGTGGCTAGAATGTAGGTAGGTTATGTCAGATTCTATGTTATAAAATTTTTTTTAATGATCTTTCCCAATTGAAAATATTCTGATGCAACTATTGAATATTCTGTTATTTAAAATAGTTATAAGCTTCACTGTTTTTGAAGTAATGTAAAAGCAATTTGTGAAATTAAAAATTTGAAATTCAAACTAAGCATATAGAGTTATAGATAGAATTCATTACATTCTCAATACATAAAATCGTGATTATTCAATATTATACAGCATTGGGTCTATTAAAATTTTAATAGGTACATTAGTTAGAAGATATAAAGTTGCAGGACATTAGGTAGTAGGACATTAGGTTGTAGGATATTAGGTTGTAGGACATTAGGTTGTGGGACATTAGGTTGTAGGATATTAGGTAGTAGGACATTAGGTTGTAGGACATTAGGTTGTAGGACATTAGGTTGTAGGACATTAGGTTGTAGGACATTAGGTAGTAGGATATTAGGTACTAGGACATTAGGTTGTAGGACATTAGGTTGTAGTACATTAGGTTGTAGGACATTAGGTTGTAGGACATTAGGTTGTAGGACATAAGGTAGAAGAATATTAGGTTGTAGGACATTAGGTTGTAGGACATTAGGTTGTAGGATATTAGGTTGTAGGATATTAGGTTGTAGGACATTAGGTAGAAGGATATTAGGTTGTAGGACATTAGGTAGAAGGATATTAGATTGTAGGACATTAGGTAGAAGGATATTAGGTTGTAGGACATTAGGTAGAAGGATATTAGATTGTAGGACATTAGGTAGAAGGATATTAGGTTGTAGGACATTAGGTTGTAGGACATTAGGTTGTAGGACATTAGGTAGTAGGATATTAGGTACTAGGACATTAGGTTGTAGGACATTAGGTTGTAGGACATAAGGTAGAAGGATATTAGGTTGTAGGATATTAGGTTGTAGGATATTCGGTTGTAGGACATTAGGTAGAAGGATATTAGGTTGTAGGACATTAGGTAGAAGGATATTAGATTGTAGGACATTAGGTAGAAGGATATTAGATTGTAGGACATTAGGTAGAAGGATATTAGGTTGTAGGCCATTAGGTAGAAGGATATTAGGTTGTAGGACATTAGGTTGTAGGATATTAGGTTGTAGGACATTAGGTAGAAGGATATTAGGTTGTAGGACATTAGGTAGAAGGATATTAGGTTGTAGGACATTAGGTAGAAGGATATTAGGTTGTAGGACATTAGGTAGAAGGATATTAGGTTGTAGGACATTAGGTAGAAGGATATTAGATTGTAGGACATTAGGTAGAAGGATATTAGATTGTAGGACATTAGGTAGAAGGATATTAGGTTGTAGGACATTAGGTAGAAGGATATTAGATTGTAGGACATTAGGTAGAAGGATATTAGGTTGTAGGACATTAGGTAGAAGGATATTAGATTGTAGGACATTAGGTAGAAGGATATTAGGTTGTAGGACATTAGGTAGAAGGATATTAGGTTGTAGGACATTAGGTAGAAGGATATTAGGTTGTAGGACATTAGGTAGTAGGATATTAGATTGTAGGACATCAGGTAGAAGGATATTAGATTGTAGGACATTAGGTAGAAGGATATTATGTTGTAAGGAAAGTTAAGTAGAAGGACAAGGGGTAGCAGGACAATCAGCAGGGCACTCGGAGAGACTTGGGTAGTAGGACGTTGAGTATTAGGACATAAGCAGAGAGTTGAGTTGCATTATAGTGTGTAACAATTGGGTTAGACCTGGCAGTGGTTGATCTTTAGTTTGTTTGGTTGTGGTGGGTGGGATGGCTCTGGTTTTTAAATTGATAGGATTTTTCCCACTGAAGTGTGGGAGCCAACATTTATATTTGGCAATGTAAGTTAATAAAATTTCTAAGTGATGTATGTTGTTAATAAATATAATTTTACGAAATAATCGAGATGTCTTATTGTTAAGGTAAATCATAATGGAAATTTAAATTATATTCTAACTCTACTCTGTGATCAATTATATAATTCGAAGTTTTTGCTGTAACAGATATTATGATAAATTATTATTTAAAAAAGTATATAAATACCCGTATATTTTCTGTTGTGTAATTGGATAATTTATTTTAAAGTTGTCTCCCCTAAAATCTGTTTTGAAGTATACATGGGAGATAAATATTAATATTGATTGGATAGGGTGTAATTTGTTGGATAGCGATTGATTGGTCATTATGTAGTGGAGTTAAGATTGGAAACATACTGGACTGTAGAAGAAATGATCCATTGAGTTACGGCTTAATTAACTTAAAATTTTTAGTTTTTATAATACTTATTACATTAATTACAATAAGTGTGTTTTGTTAGTTATATTAACATATAGTATGATATTGCAAATATCAATACTTTATCAAAGTAGTAGGTGTATTCACCCCTGTTTTCGTACCCGGGAACTGACCACGGACATAATTAAGTAAGCACGTTAGTTTATTTTATTTAACACTAGAGAACTGACCACTTACATTAATAAGTAAGCACGTTAGTTTAGTTTAATTAGCACCAGAGAACTGACCACGTACATTAATAGGTAAGTACGTTGTTTCAGTTTCTTCCAGGCATCTCTTCGCCCCCCCCCCCCCCAAAAAAAAAATTCTACCCCCCCCCCCCCGAACGAAATGAAATTTATATAATTTATATAGAAAATGCCGCCCCCCCCCCCCGAAGAAAGTCTACCGCCCCCCCCCCGAAAACTTCAAGTTCCCCCCCCCCCCCCCGGAGCAAAGAGTCTGGAAGAAACACTGGTTAGTTTACTTTATTTAACAAGAGCGAACTGACCACGGACCTCTGTCAGGGGCAAATAATTGTCATGACTTTAGTAACGTCAAACGTAAAAATAATTAGGTACTAACTGTTATAAACCTTAAAGATCGACTTACTCTTGTAAATTGTTACTTTCTCGTATACGAAGTATAGATGAAGTATTGCAATCGTGCAAAAAATCGAAATTGAAATTTTCACAATTCTCGACCTTTTACACCTCCCTAAGTCGGAAAAAAACATAGTTTTGCAACTTCGTCCGTATGTCTCTGTGTGTGTGTGTGTGTTTGTGTGTGTGTGTGTCTGTAAACACAATAGCTTTAGTACCGTTAAAGCTAGGTTGATGCAATTTCATATATATATTATATCAAATTTGTCGTTTTTATCAACATTTGAGCGATTTTCGGCAACCGGAAGTGGAACTTAATCTACTTTTAGGTTTTTCAAAAAACCTAAAAGATAGATAAACGAAATTTCAATTGTAAAATAAAAGATCTAATCCTCTGCTTTCTTTGAAGTTTTGAGTAATTTCTGTTGACCAAATGTAGTAATTTAGGCAATTACCAATTTCTCAAAAAAACGCATATGAATTTATAAAGTACTGATAATATTCCGCACTATTATATACATGTTGTTTTCCATTCACTTGTTCGTAATTCTTCTAATGGATTATATTCTATTTTAAAAAGTTTAAGTAATTAAAAATGGATTAAAAATCATGTCTATTTCCCGAGTTGCCATCCCCCGTAGAATAATCGAGAAAATTTAGGGGAGATCACTTAAAAATTACTTACTTTCGAGAAAAAAAATATATATAGAAACCTCTATATTAATCAGCTTTTCAATACACTTAAAAATTTAAGAAATAGAAAGAGCTACAAAATTTTTTTTTAATAAAGCAAACGAATTTGCTTTAAATTCTTTTGTTTCAGTACAATTAACAGGTTACAATTTATCTTTGTATTTGTTTTTTTAAAGTTGTCGAATTTTTTTTTGTCTTTATAATAGTTGGCATAAGAGGCTAACGACTGTGGTGTAAATATTTTTTTTTCAACCACAAAAGACTTAAGAACTAGTTTATACAAATATATATTTTATAAATATTTTCTCGAAACTAATGCAATTCCCACAGATTTTATTAAAGATTTCGGTTTTTCCTGTGACTAAGTATGACGTATTATGTGTCTGTATGTGTATGCGTGTGTGTGTGTGTTTGTGTGAGGGTAGGCTACATATGTTCTAATATGTTAAAGTTTGTTTTGTATATAACTTCATTTTCATATGGAAACAGCAATTTTTAAATAATCAAAGCTAACATTTCTAATCCATTATCAGCAGTCTATTAAGTATATTAAAATAACTAATAATTATTAAAATATATTTTCTAATGGGTTAATTAATTAATTTATAGCAATCAAAATGTAAATTACTGAGTTAAAAAGATTGTTTATTAGGTATAATAATTGCGATCAAATTGTTACATATGTTTAATATTACTACGTATATTAAAATACTATATTGCAATTGTATTTTTACTAGGGGTATAGCTAGTAAGTTTCTATTGTGTAAAGGCGTGGTTGGGTGATAGGGTGCACGACTGATAACCAGGGGGTCTCGAGCAATAAGTGCTAACAGGTTCTGCTTGCTTCTAATAATGAAAGGGCCTACACCATTTCCTATGATCGCTACTCGTTAAATGAAAACTTGAAAGCATCGTGTCCTATATCTCCTTAGGACATTTTGTGTGTGTTGGCGTACACTGGGGGGGGGGGGAGGGATGGCTCCGTCGGGGGTGGATGCATTTGGCGGGGGGGGGGGGCATGGATGGATGGCGGCCTACCGAGGGATAGGACGTATTCTATATCTTGAGCACTTTGTCCCATAGTTTCCATGGGAGTCAAAATTTGTGAATTTTTCTCCAGTATTCCACTGAAATGTTAAATAATTTTTTTTTTTTTTTATTTATAAAATTTAAGTAATAATAATAACTTAGTTTGTTTTGTTAATTTATTGCCAAATTTTAAACTAAACCAATTATAATTTACTCTTAAGTATAGTTATTTCTTAACATATTAAAATTAAAATAGAAGTTTAATGTAAATGTGCATAGTTTGAAATCCTTCTTTGCATTTATCTAACAATTTTAGTATACACATGTTAATTGTAGAGTTATTCCCCTTATATAATTTATTCCTCAATACAATCGGCGTAAGCTGATTTACATTTCTTACGTCAACTGAAAATCTAAATTTAATACCAACCCTTCCCCGTATAAATAAGTATATTTTAAACGACTTAGTATACATTGGGCTCTATATGTTAAGCGCTTGGTTTATTTAAATGTTTCTGTGCCATATCGAACAAAAACTGCTAAGTATTAAACATTTATTTTTGTATTTAATAGGATTTTTTCAGCTCTCGTAGATGCCTTGTAATCTTAACAATCATAAAATTTGTAAGTAGTAGCATCCTTGGGTTCACGACCTCAATTTCTGTTTACACTATTTCTTGTTTTTTATATAAAAAAAATACTCATTACAAAATGCGCAGTCAACCTTCGTGCAGTCTAGAAAATGTCTAGAAAAGTAAATATTAGACATTTTTTTTTAAGTCTGCAAAATCTTTAGCTTTCGGGCTGGATTTTAAAAAGTCTAGAAAAAGTTTGGAATTTAGTTTTAGAAATAATACTTTTTCACCATGTCCGTTAGTCCACGGTGTGTATACTTACCGTGTGAAAGTGCAAATACTATCTAAAATTGTTCTTTATTAAAAGAGTGGTCGAGTAATAACACTGTACCTCTCGAGTTTACACACTATTTTACCTAAAGGTAGTCAGAGGTTAGAGGCTGTCATAAAATATTTGTTATTAAAGTAGGGGGTCGGCGTGGTCGAGTCGGTAAAGCTCATGGTTGCTAAACCGAAAAGTCTCGAGGCTCGTTAGCTGGGGACAGCCACTCTTCTAGGAGAGACAACTACAAAATTAAAACAACTGCTGCCTTGTAGTTTGTTCTTGGTTGGACAAAGGCTATGGCTGCAAATCCAAAAAGAAAAGCAGGCTGAAATCGGAGTCAATGGCCTCAATGGCGCATAACCAGTTGACACGTACGGCTTAATTGTGTTGGAGGCGTGATCGAGTCGGCAAAAAGCTCATGGTTGATAAATTCGAACAAAGTCTCGAGTTCAAACCCACTGGCAGTTAAATCTCGATCCCCTTCAACACTAATAATTAAGAACGAAGAAGAAGAAGAAGAAAGAGTGTTCGCGTAAATAACACTGTACCTCTCGATTTTACACACTATTTTACCCAAAGGCAGTTAGAGGTTAGAGGCTGTCATAAAATATTTGTTATTCAAGATGGTGGGTTAGTGGGGCTGTAGACCAAACTAGTTGATGTCATTTGTGGCTGTCTAGCTATTGGTGACTATTTGGGTTGGGGTAAAATTCGTGTAATCGACGTGACGTCATTTACTTTTACTGAACTGCGACACTTCACGCTACACGTGTGTCCATAACATACCATCTCTCCCCTTTTCTCGTGAGCCTTACACACCTGACCATGCGAGCATATTCGACATGCGCCGTTAAATAGCTAATTTTAACGTGTTTATTTTGAGTTTAGTACTTGAAAAAAAATTATTAGATCCACAACGTCTTAGGCTTTTACACAAAATGACGATGAAGGCCTACTATGATTTGGTTGCCCGATCTATCAGGGCCTAGGTCTAGATCTAATTGTTTTTAAACTCATATTTCAATACTTTCAAATGTTTAAAGATAAACTTGAAGTGCCGTGGCTTGTTTAAGAAAATTGACCACACCCCTTCGCTGATTGCAAAAATTCACCGCGATTTAACTAGTCGGGCGGTATACAGATACATTTATTCCCCATTGAGTTGGTGTTTTGTTTTTTACACGATTTAACTCGTACATTTTATAATAGTATGCAGTTTAAAAAAAAATCTTTTTTTTTTTATTCTTTAAAATTTTAGATGTGGGTATTTTGATGTAAAATTCAACATGTGGACGTCCACATTGACCCCCGCTGATTAAGATTAATGTATGTCATGAATGGATGGACATCATATTACAGGGGTCGGCAACCTGCGGCTCGCGAGCCGCATGCGGCTCTTTGGGGTCATCCATAAATGACGTCACACTCGTAGGGGGGAGGGGGGGTCCGTAATTTTGTGACGATGTGTGATGAGGGGGAGGGGGGGGGGGTCAGATGTTGCGACGTCACATTTTTGCATTATAAAAAAGCAATGTTAGAAAACGAATTTTAGACGTTATTTCGCGTTTTAGATAACTGTTTTAATAAATTGTAATAGTTTAGACAAGATTTTGGAAAAATATCGATGTTTTAAAAAAATTCAACTGCAATTTTGAGGGGGGTTCTAGGTTGAGGTGTGACGTCATTTTAGGGGGGGGGGGGTCTGGCTTTTTGTGACGACGTGTGACGGAGGGGAGGGGGGAGGTAAAAATCGTCAAAAAAAGCGTGACGTCATTTATGGATGACCCCTTTGCTGTCAAGATGCTGCTCTCTAGATCCTTACACAAATATTAATAGTTATATTTTATTTTCAAAATTCGCAGCAAATGTTTTAAAGAAACTCATCTTTAAACAAGATAAAAACACACATCAGAAAACAGTGAGGATAGGTGCAGCAGAGTGTATACGCAGAGTTTCTTCCAGGCATCTCTTCGGGGGGCGAAGCCACCCCGAAAATTTTTTACCGCCCCCCCCCGAACGAAATGAAATTTATATAATTTATATAGAAAATATATACTTTTAACAGTGTCCGCCCCCCCCCCCCCCCCCGAAGAAAGTCTACCGCCCCCCCCCGAAAATTTCAAGTGCCCCCTCCCCCCCCCCGGAGAAAAAAGTCTGGAAGAAACACTGTGTATACGGACAGCTGACAGCTGCTTGGGCGCCAAGCCCAGCCCCACAGCCGTGCTGTAACCAGCCTCATGGGAACAATTCCATGCTCGCAACTGCAGAAGTGTCGACTTTTTCGAAGATAGTTAAATGGGGAATGTTATTTTATTCAGAAAGCATGTCCTTATCTGTCAGTAATCATTAATTTGACCTCAGTGACGTAGTTTTTTAGTTATTAGCTTCCTACTGTTGAGCCAGGTACTGGACGCTGGGGTACGAGCTGACCCTGCGTTCAGTGGGGTGGAAGCTAAGCCTGGCGAGAGCAAAAAGCGACTGGTACCCGGTAATCAATCAGATACCCTAGCCCGTTAGTCGGAGTTTCTCGTGTTAGGGCCTGCCTGGCTAATGAGAGACACCTTCTGAGCCGGTGTTATTCGGAAAGAAAAAAAAAACATCTAACAGCTTCTAAAGTGGATTGCGATGGTCCTATAGTTTTGCTATTTGATTATTAAGTTCATTATTCTGACGAAACATGTGTATGTTTTTATATGAATAAATATTATTTCATATTTAAGGGTATTTATTTTAAATAATTAATACAATTAATTTACCTAATCCTATTCAAATACTAAATATTGAAATAAAAATGTTAGTGGCTCTTTAGAAACTGGGAAATTTTGAAAATTTTAACTTTTGGCTCTTCTGTCTCTAAAGGTTGCCGACCCCTGACATATATTATATCTTTAGAGCAACATGTCCCATAATTGCTATGGTTTTTTTTGTTTTTTTTTTCAAATCTGTGTTTTATTTATTCATATATAAAAAATTATTTTTTAAAACCATTTTACAATTTTGTTTTAAATAGGGTCAGGTTTATTATCTTTGTAGTGATTACATTAAAACATGGTGATTTTTATATTAAAACAAATTTTCAAAACAAGTTGGTTGTGTTGTTTGAATTATGTTTGATTTAGCTTGTTCTGATTCAACCAATAACATTTAAATATAAAATGCATAAGATTATTGCAACTGTAATACATAATGTATAAACCAATACCTATTTTCATATGAACTGAATGATCAATCAGCTGCTATAATGTAAGGCACTTTTTAGTATAGAAAATCACTTTAAGAAACCAGTTGAACATAATAAGAATATATCAATAAGTAAACACTCATGCAGGCAATAACAGAATACACTCATTGAGAGTTCTGACAGTTTTATGATCACATTGACTCTTCACATGTTGCAAAGTTGCATTAAAAAGTGTATGGTACTTACAAAACAAATTACATGGCAGCTAAGATATTTGTAATCTGTAAGAATGCCAACACTGCTGAATGTGATTTCCTTAACAAATGCTAATGTTAATTCATTTTGAAGACATTGTGTATTGTTTAAATAATGAGTGCTTCCTTATTGATTTCTCTTTATTATGTCCCATAATTGCTATGGGAGCCAAAATTTAGTCATATTAATAAAACGAGTAATTAAACAAATGTTCGTTTCTTATTTATAATTGTTTAATACTAATAATCAAATGGTTTTTCATTTTTTTAATTGCTTACCAAATCTAAACAAAACAACACATTAGTATTAAATATTGATTCATTCGTGAAATTCTATAATTTACAGTAAAATTTAATGTAAATGTAGGCTACATAGTTTGAAATCTTGTTTTGCATTTAAAATAACTTTTTAAATAAACACATTTCAACGAGAGTTATTCCCCATATCATTTATTTTTAAAATCACAAGGGGGCGGATTGCACCGGGTGATGCCCGACCTATAGATGCCACTGAATGTGTGAACAGTGTGCCTAACCACGCAGGTCCACTGACAACAACGAATCAGGTCTTGTTGTAAAAAAATACTTTTAACATGTCCTTTAAACATAGTTATTCTGTTTCTTGTTAGGTTTGAATTTTGAATTTTCTTTCTTGTCATTTTGTTATTAGCGAAATTTGCAATTATAAAGGGAAAGCACCGTGGAAGTGAATTTACGGAGAATGAAAAATAAAAACAACTATTCGATTACTTCCCTTACATATGAAAAACCACGTCACATTTAAATTTATAGTTTTGGCATAACAGTTTCACGATGTTGACAGAAATGTCGTTGATTGCTACGTGAACACTGGTTTACGATGTGACACCTACTGTCACGTAAGCGATGTGACACCTATCCTCACGTTAGCGATGTGACACATACTGTCACGTAAGCGATGTGACACTTACTGTGGTGATGTAATGTGTATGAAAGGTGTCTACGTGTGGCGGATCACTGCGTGTGTGTATATATTCTGTAGCGATACGCGAGTGTGGTTGTGTTGACGTGTATGTTGTACGGAGTGATCGAGGGTAACACGGGAAGCGACTGGTCGAGTGATAGCGGTTGTGTTGTGAGCGAGGGAGAGGGGGTGTGTTGGAATGAATGGGTAGGACAGTTGAAGGTTGGAGTAGAATGAAAACGTTTGCTTTATGAATGGACACGAAGATTCCTTAGATTAAACAGGGTGTTGTACTTAACCTATAGAGTTTGTAGGTGTTAACGTATACCTGAGTGTACTAGATTCCCGTCGCCCTCACACTTACTGTCACGTTCGTGATGTGACATCTACTGTCACGTTTGCGTTGTGACACTTACTGTCACGTTAGCCATGTGAGACCTACTGTCACGTTTGCGTTGTAACACTTACTGTCACGTTAGCTATGTGAGACCTACTGTCACGTTTGCGTTGTGACACTTACTGTCACGTTAGCTATGTGAGACCTACTGTCACGCTTGTGGTGTGACAACTACTGTCACGTTAGCTATGTGAGACCTACTGTCACGTTAGCTATGTGAGACCTTCTGTCACGTTTGCGATGCTAGACCTACTGTCAGTAATACACTAAAAATGATAAAACAAAACAGTTAGTTCTCACACTTAAACAAAACAATGAAGCCACTATTTCTTAAATAATGTTTAAAATATACTGTCAAGTTATGTTTTTTTGTAGTCCAGGTTTTAATGGATTCAATAAGGGCTTCAACTGATGGGTTAGGTTGAAAACATGAGTTATAGACCTTATGCCATTACGGCTTCAACATTAAATGACCACTAACACCTTTGATATTGACATCTATGTCCGCATCTGTTCACTTACTGTGAGTAAACTTCAGGTTAAACTAATTCATCAAATGTATTTTATGATTATATACGGTCACAAAAGTGTGACGAATGAGGAAACCGATAGACTGTTCCGAAAATAAGTGTGATTGATTGTTAGTGGTATTGTAATCTCGATCAGTTTTCGAGTTAAACATTAGGGCTAAGCTTAAGGCAGGACTAGGGTTGGTGTTAGGGGTTGGGTTAGCATTGATATTAGCAAGATATATTTGTATTTAGTTAACTTCCAGTAACCTAAACACCCCCTTTTAAAGAAGATTCTATTATCGGACACTAGTATAAGAAATCCACACATCTTGTTTTCCTAATCCACGGGGCGTGGCTGGTCGAGTACAGTAATACCATAATAAATGTGACAATATGAGTCAATTATAAGATAACCTTTTGACCTTGACCTTGATCTAGTATAACGGATGGTAGCCTCGACACGGCTAAAATGGATGACGTAGAGTCCAGAGTCGGCCGAGTAATAATGTAGGAGCTTGTCATGTTAATTGAGTAAGTAATTAACGGAGTAATTAAGACGTCTGAGCCTAGAGAATTTTGCATTGAAGGAATTCGGTCGTGGAAATGATGGTTAAGTTTTTAGTTCTGGTAAGTTTAGTTTTATAATGTTGTTTTCTTATTTATAACATTGACAGCTAGTTAACAATAAACTTAACTGTATAGACCGAACCCTATGTTTAATTAGGTATATTAGACTTCTAATCTTATGAATATTCTAACACACTATTTTGACTGTTAAATAAAGTTTCCCTTTCAAACCTGACGGTCTATGGGGCAAGTGAAGTAGAGTTCACTTGTTTCTGTGACTTTGACTGTTAGCTTATCATAATGAAAGTCAATGAATACAGATAGTGTCACAAATACGAGAATGTGTTGTGAAAAAAATGTTTTATTAACAATATTACCAATTTTTGTTGTTCAGTAGTAAGAAAAAGATGAAAATACATTAAAAATGTAATTTATTTTAAGAAAAAGTGGAAATTTTATCTATAGTTGTAGCAAATGAGGTGTGCAGTGCATTAGTGTTGTTCCATATTAGTAGCAGTTTGGAGTTTTAGTGCATTTAGTGCGTGATAGGAAGATGGAGAGGTTGTCTAGTTGAGAGACGGTGGTTGTGGGTTAGAAGGTCCGAACATGGCAGTGTCTTGACCGGCGAGGCAGTAAATGCACACACACACACACACATACACACGCTCGGACACATACGCACACACACGCACACATACACACACACACACGCACACACATACACACGCGCGGATACATACACTCAAACACATACACTCACTCACACACTCACACACACGCACGGATGTACACAATCAGACAGACACTTACACAGACAGACACACTAACTCACACACACTCACACAGACACACAGACACAAAGACACGCACGGATATACACAATCAGACACACACTTAAACAGACACACACACACACACACGTGCATCAAGCAGTGTTCACCCAAACCGTAGTTCTCTACTTCAGCCAAAAGGTTCTGGAACAGGCCAGTAGTGACACGTGCCCGTTACTCTTTCACAGCTCCTCGTGCTGGTCGCACGCGGCGCCCGTGGCTGTAGGCTGGTCAGCAGGGTCAAGGTCACTGAGACTCATCCTGTTCCAGCACATTCTCTGGAGACGCACACCACCCCTCCAAGACACCAAAACAATCCCGGCACCCTTCTCACGCCAACCGCTGGATTCGAACCCATATCAACCGAGTGCGGCACTATGAAAGCTGATTTGTTTGGAGCCATTATGGGCGGGCATGATGCCCCAGAACTTAGCTGGCCATGGCAGGGTTTGATACGGAGACGGGACGGGTTCTGTGGGGGAGCACTGATCTCCGACCAGTGGGTTCTAACGGCTGCTCACTGTCTTGTAGGCGCACGTGAGGTTGTATTTGGAACGCATCATCTGCGTGGAGATTCTACGCATGCGCAAACGCGAAGGCCTTTGATATCACTGTTCCCGTATACATACAACGCAGTGAGTAAAGTCGGGGACATTGGTTTGATAAAACTCAACGCTAAAGTAGAGTTTAACGATTACATAAAGCCAGTTTGTTTGCCTGGTGATGAGGATGGTATGGAGAAGTCGGAAGTTTGTTACATGACAGGATGGGGCGTTCAGACTCCCGATGGCTGGAGAGGCGCAGACGTTCTTCAACAGATCAGAGCCCGCCAGATGAACCAAACAACCTGCGGCGGAAGTTGGGCTCGACTGGGCATGCGCATCCAGGACACGCATGTGTGCATGGAGTTTTACCAATCATACGGGGGGTGTCGCGGTGATTCCGGTAACGCTGTCAGCTGTTTCATCAACGGCCGTTTTGTTGTAGTCGGTGTGGCGGGTTTTGTGGAGAGTGGCTGCACCAAAAGTTCCGCCCCTGACGTCTACACACGGGTCTCAAACTACACAGACTGGGTCCACGAGAGTATCAGAAGAAACTCCAAACATGACTAACAGCCTAGGGTATCAATTGTACGATGTCGGTTCATTGCGTTGATAAATGCAGAAAATCAGAAGACAAAAAAATACGCACAAAATAAAACAACATGATGTGTCGGCCATTGACTTGAAAAATGATTTCAATTAAAAAAAATTGCATATATTAAAATCTATTCTTAATTAGATAAGTATAGAAATAAAAATACATTGAAAGCTATAAAAATAGTATTGTATAATCTAAAAACTTGTAAACTCGTGACGTTTTTCGTTGTTTTTTTTTTTTTTTAGCAAGAGACAATGTGATGTCTATTTAATAACCCTAACTCTAACCCTTATCACTACCTTAATGTTAGGATTAGGTTAAGCGTTAGGGTTAGGTTCTGAGTCCATTTGACATCAACAGGAGGGTATTGTCCACCCCAAGCATGTGAGAGTGGGACTGTTATATACAAAGAATATACTTGAATTGAGCCGGGATAGTGAGGGGGGGGGGGCGTAATATTTAACTACTGTTTTTTTCCCGTACAGCTGGGGGGGGGGGGAGAGAATTTAATATATCGGAAAAAATTGCTAATACACTGCTAAGTTAGGTAATTATATAACCTAACCGCTTCTTCATTTTTGTGTCCATTTCACTTCGTTTCACCTTCCTTGCATGAACTGTGTATTAATTGTCATTAACTATCACTACCAACAACTACCTTCACCTACCAACAATTACCTTCACCTACCAACAACTATCTTCACCTACCAACAACTACCTTCACCTACCAACAACTACCTTCACCTACCAACAACTACCTTCACCTACCAACAACTACCTTCACCTACCAACAACTACCTTCACCTACCAACAACTACCTTCACCTACCAACAACTACCTTCAACTACCAACAACTACCTTCAACTACCAACAACTACCTTCACCTACCAACAACTACCTTCACCTACCAACAACTACCTTCAACTACCAACAACTACCTTCACCTACCAACAACTACCTTCAACTACCAACAACTACCTTCAACTACCAACAACTACCTTCAACTACCAACAACTACCTTCACCTACCAACAACTACCTTCACCTACCAACAACTACCTTCACCTACCAACAACTACCTTCACCTACCAACAACTACCTTCACCTACCAACAACTACCTTCACCTACCAACAACTACCTTCACCTACCAACAACTACCTTCACCTACCAACAACTACCTTCAACTACCAACAACTACCTTCACCTACCAACAACTACCTTCAACTACCAACAACTACCAACAACTACCTTCAACTACCAACAACTACCTTCACCTACCAACAACTACCTTCAACTACCAACAACTACCTTCAACAGCTGTCAGCACTGACACTACCTGCTGACCTCTGCTTGCCGAGAACGGAGAAAGTCTGCAAGATGGTGGAGAAGTCCCGTACCTTTCTCGCCGACTACAGATCCGAGTACCAGCTAGCCCGCTGGCCTGCCAGGCACCAAGCCGATCTGGACGTCAATTTCTCCAACCGGAACCAGACGCCGGCCATCGACGTCGAGTGCGGCACAATGGCAGCGGATCCTGACAGTGCCGTCATCAATGGGGTGGAGGCGGGTCTGAAATCCTGGCCGTGGCAGGTGTTCCTGAAAGGAAAAAGATTCTGGTGCGGCGGGGTGCTGATCACGGATGTTTGGGTTGTCACGGCCGCGCATTGTTTCGACACCACGCAGGATATTATTCTAGGGACCAAGAACTTCCAAGCGTGGAGCACGACTGTCTTACACAGGTCCGCAATAATCGAGGTCGTTCACCCCGGGTACAGCAAGAACACAAAAGAGCACGATATCGGGCTCATCAAGATGAACGAACCGGTGACGATCAACGATGACGTCAGACCAGCGTGCCTGCCGCGTCAGGTCTACAACCCGCGTCACGTGTGTTACGCAACAGGTTGGGGGTATTCCGCCCCCGACGGGAACTCCATGACCCTCATGCTACAGCAGCTCAAGACCGAAGTTCTCCCTCAGAGAGAATGCGAGTTTCTGTGGAGCTTCTTCGACATATCTATCCAGACAGGACACATGTGCTTGCAGTTTAACACCACGTCCCCGGGGGCGGGGGTGTGTAAAGGGGACTCAGGGGGTCCCCTCAGTTGTAAGGAAAACGGGAGGTATTATGTGCATGGTGTGGCCAGTTTCGTCGAGAAAGGTTGCAGAAAAATAATTTTTCCCGATGTCTTCACGCGTGTGGCTAGCTACACAGACTGGATTTTGAAAACGATACAAGAAAATAGTTTCCACTTTACTTGACTGGGTCTTGAAGACGATACAAGAAAATAGTTTCCCCTTTACTTGACTATTCTTGAAGACGATACAAGAAAATAGTTTCCACTTTACTTGACTATTCTTGAAGACGATACAAGAAAATAGTTTCCACTTTACTTGACTGCATCTTGAAGACGATACAAGAAAATAGTTTCCACTTTACTTGACTTAGGGAAAGTAAAGACGGCTGGGCATAGTGCTATCCACTTCACTTTATATGCAATGGATCTTTAGGTCTAAAGAGGAATCGTTACTTTTTAAAAACTTTACTTGACTGGGCTTGCAGACGGTACAAGAAAACAGTTTCCACTTTATTTGACCGGATCTTACAGACTATACAAGAAAACAGTTTCCACTTTATTTGACCGGATCTTACAGACTATACAAGAAAACAGTTTCCACTTTATTTGACCGGATCTTACAGACTATACAAGAAAACAGTTTCCAATTTTAAAATTGACTGGATCTTGCAGACTATATAAGCAGTGTTTCTTCCAGACTTTTTTCTCCGGGGGGGGGCACTTGAAATTTTCGGGGGGGGGGGGCGGTAGACTTTCTTCGGGGGGGGGGGGGGGCGTACACTGTTAAAAGTATATATTTTCTATATAAATTATATAAATTTCATTTCGTTCGGAGGGGGGGGGGGCGGAAAAAATTTTTCGGGGCAAAGACCCCCCCCCCCCCCCCGAAGAGATGCATGGAAGAAACTCTGTTTATAAGAAAACAATATCCCCTCTTTTATAGGCTGTTGCCAGTATGTCTGCTGTAATTTTAAAAGAAAAAGGTTTGGTCAATATAGTTATGCGACCCAGCAAGATTTTTGTAAAATTTTGAAAAATCTTTCTACAATAATTTTAGAACGCGCGAATAAAATACACTTTAACCCTTTATTTACGGAATTAGGTTCTGAATGAAATTTGTTCTTAAACAATGTGTTATCATATTGCTATTGGCACACTTGAAGCATACTTCGAAGGAAATTTTGTTTCATAAATTTTTAATGGCTCAAACATATATTGGTACTTATAAGCACCGTTGGGAATGTAGGACATTTTTTCCAAAAAAAATAAAAAATTTACAAAACAGCAACAAACGATACCATTTATTAACTAACTTGTAACCCTCACTCAGTGGGGATGCTTTTACCCACTGAGGTGTTGTGGTTAAGACGGGCTGACCCTGAGATTAAGTACACACCGACACCGACAGTTGTTGTCAAGTACTCGTTTATTTATAGCATCGAGCCATGACGGCGATGCAACACAGTAGTACAAACGAACTAGCCAAGATAGACCAAACAATCCAAAAAGGAAAGAAAGAAACTGTAGCCCTAAAACAAATGTAAAATAAAAAAGTTACATTCAGGACAACACCACGTGTAAGCTACAATATACACGGGTACAATAAATTATGTTTTCGGCCAGTACACAGTACTGCCAACAAGTACCAATAAGTAGTACTACAAAATAAATACTTAATTTAATACATCACCCTAACTAGTGTGCACATGCAGCACTAGCAGGAATACATAAATAAGTATTTTAACAAACATAATTTAAATATCTACACTACCTTCATTAGGTCTACATCTTGGTCCACAGACAGCAGCCTTGCGTGTGCGACACGGCTAGGCATGAAACTACCCACAATCCCATGTCACATGACATGGAACACAGGTAATTTCGCTCACAAAAGCATAAAAAAAACGTCAACAGTTCAGTTGCAGTCCCACAGGGGCCGCAACCCAATGAATAAAAACTTCATATTTTTATCCCCCTTTGGCTGTTAACCATATGTGTTACAAACTAATAACATGGTAATTATTATAACACTCATTTGTGTCATTTTCACACATAAATACAGCACAAAAGTATATTTTGAGTACGATTTTAACTGGATTTTCTATCGGAACACATCTTAGACCTCAAACACAGCAAAAGTTGCCGACATATTAGGCTCCCTCATTCTTGTCTGTGGTCTTTCTGGTGTAGAAACGGTTGCCGGACTGAGCATACTTTTGCTGGAAGTTTCAAATAGCTATTACAATGAGCAGCATAAACAAACAAAAGCCTAGTCATTCAGTACACAACTACTAGTAATACTAGTATAATTGTAGCCTACTAGAATGTTATGACATGTCTACACCACAGTGTAAAGTTCATAAATAGAAGTGAGCTCAATGTGTTTAGGATAGCCGTAGTGGCCTACTGTTTTCTGATTAACATTTACCATATAGATCTATACTATATGCAGAAGTATGGACTATTAATAGTCTACAGGTATACACTCCGTAAATGCTAGTTATTGTAGGCAAGACAGTTTATTGCAGTAAATATAACTAACAAATTTAATCTTAATACTAGAACTACACTTTGGTATACATGAAAGTATACTAAACCTAGTAAACGAGCCTGCAACTGCTACCTTTATTCTTGTTATTCTTTTACTACTAGAAATCAACAAGTAATTACAATATTTCTTAGGTAAACCATATGCTAACCTTCTTATAAATGTGTAAATATAATTTTTTTAGTGCATTTCGATAATTAATTATCAAAATAATATTTATGTCACTCCACATCGAAAATCTGCCATTTTCTAAAAATCCTAAAAAAATGACCGTGTGCCCTGACGGTACTTATAAGTCCACTTGTAAACATTGATCTAATACAAAGACAATTTGATGAAAATTGTATAACTAGAAGTTAAACGCATTTGCCTGACTATTGAAGGTGCCAATAAAAAAATATTTGGGGTTGAAAACTTGAAAAATAAGGTAAAACAAAGGCAAATCATGAACGTGTGTGAGAACTGTACAGAACAATTGTGAACTACCGATACAGCAAGACATTGAAGATGGCGCCAACCAGAAATTTTCAAAAAGCATCGATCCCTCTAACTACCGGCGACTCAGGGGAGATAATACTATTAATTACATCAATAATTTTTAAAATTCGTATTAAATTAAAAATAATACAGGCACTTAATTAAAGTGGTACTTATAAGTACCGTCAGTAGATAAAGGGTTAAAAGAAACGTTCGGTGTAGCCTAAGCACTTTGTATTATTAAATAGGTGTTGTTTAACTGTTAATGGCCAGTATACCATTCTGTTAATATTTTATTCAACTAAAACACTTTCTATTGTTATATATGTGTTATCAGCTAATATTTTGTGACATATAAGTACTTCATATAACTAAGTAGGTGTTTTCAGTGATTATTAGCATACAACAATAAGGCAAATTATAGTTTAAGTTATCAATTAATAAAGAAGGTAGAAAACAAACATTTAATTAATAAATATGTGTTGTCATAAATTGAGCATTTTTTCATAATTGTTTACAGATATGTATATTTAAACCAATAACTTGTCACTATCACACTAATTGTGTTAAACTTGTATTGATGTCTTAAACTTGTATTGATTGGTATACATGGTGATCAACAACTACTGAGATCAAAGAATATATTTTGTAAACAACTGTTGTATAGCAATTTAATGTATCTGAAATACAGTGGAAATCGGTGTCTGACAAGAGATAGGAATAACACTGTTGAAAAAACATACAGATCCAGATCCCGACACATATCTAGATCCAGATCAAGATCAAGATCTAGACAAAGATCCACACAAAGATCCAGATCAAGACCCAGATCAAGATCAATATCTAGACCAAGATCTAGACCCAGATCCAGATCAAGATGAAGATCAAGTTAGGATTAAGATCAAGATCAAAATCCAGATCCAGATGCAGATCCAGTTGCAGATGCATGTAGAATATAGATAAATGTATAATTTCATATTATAGTAGCATTTATCATAGCTGTTCGTTTCATTGGTCACTGGAATTTACCCGGGGCAATTTAGCGAGATCTCGTTTACTGTTTGTCAAGCCGATTTTTTTTTCTTTTGAGAAAGTATAATTCCTACTACATCCACGTAATGATAGGGCCTAATAAAATACTTTTAAAATATCCTAAACTTCAAATTGCGCATAAGGGCATAATCTCAAACCAGAGCGCTAAAGTTGAATAGGAAGTGACGATTTATACATATTATTAAAAACATAGGTGTTAATTTTTTTCGTGAAAAGTAAGTTATTATTAACTTGACAAAACTGAATAAATACAGGGATTTCCTCCTATTGATTCGCTGATACAAACGTGCCACTGCTGTGCTCAGGTTATGACAAAAACTAATCCAGGTCTCACAATAACCTAGGTCTCACACTAACCTAGGTCTCACACTAACCTAGGTCTCACACTAACCTAGGTCTCACACTAACCTAGGTCTCACACTACCCTAGGTCTCACACTAACCTAGGTCTCACACTAACCTAGGTCTCACACTAACCTAGGTCTCACACTAACCTAGGTCTCACACTAACCTAGGTCTCACACTAACCTAGGATTGATACTAACTTAGGTCTCACACTAACCTAGGTCTCACACTAACCTAGGTCTCACACTAACCTAGGTCTCAAACTAACCTAGGTCTCACACTAACCTAGGTCTCACACTAACCTAGGTCTCACAATAACCTAGGTCTCACACTAACCTAGGTCTCACACTAACCTAGGTCTCACACTAACCTAGGTCTGATACTAACCTAGGTCTCACACTAACCTAGGTCTCACACTAACCTAGGTCTCACACTAGCTTAGGTCTCACACTAACCTAGGTCTCACACTAACCTAGGTCTCACACTAGCTTAGGTCTCACACTAACCTAGGTCTCACACTAACCTAGGTCTCACACTAACCTAGGTCTCACACTAACCTAGGTCTCACACTAACCTAGGTCTCACACTAACTTAGGTCTCACACTAACTTAGGTCTCACACTAACTTAGGTATGATACGACAGCGGTCTCACAATAATCTGTCTTAAAGTAGCCTAGGTCTCACACTAACCTACGTCTGATACTAACATATGTCTCAAACTAAGCTTGGTATCACACTAACCTAGGTCTCACACTAACCTAGGTCTCACACTAACCTAGGTCTCACACTAACCTAGGTCTCACACTAACCTAGGTCTCACACTAACCTAGGTCTCACACTAACCTAGGTCTCACATTAACCTAGGTCTCACACTAACCTAGGTCTCACACTAACCTAGGTCTCACACTAACCTAGGTCTCACACTAACCTAGGTCTCACACTAACCTAGGTCTCACACTAACCTAGGTCTCACACTAACCTAGGTCTCACACTAACCTAGGTCTCACACTAACCTAGGTCTCACACTAACCTAGGTCTCACACTAACCTAGGTCTCACACTAACCTAGGTCTCACACTAACCTAGGTCTCACACTAACCTAGGATTGATACTAACTTAGGTCTCACACTAACCTAGGTCTCACACTAACCTAGGTCTCACACTAACCTAGGTCTCAAACTAACCTAGGTCTCACACTAACCTAGGTCTCACACTAACCTAGGTCTCACAATAACCTAGGTCTCACACTAACCTAGGTCTCACACTAACCTAGGTCTCACACTAACCTAGGTCTGATACTAACCTAGGTCTCACACTAACCTAGGTCTCACACTAACCTAGGTCTCACACTAGCTTAGGTCTCACACTAACCTAGGTCTCACACTAACCTAGGTCTCACACTAGCTTAGGTCTCACACTAACCTAGGTCTCACACTAACCTAGGTCTCACACTAACCTAGGTCTCACACTAACCTAGGTCTCACACTAACCTAGGTCTCACACTAACTTAGGTCTCACACTAACTTAGGTCTCACACTAACTTAGGTATGATACGACAGCGGTCTCACAATAATCTGTCTTAAAGTAGCCTAGGTCTCACACTAACCTACGTCTGATACTAACATATGTCTCAAACTAAGCTTGGTATCACACTAAGCTAGGTCTCACACTAACCTAGGTCTCACACTAACCTAGGTCTCACACTAACCTAGGTCTCACACTAACCTAGGTCTCACACTAACCTAGGTCTCACACTAACCTAGGTCTCACATTAACCTAGGTCTCACACTAACCTAGGTCTCACACTAACCTAGGTCTCACACTAACCTAGGTCTCACACTAACCTAGGTCTCACACTAACCTAGGTCTCACACTAACCTAGGTCTCACACTAACCTAGGTCTCACACTAACCTAGGTCTCACACTAACCTAGGTCTCACACTAACCTAGGTCTCACACTAACCTAGGTCTCACACTAACCTAGGTCTCACACTAACCTAGGTCTCACACTAACCTAGGTCTCACACTAACCTAGGTCTCTCACTAACCTAGGTCTCACACTAACCTAGGTCTCACACTAACCTAGGTCTCACACTAACCTAGGTCTCACACTAACCTAGGTCTCACACTAACCTAGGTCTCACACTAACCTAGGTCTCACACTAAACTAGGTCTCACACTAACCTAGGTCTCACACTAGCTTAGGTCTCACACTAACCTAGGTCTCACACTAACCTAGGTCTCACACTAGCTTAGGTCTCACACTAACCTAGGTCTCACACTAACCTAGGTCTCACACTAACCTAGGTCTCACACTAACCTAGGTCTCACACTAACCTAGGTCTCACACTAACTTAGGTCTCACACTAACTTAGGTCTCACACTAACTTAGGTATGATACGACAGCGGTCTCACAATAATCTGTCTTAAAGTAGCCTAGGTCTCACACTAACCTACGTCTGATACTAACATATGTCTCAAACTAAGCTTGGTATCACACTAACCTAGGTCTCACACTAACCTAGGTCTCACACTAACCTAGGTCTCACACTAACCTAGGTCTCACACTAACCTAGGTCTCACACTAACCTAGGTCTCACACTAACCTAGGTCTCACATTAACCTAGGTCTCACACTAACCTAGGTCTCACACTAACCTAGGTCTCACACTAACCTAGGTCTCACACTAACCTAGGTCTCACACTAACCTAGGTCTCACACTAACCTAGGTCTCACACTAACCTAGGTCTCACACTAACCTAGGTCTCACACTAACCTAGGTCTCACACTAACCTAGGTCTCACACTAACCTAGGTCTCACACTAACCTAGGTCTCACACTAACCTAGGTCTCACACTAACCTAGGTCTCACACTAACCTAGGTCTCACACTAACCTAGGTCTCACACTAACCTAGGTCTCACACTAACCTAGGTCTCACACTAACTTAGGTCTCACACTAACCTAGGTCTCACACTAACCTAGGTCTCACACTAAACTAGGTCTCACACTAACCTAGGTCTCACACTAACCTAGGTCTCACACTAACTTAGGTCTCACACTAACCTAGGTCTCACACTAACCTAGGTCTCACACTAAACTAGGTCTCACACTAACCTAGGTCTCACACTAACCTAGGTCTCACACTAACCTAGGTCTCACACTAACCTAGGTCTAGATATTTAACTAGCCTATGTCTTCCACCTGCCTATGTCTTCCACCTGCCTAGACCCCCACCAGCCTAAGTCTACCACTAGCCTAAACATGCCGCAAGCCTAGGTCAGTGACGCCTACACATAACGGTGGCCTAGCCCCTGATCCAAAACCAGCTCAATGCCGCACCTTTAGTTTTATAACTTTTAGTTCCAGATTATCTTAGCAGCTTCGTCCCAGGAAACGCCATCCTCTTTCGCACAAGATAGTTATCCATCGGGCCTTCTTAACTCCGTGGACAGTTTTCAATTGAAGATGTCACCACATATATTCTCAGCTCTATTTCTTGTGAGTATGCCCGTTATTAACAACTTTTGCCACGCAGTAATTATGATCATGCCGCGCGGTCGTTTTGTTAAAAACACATATCCTGGTATAAGTCATTTACAACACCGCGCACACAATACACATTACACTTTTATTTTCTTTGGTTTTGATTGAGGTAATGGCGACATAAACGAAGACATCCTGCTATTCGATCGGCTAGCATATACTATATCATACGAAGGCTTAATGAAAATATTAGAAATGTAGCCTTAAACTAATTTTTTTATTTTTATTTTTTAAAATTTATTTTTAAATACTTTAATTTCAACATTAATATTACATTACATCAACGTGTATGCCTAGGCCTGTTAGGAAATTCAAACATCTGAGAAGATAAAAAAATATATATATATATATATATATATATATATATATATATATATATATATATATATATATATATATATATATATATATATATATATATATATATATATATATATATATATATATATATATATATATATATATATATATATATATATATATATATATATATATATATAAATTATAATTTTATATAAATTATAATTTTACATAAATGTATAAATAATATGTGTATGTATAAATGTATGTTAATCTGTATTTGTTATGTAAAAGAACTTGACGTGTGACCAGCTTTTGTTCCGACGTAAAAATCTACCATTAATCTCTAAATTTGTTTATCTGATGTATGTACATCTTCCCCCTCCCCCCTCCAACCCTACAGGCACTGCTGACATGCCTTCCCCACCTGAGCTACGCCTGCTGTAGATTCATGTTCACCAAACCTTGCACCCTCACCGCCAAAAAGCAGTTCCCTCTAGAACTTTACCAATCCGTCTACAAAGCCTTCCGCGGCAAGAATCCTCCGTTCCCCGGCCTTATGTACGCCAAACCCGAAGCCTTGCTTGCCCACGAATGCGGCCTGCCCGCCCATGACGTCTCCAACATGATCATCAACGGGAAAGACGCACCGGTAGACGCTTGGCCTTGGCAGGTAGCGATCTTCGTTCAAAGCTCTAAAATTTGTGGCGGAACCGTGCTGTCGGATTTATGGGTGGTCACGGCGGCTCATTGTATTCTCCAAAACCCAGTCACGTTGCTATTCGGGGTCAGACAACTGAACAAAACGGTGAACGACTCCATCTACACCACAGCGCGGACCAGCGAGTACATCGTCAGACACGAAGCGTACAACTCCGAGTCGTTCCGTCACGACATCGCGCTGATCAAGCTTAACGAATCCCTGCAATTCTCAGACTCCGTCCTCCCTATCTGTCTGTCGGAGCACGTCTCCACCGAATCGGCGACCTGTTACGTCACGGGGTTCGGATCCACCGTGGAACTCAACCTCCCCGTGGTGCTACCCCCGACCCTACAGCAGCTACGTGTGGGGGTGATGAACCAAACGATGTGTGACTTCATCTACCGCGCGGCTGCCGTCTACATGGACAGCGACAGCGTGTGCTTAGACACCGAGCCCGGCCAGGCTGTTTGTGTTGGGGATTCCGGCGGGCCGCTCAGCTGTTTGCACGATGGTCGGTTCTATCTTGTGGGCGTCACCAGCTTTGTGAAGGACAGCTGCAACAATGGCGCCTTCCCCGCTGTCTACGTGTCTATCAAATCCTATTTAGACTGGCTCTACCATACTGTCGCTCTTGACAGCTATCTGAGTTGACACAATAGCGTCTCCTTTTGAGTATAAACTCATTTATTTACGGTTAAAATATATAGTATTATAGTACGGTTACACCGACTTGTAGTTCAAACTTGAAATTTGATAGTTTATAATTAAATCATAATAATTACAATTATTTGTATCGTTTTTAATTCCGACTTGAGTTTGGGTTTTCTTTTTCGTTTTTTTTTTTAATGAACATAATATGAGTCTAGTGTAAACTTTAAAGGTTTAGACGGAGGAATGAGATTTTATGGAATCAATGTAAAACATGGAGTCGGTGAATGGCAGAGGCGTAGATTTGGGGTGGAAGGGGGGACATATGTTCCCGGGCGCCGATCTTAGGGGGCGCCAAAACGGGTTGGAAAAATAAACTGAAAGCTTGAGGGTGGGGGGGGGGGTGTAAATCGAAAGATTGAGGGGGCGGTGCAAATCGAAATCTTGAGGTGTGGGGGGGGGGTGCAAATCGAAAGTTTGAGGGGGGGGGGGGTGCAAATCGAAAGTTTGAGGGGGGGGGGGGTGCAAATCGAAATCTTGAGGTGTGGGGGGGGGTGCAAATCGAAAGTTAGAGGGGGGGGGGTGCAAATCGAAATCTTGAGGTGTGGGGGGGGGGGGGGTGCAAATCGAAAGTTTGAGGGGGGGGGGGGGTGCAAATCGAAAGTTTGAGGGGGAGGGGGTGCAAATCGAAAGTTTGAGGGGGGGGGGTGCAAATCGAAAGTTTGAGGGGGAGGGGGTGCAAATCGAAAGTTTGAGGGGGAGGGGGTGCAAATCGAAAGTTCGAGGGGGCTGCAAATCGAAAGTTTGTCCCCGGGGGCACGAAAAAAATTGTGGAGGGGCATTTTTAATAAGTTTTGCCTAGGGCGCTAAATAACCTGGTGCCGGCACTGCCACCAATGCGTTGCTCTGACCACTGCCATAACATACGAAAGATCATTATAACACTTGTATAATTTGGATGACAAAATTAAATGCACCAAATAGAATATATAACACTTTACTTTTACGAGCATATCTTTCACTTATGGGTAATGGATCTAAAATACAAGCAAACAATACCTTTCTGGAACACGCATACAGCCCTTCATAAAGTCTGCTCAATTTACTTGCAAAACACACAAAGATCAGTTTAGCACAAAAATACCGCACCAAAAGACACATCAACAAAACAGACGTCATTTTTTGTAGCGGAAGTAGATGTAGAGAGAGAATAGTACTATGGAGATAAAAAGATATGTTTATAAAAAACAACGCTTACGGGAAGTAATTCGAAATCAAATGTTTAATTCAGCTGAAGATTTCCTTTCAGCTTTGTTCATATAGATCTATGTATCTATCTCGTACTGATGAGTTACAACTCACTCAGCAATAATAGTGATCTAACTACAGGTTTCGGTTCTACAAAATTGGTAGGGAAAACCCATTCATTGCATTTAGCCGCAAAGTAATCCAATCACACGTTTCGATTTTACTAATTACTAAACTGTTAATTTACTCATTGCGTAGTAATAATAATCTGACCCCCACCTTTATATTATATTACGTTGATATGACATCATCATACATATTATAAAAAAGGCATTATAATTATAATATGGAATAATACGCGATATTCTTGAGATCTCGCTTGTAAAGTTTAGGTGTTGTTTCTGAAATATAATTTTATAGCGAACCAAAGATAAGTGTGTGTGCGCTAAAATAACAAGAGCAGGTAATCCCAAAAAAAAATCAAATGTGTAATCTAGTTTCAGATGTAATTGATTGGTGGTGCTAGTCTAGATGACCAGTTAATGGTAGCTAGTCTAGATGACCAGTTGATGGTAGCTAGTCTAGATGACCAGTTGATGGTAGCTAGTCTAGATGACCAGTTGATGGTAGCTGCTAGTCTAGATGACCAGTTGATGGTAGCTAGTCTAGATGACCAGCTGATGGTAGCTAGTCTAGATGACCAGTTGATGGTAGCTAGTCTAGATGACCAGTTGATGGTAGCTGCTAGTCTAGATGACCAGTTGATGGTAGCTAGTCTAGATGACCAGTTGATGGTAGCTGCTAGTCTAGATGACCAGTTGATGGTAGCTGCTAGTCTAGATGTCCAGTTGATGGTAGCTGCTAGTCTAGATGACCAGTTGATGGTAGCTAGTCTAGATGACCAGTTGATGGTAGCTGCTAGTCTAGATGACCAGTTGATGGTAGCTAATCTAGATGACCAGTTGATGGTAGCTGCTAGTCTAGATGACCAGTTGATGGTAGCTAATCTAGATGACCAGTTGATGGTAGCTGCTAATCTAGATGACCAGTTGATGGTAGCTAGTCTAGATGACCAGTTGATGGTAGCTAATCTAGATGACCAGTTGATGGTAGCTGCTAGTCTAGATGACCAGTTGATGGTAGCTAGTCTAGATGACCAGCTGATGGTAGCTAATCTAGATGACCAGTTGATGGTAGCTGCTATACTAGATGACCAGTTGATGGTAGCTGCTAGTCTAGATGACCAGTTGATGGTAGCTAGTCTAGATGACCAGTTGATGGTAGCTGCTAGTCTAGGTGACCAGTTGATGGTAGCTAGTCTAGATGACCAGTTGATGGTAGCTAGTCTAGATGACCAGTTGATGGTAGCTAGTCTAGATGACCAGTTGATGGTAGCTAGTCTAGATGACCAGTTGATGGTAGCTGCTAGTCTAGATGACCAGTTGATGGTAGCTGCTAGTCTAGATGACCAGTTGATGGTAGCTAGTCTAGATGACCAGTTGATGGTAGCTGCTAGTCTAGATGACCAGTTGATGGTAGCTAGTCTAGATGACCAGTTGATGGTAGCTAGTCTAGATGACCAGTTGATGGTAGCTAGTCTAGATGACCAGTTGATGGTAGCTGCTAGTCTAGATGACCAGTTGATGGTAGCTAGTCTAGATGACCATTTGATGGTAGCTAGTCTAGATGACCAGTTGATGGTAGCTGCTAGTCTAGATGACCAGTTGATGGTAGCTAGTCTAGATGACCAGTTGATGGTAGCTAGTCTAGATGACCAGTTGATGGTAGCTAGTCTAGATGACCAGTTGATGGTAGCTAGTCTAGATGACCAGTTGATGGTAGCTGCTAGTCTAGATGACCAGTTGATGGTAGCTAGTCTAGATGACCAGCTGATGGTAGCTAGTCTAGATGACCAGTTGATGGTAGCTAGTCTAGATGACCAGTTGATGGTAGCTGCTAGTCTAGATGACCAGTTGATGGTAGCTAGTCTAGATGACCAGTTGATGGTAGCTGCTAGTCTAGATGACCAGTTGATGGTAGCTGCTAGTCTAGATGTCCAGTTGATGGTAGCTGCTAGTCTAGATGACCAGTTGATGGTAGCTAGTCTAGATGACCAGTTGATGGTAGCTGCTAGTCTAGATGACCAGTTGATGGTAGCTAATCTAGATGACCAGTTGATGGTAGCTGCTAGTCTAGATGACCAGTTGATGGTAGCTAATCTAGATGACCAGTTGATGGTAGCTGCTAATCTAGATGACCAGTTGATGGTAGCTAGTCTAGATGACCAGTTGATGGTAGCTAATCTAGATGACCAGTTGATGGTAGCTGCTAGTCTAGATGACCAGTTGATGGTAGCTAGTCTAGATGACCAGCTGATGGTAGCTAATCTAGATGACCAGTTGATGGTAGCTGCTATACTAGATGACCAGTTGATGGTAGCTGCTAGTCTAGATGACCAGTTGATGGTAGCTAGTCTAGATGACCAGTTGATGGGAGCTGCTAGTCTAGGTGACCAGTTGATGGTAGCTAGTCTATATGACCAGTTGATGTTAGCTAGTCTAGATGACCAGTTGATGGTAGCTAGTCTAGATGACCAGTTGATGGTAGCTAGTCTAGATGACCAGTTGATGGTAGCTGCTAGTCTAGATGACCAGTTGATGGTAGCTGCTAGTCTAGATGACCAGTTGATGGTAGCTAGTCTAGATGACCAGTTGATGGTAGCTGCTAGTCTAGATGACCAGTTGATGGTAGCTAGTCTAGATGACCAGTTGATGGTAGCTAGTCTAGATGACCAGTTGATGGTAGCTAGTCTAGATGACCAGTTGATGGTAGCTGCTAGTCTAGATGACCAGTTGATGGTAGCTAGTCTAGATGACCATTTGATGGTAGCTAGTCTAGATGACCAGTTGATGGTAGCTGCTAGTCTAGATGACCAGTTGATGGTAGCTAGTCTAGATGACCAGTTGATGGTAGCTAGTCTAGATGACCAGTTGATGGTAGCTAGTCTAGATGACCAGTTGATGGTAGCTGCTAATCTAGATGACCAGTTGATGGTAGCTACTAATCTAGATGACCAGTTGATGGTAGTTGCTAGTCTAGATGACCAGTTGATGGTAGCTGCTAGTCTAGATGACCAATTGATGGTAGCTAGTCTAGATTACCAGTTGATGGTAGCTAGTCTAGATGACCAGTTGATGGTAGCTAGTCTAGATGACCAGTTGATGGTAGCTGCAAATCTAGATGACCAGTTGATGGTAGCTAATCTAGATGACCAGTTGATGGTAGCTGCTAGTCTAGATGGCCAGTTGATGGTAGCTAGTATAGATGACCAGTTAATGGTAGCTAGTCTAGATGACCAGTTGATGGTAGCTAGTCTATATGACCAGTTGATGGTAGCTGCTAATCTAGATGACCAGTTGATGGTAGCTGCTAATCTAGATGACCAGTTGATGGTAGTTGCTAGTCTAGATGACCAGTTGATGGTAGCTGCTAATCTAGATGACCAGTTGATGGTAGCTGCTAATCTAGATGACCAGTTGATGGTAGCTAGTCTAGATGACCAGTTGATGGTAGCTGCTAGTCTAGATGACCAGTTGATGGTAGCTAGTCTAGATGACCAGTTGATGGTAGCTGCTAGTCTAGATGGCCAGTTGATGGTAGCTGCTAGTCTAGACGACCAGTTGATGGTAGCTGCTAGTCTAGATGACCAGTTGATGGTAGCTGCTAGTCTAGACGACCAGTTGATGGTAGCTGCTAGTCTAGATGACAAGTTGATGGTAGCTAGTCTAGATGGCCAGTTGATGGTAGCTAGTCTAGATGACCAGTTGATGGTAGCTGCTAGTCTAGACGACCAGTTGATGGTAGCTGCTAGTCTAGACGACCAGTTGATGGTAGCTGCTAGTCTAGATGACAAGTTGATGGTAGCTAGTCTAGATGGCCAGTTGATGGTAGCTAGTCTAGATGACCAGTTGATGGTAGCGGCTAGTCTAGATGACCAGTTGATGGTAGCTGCTAGTCTAGATGACCAGTTGATGGTAGCTGCTAGTCTAGATGACCAGTTGATGGTAGCTAGTCTAGATGACCAGTTGATGGTAGCTGCTAGTCTAGATGACCAGTTGATGGTAGCTAGTCTAGATGACCAGTTGATGGTAGCTGCTAGTCTAGATGACCAGTTGATGGTAGCTAGTCTAGATGACCAGTTGATAGTAGCTAATCTAGATGACCAGTTGACGGTAGCTGCTAGTCTAGATGACCAGTTGATGGTAGCTAGTCTAGATGACCAGTTGATGGTAGCTAGTCTAGGTGACCAGTTGATGGTAGCTGCTAGTCTAGACGACCAGTTGATGGTAGTTGCTAGTCTAGACGACCAGTTGATGGTAGTTGCTAGTCTAGATGACCAGTTGATGGTAGCTAGTCTAGATGACCAGTTGATGGTAGCTGCTAGTCTAGATGACCAGTTGATGGTAGCTACTAGTCTTGATGACCAGTTGATGGTAGCTAGTCTCGGTGACCCGTTGATGGTAGCTAGTCTAGATGACCAGTTGATGGTAGCTAATCTAGATGACCAGTTGATGGTAGCTGCTAGTCTAGATGACCAGTTGATGGTAGCTGCTAGTCTAGATGACCAGTTGATGGTAGCTAGTCTAGATGACCAGTTGATGGTAGCTAGTCTAGATGACCAGTTGATGGTAGCTGCTAGTCTAGATGACCAGTTGATGGTAGCTAGTCTAGATGACCGATTGATGGTTGCTGCTAATCTAGATGACCAGTTGATGGTAGCTAGTCTAGATGACAAGTTGATGGTAGCTGCTAGTCTAGATGACCAGTTGATGGTAGCTGCTAGTCTAGATGGCCAGTTGATGGTAGCTAGTCTAGATGACTAGTTGATGGTAGCTAGTCTAGATGACCAGTTGATGGTAGCTAGTCTAGACGACCAGTTGATGGTAGCTAGTCTAGATGGCCAGTTGATGGTAGCTAGTCTAGATGACCAGTTGATGGTAGCTGCTAGTCTAGATGACCAGTTGATGGTAGCTGCTAGTCTAGATGACCAGTTGATGGTAGCTAGTCTAGATGACCAGTTGATGGTAGCTAATCTAGATGACCAGTTGATTGTAGCTTTCTAGTCTAGATGACCAGTTGATGGTAGCTGCTAGTCTAGATGACCAGTTGATGGTAGCTAGTCTTGATGACCAGTTGATGGTAGCTACTAGTCTAGATGACCAGTTGATGGTAGCTAGTCTCGGTGACCAGTTGATGGTAGCTAGTCTAGATGACCAGTTGATGGTAGCTAGTCTAGATGTCCAGTTGATGGTAGCTGCTAGTGTAGATGATCAGTTGATGGTAGCTAGTCTAGATGACCAGTTGATGGTAGCTGCTAGTCTAGATGACCAGTTGGTGGTAGCTAATCTAGATGACCGGTTTATGGTAGCTGCTAATCTAGATGACCAGTTGATGGTAGCTAGTCTAGATGACCAGTTGATGGTACCTAGTCTAGATTACCAGTTGATGGTAGCTGCTAGTCTAGATGGCCAGTTGATGGTAGCTAGTCTAGATGACCAGTTGATGGTAGCTGCTAGTCTAGATGACCAGTTGGTGGTAGCTAATCTAGATGACCGGTTTATGGTAGCTGCTAATCTAGATGACCAGTTGATGGTAGCTAGTCTAGATGACCAGTTGATGGTACCTAGTCTAGATTACCAGTTGATGGTAGCTGCTAGTCTAGATGGCCAGTTGATGGTAGCTAGTCTAGATGACCAGTTGATGGTAGCTGCTAGTCTAGACGACCAGTTGATGGTAGTTGCTAGTCTAGATGACCAGTTGATGGTAGCTAGTCTAGATGACCAGTTGATGGTAGCCTATCTAGATGACCAGTAGATGGTAGCTGCTAGTCTAGATGACCAGTTGATGGTAGCTAGTCTAGATGACCAGTTGATGGTAGCTGCTAGTCTAGATGACCAGTTGATGGTAGCTAGTCTAGATGACCAGTTGATGGTAGCTAGTCTAGATGACCAGTTGATGGTAGCTGCTAGTCTAGATGACCAGTTGATGGTAGCTGCTAGTCTAGATGACCAGTTGATGGTAGCTAGTCTAGATGACCAGTTGATGGTAGCTAGTCTAGGTGACCAGTTGATGGTAGCTGCTAGTCTAGACGACCAGTTGATGGTAGTTGCTAGTCTAGACGACCAGTTGATGGTAGTTGCTAGTCTAGATGACCAGTTGATGGTAGCTAGTCTAGATGACCAGTTGATGGTAGCTGCTAGTCTAGATGACCAGTTGATGGTAGCTAGTCTAGATGACCAGTTGATGGTAGCTAGTCTAGGTGACCAGTTGATGGTAGCTGCTAGTCTAGACGACCAGTTGATGGTAGTTGCTAGTCTAGACGACCAGTTGATGGTAGTTGCTAGTCTAGATGACCAGTTGATGGTAGCTAGTCTAGATGACCAGTTGATGGTAGCTGCTAGTCTAGACGACCAGTTGATGGTAGTTGCTAGTCTAGATGACCAGTTGATGGTAGCTAGTCTAGATGACCAGTTGATGGTAGCTGCTAGTCTAGACGACCAGTTGATGGTAGTTGCTAGTCTAGACGACCAGTTGATGGTAGCTGGTCTAGATGACCAGTTGATGGTAGCTAGTCTAGATGACCAGTTGATAGTAGCTGCTAGTCTAGATGACCAGTTGATGGTAGCTAATCTAGATGACCAGTTGATGGTAGCTGCTAGTCTAGATGACCAGTTGATGGTAGCTAGTCTAGATGACCAGTTGATGGTAGCTAGTCTAGATGATCATTGATGGTAGCTGCTAGTCTAGACGACCAGTTGATGGTAGTTGCTAGTCTAAACGACCAGTTGATGGTAGTTGCTAGTCTAGATGACCAGTTGATGGTAGCTTGTCTAGATGACCAGTTGATGGTAGCTAGTCTAGATGACCAGTTGATGGTAGCTGCTAGTGTAGATGACCAGTGATGGTAGCTAGTCTAGATGACTAGTTATTGGTAGCTATTCTAGATGACCAATTGATAGTAGCTAATCTACATGACCAGTTGATGGTAACTAGTCTAGATGACGAATTGATGGTAGCTGCTAGTCTAGATGACCAGTTGATGGTAGCTAGTCTAGATGAACAGTTGATGGTAGCTAGTCTAGATGACCAGTTGATGGTAGCTGCTAGTCTAGATGACCAGTTGATGGTAGCTGCTAGTCTAGATGACCAGTTGATGGTAGCTAATCTACATGACCAATTGATGGTAGCTGCTAGTCTAGATGACCAGTTGATGGTAGCTGCTAGTCTAGATGACCAATTGATTATAGCTGCTAGTCTAGATGACCAGTTGATTATAGCTGCTAGTCTAGATGACCAATTGATTATAGCTGCTAGTCTAGATGATCAGTCGATGGTTGCTGCTAAACTAGAGGTCCAGTTCAAAGTAGTGACATAATATCATAATTCTGTCAATTTGGATGAATTACAGATGATTAAAGATTAAGTGATCAATGAAGATCGGTTGAATAGGTTTTGAAGTGTGGAATGAAATCTGAATTGTAATATTGTAAAGCTATGTTTCTTGACTGGGTTAGGTTTCCATTCATGAGTTGCTAAACGCCATAGATGGTCGGAGTTATTTTTTAATTTACATGCTATGTTTTGTGGAAGTGAGTGGTTTTAAAACGGGTCTAGACAAAATGTAAAACCCCGGGAATATTTTTTTTAAGATGGAGATTTAGTTTATAAATGAAATAACTTAATAGTTGAACTGTGTTTAATAATTAATATTGATTTTATTACAGAATATCATGTTTGACGTTTCCTATGCAATGTCGAAAAGTATGCAAAAGACAATATGAATCTACGCATTTCTTATTTGGTAATTTTTTTAAAAGTAGAAATTTTCTTTTTACGTTTTAATAACTTTGTTGTGTTGTAAACTTAAATGACAGTTTTAATCTTCATTGTCAGTATTCTTAAGGTTACATTAATTTTAATCGCCCAGTATAGGATCTGTCATCTACTCCTGTCCATTATTAAAGTCTCAAAATGACTCTAACATGTTGACCTAGTCAATATCATTGAAATGTACCTGCATTCCTGCATCCAAATGTTGATGTAAATATGTCCTGTGTTAAGCTCTCAGTGGGGACACCTTGAGAAGGGCGAGGGTGTATGATTGTTAACTTCAAACGGTCCGAGTTCAGATCCACTCGCACATGGGGCTAAATAGCTGGAGGCAGCAACCTATCAGAGATAGGAATCTCAAGAATCAATACCTGCTGCCTTGTAGTTTGTTCCTGTAGTGTGTTCTTGTATGAACATGGAATTGAATTAAGATAAATAGCAAAAAAAAAAAAAAAAAAAAAAAAAAAAAAAAAAAAAAAAAAAAAAACTAAAGTTTCCCTTTCAAACCTGACGGTCTATGGGGCAAGTGAAGTAGAGTTCACATGTTTCTGTGACCTCGGAATATGAAGAGATAGTGTTGTCAGCACTATGCCCAGCCACCTTTACTTTCCCTAACGTGAGAGTTGGGTGGACTCAGGGACAGTCTACTTACTTGAACCCGGGTTCGAACTCGAGACTTACGGGTTAGCAGTCCAGCTCTCTACCGCTAGACCACTCCGTCTTAAGATAAATAGAAAGCCGAAGTAAATTTTTATACGAGTATTTTAACATTGTTGTTTTTAACTTCCCAGATATTCCTATGCTGTGTCGCGCTTCCTTTGATAAAACCAGAAAACGAATACTGTTCAACCATTCAGCTTCCCTTAGATATATACAGACAATATTACCATTACAGTTACCCCCCACCAACACTAGACAAAAACTTACCCACGCCGCCATTATTACAGCAAGGAGAATGTGGGGTGTCTGTCAACGACCAATCACAACAAATCGTCAATGGCAACGACGCTCCCGAGAAGGCCTGGCCATGGCAAGTTTGGTTATTTAGTATGGCTGGAATGTGTGGTGGCTCAATTCTAACCAGAGAGTGGATACTAACGGCTGCACATTGTGTAGGAGAAAACGTTGACATCCTGGCTTTTTATGGAGCAACTGTTCTTGCAAAATTAACAGTTACCCATGTTAGTAAATATATTACACGCAAGGATTATGACAATCAAACCTACTTGAACGACATCGCACTGTTAAAACTTCAAGAGCCGTTAAATTTTTCCGAATCTGTAAGGCCGATATGTCTACCTGAAGGCAACATCTGGGACGCTGCGCCGTGTTTTGCTATTGGTTGGGGATCAACGACACGTAATGTCTCAGACTTTAGGATGCCACCTGTCCTCCAACAGCTTAAGGTCGAGATATTGAACCAGACACTCTGTCAAACTATTCGCCAGTTTTTAGGCGTGAATTTTACAGATGGCAACTTCTGTATTAACTCACCTGGTAGTTCAGGTGTGTTCCAAGGGGACTCAGGGGGATCCTTGAGCTGTATGAAGAACGGGCGGTACTACATTCTGGGAGTCACAAACACAGGTCCCCCCATTGGGTTCGAGTGGCTTCATGACGCGTTCACGGCAGTATCTAAATACGTGAAGTGGATCACTGAAACTATTCTCGCTAATTAAATGGTGGTACCGCCACTAGATTTAGATTGATTGAATAATGATAAGATGCTTAGAGAAATTTTTTAAATAAATCTTGTTAATGATTGATCGTATGCTTTTAGTATTTGTTTCTGCTAATAACAATTGCTGGGTATGTTTATTATGCTTGATATGGGAAAGTTTTTGTCGGATGTTACAAGATCTGTTTGTTCAACCTACACCTCGACTAAATGTACTGTTTCTTATTCAAGATTCTAACACTAAAACTTAGCATAATTGTTTTGTTTTGGTTTGTTTTAAAATTCAAGTTGTAATCAATTTTAACAAAAATAAAAAAAATCGTTTTATCATTGATGCGTTTCAGAATTATTGTACAGACAGACAGACAAACAGACAGACAGACAGGCCGGCAGGCAGGCAGGCAAATGGACTGACGGACGAAAGGCCGGACAGACAGACAGATACACACACACACACACACACACAAGGACAACATTGTAAAACTATGTTTTTCAGACCCAAGGAGTTATGAAACGTCGAGATCTGTGAAAATCTTGATTCGTTTATTTTTTGCACGATTACAATCCTTCCTCTATACTTCATGTACTAGAGAGTCAAAATGGGCTGATTAGAAAATTTAAGTTTCTTTATGCGTTATAAGTCTACTACGAAATCGAGCTTTGCCGTTCAGAAATAAGCATCGTACCCTGCCTTTGGATATCCAAAATGTCCATTACTTTAAAAAAAATCACACCATTATCTCTTTGTCCCAAAAGCACACACCACAATACACCGCAACAAAACAGTCGCAACTTTGAGAACATACACAAATAAAAATAAAAAATTAATTAGCAGACTCAAATATTTATCCAGCATTAGTTACTGGTGGTTGTTTATTCCAGTTTGTTTGCTTGAGTTATTAGTAGTTTAAGATAAACGATGAACAATTGAGAAAGTTCTGAAAATTAAAGTTAAATAAGTAAGCTCTACCATTTGAACACACAGTCAAGATTATAAATTATATTAAGAGATAATAGTCTATTTGGTAAAGCGAATTTTAGATTTACAGCATTTAATAGAATGGAGGCGAGCGAGTTGACGAGATTCCGTCCCCAATGTTGTTGACATGGAATAAAAACGTGCTTTTTAGATTTAGACCGTAAAAAAAAAAAAAAAATAAAAACTTAAGCCTAAAATTAATTTAGAAATTTTATATTTTTAGAATAAATGCTATAAAAGTTGCAAATCCAGAGAACTTGAAAATAATTTGTTGAGTTTAAGGCTACATTTCTATTTATTTTCATCAAGCCTAAGTTATAACCGGATGTTTCACTTTCGTAAGACAAATATTGATTGGCTGTACAGTAACTTAGTGATCGATAACTATTTGTTTACAAAACTTTGCAGATCAAGTTTTTAAATAACAATGCAAATTTAAAACCCCATGACCTAGTTTTCTATTTTTAGCTTACAATGTGTACAATAAAATCAATGGCGGCCTATCCAATAGCAGGATGCCATTGTTTATGTCGCCATTACACGTGAAAACCAAATTGTTTTTGCTTTTTTTTAAATTTTTATTTAGTTACCGAAAATATTATAAACATCAAATACATCCAATCTTTAGTAAAGTCCGAAAAAAACCAGATAGACAGGATTTTATAACCTTATTAATTGTAACTACGCTGTGCATGATTTTTAAATGAATTTATACACCTCTCAAATACCTTTGAGACTTTTCTCGCTGGTGTCCAATGGATTTAGGATTACGGCATTTGGCAAATAAATTATGTGTGTTTGTGTTTGTGTGTGTGTGTGTTTAGGGCTATCACTGAGATCAAAACTATTTCAGTTATAATACACATATACACAAGAAATGTATACACTTGGTTGTTTAGGAATGTGGTCAAGTCAAAAGCTCTAATCTCTGGGATGTTTCGTTTTTTGTTTTTTTTAAAATCAAATTAAATATCTTGTTCTTAGGTTTAAGACTTTGTTGATAACCTAGTTCAGGGGTCTCCAAACTTTTCAGCCCGAGGGCCGCATTAACTATTAAATATAAGTTCGGGGGCCAGAGTTTCTTCCAGGTATATCATTGGGGTGGCATTTTTCCGCAGCCACCTACAACAAACATTTTTTTTCCGTGGACAAAAAGCTCTCCGAGGGCCGGATGAGAGGACCTCGCGGGCCGCATCCGGCCCGCGGGCCGTAGTTTGGAGACTCCTGACCTAGTTGATCCTTATACTTGCACTATAATTCTCAAATTGTCACCACTCATTGATATTTTTTAGTTACAGATTGTCATGGATAGATGAGCACATCTGCTTCAAACAAACGTTTGCAAATGACGAAATGAATATAAAATATTTATTTTCGGTACGATTTTTTTCAAACGTTTTTCAAGTTTCCATTATTCTGAACGTTGTCGTACTGTTAATTTAAGAAACAAATTGCATTATTTTGTGTAGTTTTAATCGTGAGTACCTTCGTTGTCTACACGTCTAGTGAGAGTTGCAAGATAAAGCAGCATTGCATCCCACCCATCCCCACTAGTGTTCAGCCGTTAGTCATCTAGGCCTGTCCATTAGTGCAATAATAAATAATTTTTATCTACCCATGTTAATGAATTTAGTCGCTAAGAACTCTAGATTTTTCAGACTAAGCAAACATAAACACTGACTGATACAGATGATGTTTCATGTGGCTTTCTGCCCAATAGGCTGACCTGTAACGTATACTCGACACATATGTGTATGTGCAGTAGCGTAGCGAGGCCGGGTATCACCCGGTGCGGCACGTAATGGTGTCACCCCCCCCCCCCCCGGGGCCAATTAAACCCTTCCCGGGGACAAACTTTCAAATTTTCGATTTGCACCCCTCCCCCTCAAACTTTCGATTTGCACCCCCCCCCTCAAGTTTTTCTCTATATATTTTGCTATTTTTTGCCTTGGTGTCACCCCCCCCCTAAATGGTGTCACCCGGTGCGGTCCGCACCGCCGCCCCCCCTCGCTACGCCTCTGTGTATGTGTGATAACATTGTTGATTTTAACTTCCCAGATATTCCTGTGCTATGTCAAGCTTCACTTGATTAAACCATAAGACAATGAATGCTCATCGATTCAGCTTCCCTTAGATATACACAGACAATATTACCATTACAGTTACCCCCCACCAACGCTAGACAAAAACTTACCCACGCCGCCATTATTACAGCAAGGAGAATGTGGGGTGTCTGTCAACGACCAATCACAACAAATCATCAATGGCAACGACGCTCCCGAGAAAGCCTGGCCATGGCAAGTTTTCATCTTCAGTTTGTCTGGTACGTGTGGTGGTTCTCTTCTAACTAGAGAGTGGATACTAACGGCTGCACATTGTGTCGTAGACAAAACTAGAATCATAGTATTTTATGGTTCAACTGTTTTTAATTTGCTAGAACATGCCCAATCGAGTAAATTAATTATTCACAAAGATTACGAGAATGCAACTTATCTTAACGACATCGCACAGTTAAAACTTCAAGAGCCGTTAAATTTTTCCGAATCTGTAAGGCCGATATGTCTCCCTGAAGGTAACATCAGTGACGCTGCGCCGTGTTTTGCTATGGGTATCAGACTTCAGGATGCCACCTGTCCTCCAACAGCTTAAGGTCGAGATATTGAACCAGACACTCTGTCAAACTATTCGCCGGTTTTTAGGCGTGAATTTTACAGATGGCAACTTCTGCATTCACTCAGCTGATAATTCCGGTGTATTTCTAGGCGACTCTGGAGGATCCTTGAGCTGTATCAAAAATGGGAGGTACTACATTTTGGGTATAGTCAACACGGTGCCCCCAACGGGATTTGAATGGGCCCATGACGCGTTCACGGCAGTGTCTAAATACGTCAAGTGGATCACTGACACTATTCTCGCTGATTAAATGATTTGGGATGATGATAACATCATTGTGAAGGCGTGATTGTTGACAATGCCACTTGACTGTTTGTATATTTACTTCAAGCATCGAAATCCAACCTGGAGAATAGATCTGAATAAACCTTGTTATTTATTGAGTTTATACTTTAATTACCTGTTTCTGATTATAAAAAGTGTTCGTTATGCCGTTTATTAGCTACAGCCTGTGTTAGGTTAAAGTTTTTGTCGTATGTTACAAGATCTGTTTGTTTAACCTTCACTGGGGCTAAATCTTCCGTTTCTTTTTCAAGATTATAACATTAGAATATTAGAATAATTGTTTTGTTTTGGTTTGTTTTAAAACTCAAGTCGTAATCAATTTTGACAAAAATAAAATCATTTTGTCATTAATGTGTTTCAGAATTATTGTACTATATTTGATTAAGCTTAATAAGCAGTACTAAAATTATATTTTCATTTAAAAGTGTTGAATGAAATAAATAAGTTTCCCCAGTAGATGTAAGGTTTCCATACAAATTATTCCCTCAATAGACGAACTAGTAGTGGTCCGTTCTAAGCATAACATTCTCTTTACGTATAACCTATTGTAGGATTTCAAAGTTTTATTGATTAGAAGTCCCATTGTTTTTGTTTAGAAATAAATTTTCATAAATTATTCATACAATAAATTGAAAGCATATAACAAGTCTTGAACAGGAGAGATTCTAAAGCTTGTTTTTATCACGCTATTGAACATACAAAAATTCAACAAGCCTCCTACTCAAAGGATAATAACCACTGCCTATTTTAATTGTAAAAGCACTGGCCACAATCGAAGCTTAACTGAAACGTATTTTGTAATATGTAAGGCAACGATCTTTGTTTCGTGTAATTACTGCTGTATTTCTCGGGTATATTTGCAAGTAGACATTTATTTTAAAAATATTTTCCATCGTGTGGCTCATATTATGAGATTTAATGAGTAATGAAGTGAGCACCATAGCTATGCTTAAAAAAGCAAAATCAATAGGCTTGAAAAATCGATGTAATCATACTATTTTTTTTTAAATATTTTTTTTTTTTTTAAATGTGGCAAGCGATAACATTATCGTTACATTTTAAATTACATAACACTGTTTGAGAATCATCGATTAAACTCATTTTCACATTTTTGTATTAAACAGCCCGTTAAAATGCCTTTTAGAACAGAGTTCTTTTCCAGGCATCTCTTGGGGGAAGGGGGGTAGGAGGTGTCTCAGCCCCACCCCCCCCCCCCCCCATCCGACCAAAATGGAATTTATATAGAAAGTATATACTTTTATCGGTGTCTGCCCACCCCCCTCCGGAAAATTTAGTCCCCCCCCCCGGAGAAGAAAGTCTGGAAGAAACTCTGCTTATGCTTAATAAAACCGTGTAGTGTGATGTCGATAACTCAATGCCCTTATGAGATAAAAGTCCGATGCCCAAGTATGCCGATAACTCAATGCCCTTGTGAGATGAAAGTCCGATGCCCAAGTATGTCGATAACTCAATGCCCTTGTGAGATGAATGTCCGATGTCCAAGTATGTCGATAATTTATCGCCCTTGTAAATGTTTGATGTACATATTCTTTTAGAACAGTTTTTTATTTATTTCCCCGCCCCCTTTCTCCCACTAGATTGATTTTAAAATAGCGTGATTAAAAATAGGTACACACTAAATAGCAAATACATTCATTCGTCTAATATTGTGTAGGCTCCAATGAACAAAGTGCGGGAAAAGAACTCTTTGTCGTGTGCACCAAAAACCACCGTTCTAATTGGATTTCAATCCATTCATTAAAGTACACTGATATCGATAAAATCGTGGAATACATGTACAACAACAACTATCTTTATCGTAGGGTCAAGAAACAGTTCAGTTGTAGGTTCAAAGTTTGGTTGTCCTAAGTAGCCATGAAAGAGTTCTGTAGTCAAGCTAATTAATAAACATATTGATACAAGCTAATTAATAAACATATTGATACAAGCTAATTAATAAACATAGTGAT